>NW_020653383.1:3062481-3228072 GCF_003589595.1 Hyposmocoma kahamanoa
TCAGACACTGACTGTAGCTGCGACATTATACAAAGGGCCGATTCTGTAAGGTACTTAATAGGTGTCATATAAGACGAAAATCTTAATTTCAGAAAACACATAACGATGACAGCCGGTAGGGTACGAAAGCTTATTTACACTATGAAATTGTTAGGAGAGGCTACAGATGGACAACTATTGAAAACTATATATCTCGCTTTATACCAATCAATTTTAAACTACTGTATTCTCGCCTGGTTTCTTTTTGGTTCTCTGATTCTCTTTTGGTTTTAGAAAGAGCTCAAAGAGCTGTTTTAAAGGTGTCGCTGCGCAAGCCACGACAATACCATACAGTAGACTTTTTCAAAGAAGCGTAAGTTTTTAGTGTCTGTAAGTTATATTTATTGCGAGCTACCGTTTATACGCACAAAAAGCTATTAAATATGCCTTTATATTCAGATATGTTGAAGGAGAAGAAGAAGTTGAAGAAGAAACTTTTCAAAATTTCTCCAACTCTTGTGTGTACTAGCTTTGCGCGCCGTTTTCATGGGTTCCTGTTTATCTATAACATTATCCGTATCTACAACATTCTGGCAAATAAATGTGACATTAAATTTTGTAGTGTTTTTGAGGCAAAAAAGAAAATTCTGGTGCTTTTGTTATCTTGAAACTATGAGCAGTCGAAAGAAATACTACGCGTGTTATCGTAAAAAGCCAATTAACACACATGACATACAAGATCACGCTTTCAATGTCCTACTTTCTCTCGCAAGCACGCTCGCGCACGCACTCACATGCACACACACTGGCGCAGAGTCGAAGCGTCGCGACGCGTCATGTTTTTCGCCTATAGCATATTCATCTATATTTTCCAATTATTAAGGTACAAATTTGTGTTTCGCAAATATGGAATCGAGCGGCGACGCGCGTAGACTTCGTAGCACTCAATCGGCTTCGTCGCCGCGCGTCACTTGGCCAACTGAGGCGTCAGACGCTGGCCAAACTATGATCCCGGCGCACTAATGCGAACGTCGTCACGCGTCGCCTGGCGGTGGAGTTTAAAAACAGGACGCGACGCGACGCTTCGACTCTGCGCCAGTGTGAGTTGGGCCTTAGTTGGTAAGCTACAGGCGTAGACTTATGCTAAGTTACAGATCGTAGGCGTAGTTGGTAAGCTACAGGTCGTAGACTTAATTGGTAAGCTACAGGTCGTAGACTTAGTTGGTAAGCTGCAGGTCGTAGACTAAGTTCGTAAAGCAATGGGGACAGAATCCCGTGGTCGCAGGTTCGAGGCCTGTCGGGTAGAAGGATTTTTATATGTGTTCAATCTTTTTATTTAATAATTATAACAAAACTTGTGTAGTTATTTCACAAAAGAAAACAAATGAATACATGTTCATTACTGAAAACAGTCAAAATTCTGGAAACCATACTAACGTCCTACTAGAAAGTGCAGTGACTAGCATTTTTGACGAAATTGAGTTAAATACATAATCGTTAAAACCAAAACAAGATCTATATTTAGCTCTAACTCACGTATCTAATATTCCCATGGGAACCCTGTAATACAGGAAGTGAAACTGCAGTAACTTAGTACAATATATAATACATTTGCTAAGTTAAAGTGCAGTAATTAGTTACTAAGTAATTTTTGAGTCAAATTTGACTCAATGGCGATGGAATTCTAGCAATAAACGTATCTAATTGTTGCTGAATTTATTTTATTTATGTTTTGCAAAATCTACCTTCTTAGAGTTAATTATAAATGCAGTATCTATTAGAGACTGCAGTTATTATAAGGAAATCAATAGCATTTTGTAGTTGCAATTCTAATAAAACTGTAATAACTCGTATAGATACTGCAGTTATAATTGGTGAGAAGAGGTCTCTAAGCTTGTGGCAATCAGTCATCGCACAGAGGTGTATTTCTAAGCAAAAATCGATCAAAAGTCAAATTCAAAAATTTTGTTAAATTCATCTACAAAACGTGTATCGTTAAAGCTTAATAACCGTTACACCACTAAACGAGAATTTCAGCGCTCCTGTTTAAACGTAATCTTTCAATCCAATTCTGTGTTTATGTGTGGTTATTTTGTAGTACCTATTGATGAACATTGAAGAGGAAGGTACGTACTTTAATTTAAAATTATATTTTCCGGATTGCACTTGTTAAAGTGATATTTCTTACCGTATACATTCCACAATAAAAAATACCGTTTTTTTGTAATCACTACATTCACACATTGTTATGTATATCAGTTAAGCCTAGTAAACTTATGATTTTGCGAGTAACTTAAAACTTAGTTATTCTTGATAATGTTTTTAAATAAAAAAGTCCCACATGATCATTTTACGCAGACTTTTGTTATTCTTAATTTCTCTTCAAATTCTCGTCCTTTTGAGCAGTACAATGCAAATGCCACAGAAAAAAAGGAAATTTTTCTCCAGTGAAACATAGGAACTTTTGCTGCCGGAAGAATCAGACGCAACATCAACTTAGGTATAATGAAGATGACGATGCGTCGTATGACGACGAATCCCATTAATATTATATTTTTTGCAATTAATTTTCAATACCACGAAAATTATGGGAGTTAAATACAATATAATGACATTAAACTGTTTTTATTACATGTCAAATGGATATAAATCACAAAATCATTTTGAGCAACTATTGAGGTGAAATACTCCTCTGTGCGTCGTCCGCTTCCTGTGCGTAATGCGTAATATTTATAAATACTTGTTAAAAAGTGTTATTTTTGACATATAAAGTTGATCTCAAGTAAAATAATTAATCAGAGAACACTGAATGTTATAGCAGTTGTCAAAGAAACGTGATCTCAAATTGTAGTTCCTTAACTAAGTAATTGTAATAAGGAGTCTGAACTTCAACTAACTTCAATATAAGGCAAGGTTTGATTTTTTTATATTGTTTATTGTCAATCGAAATTTGATTAAGGGTTCATATATCTGAGAATAATATATCTAGGATTTAGACAAATAAATAATACAGAAATTTTCTTTGTTTTATACTTACTGCCGTTATGGTTAGGAGGATCAGTTGTGTTACTAGAGCAGTTACTAAACATAAGTATATTTCCGAAACATTATCGTACATAACCTTAACATACATATATAAATATGTGTATATCACATTACAATTCTTCATTCTTTTACCTTTCTATTGATATATGCCATGTCGCTGTAACTTGCGTAGTTTTGAAGCTAGTGTAAATTTTAAATTATTTTCTTTGACCACAGTTTTCTCGAAAACAGGTTTGACTTAGTTACTGCACTCTTAGTTAGGAGGGCAGAGTAAAAAGCTAGAAGAAAAGTCTTTTGTCTACCATAAACGTAGTATGCATGATAGTTATAATCTCACGTGATGTCATTTTCGCGAGAAAATGAACGGTTGTTTCCTAGAATAAAAGAATTGTCTTCTACAAGTATTCTTTATGCTCATGCTAAGCGTACTGTCAATAAAGTTGACGTTTTACCACCGTAAAGTTCCCTTTTACTTGCAAGCTACGGCGGTCTTGTCTATCGCAGTGAAACTAATAGGTATTATAATTGTACTGCACTTTGTACGATATATATAAACTGTTATTTTTTCCAACAGATGAAACACGACGCGTTACGTTTCCGCATTTATATGGCGAACGACTATGGAGTGGAATTCCGTAGACATATTCCCTGTACGCTATAATTTGGGCCTTTTCAAGGCTTGAGTGAATAGGCATTACTTAGGTGTTCATGCGCCATCGACGACCTCATCAGGTGAGATGGAGGTCAATTGACCTCCACATTACGGCTCACTTTTTATTAAAAATAAACGCGTGATGCTTGATTGACATAATCGCGTAAGGTACAATTATCAAATACAAGTAGTACCTTTACAATTTTATAATTCTAGCTGTGGCATGATACGTCCACGTGACCGATCAAACACGATTTGATATGTATTTTCGACTCTTCTTAGGAGAATGGAAGTATTTTACTTAAGAAACTGTTTATTGGCTAATAGCGCATTTAGATGCGAAGTACCATGACAGCGCAGTGGCGGTATCGTGTCGTATCGCGGCGTCGCTCATTAGCGACTTGTCCAAACTCGTTATAAGTTGCTCCGACTCGTACCCTGTGCCCCGCACCCTCTTATCTTCACCCCCTCAATCGCCCCGAGATTGACTCGCTCGAAACAAAAACTAATTCAGGGTTTGTTACTGTTAGGCAGGGATGTGCTAACGATTAATAAGGCTTATTTCTATTACAGTTCTATGAGTTACAACCACCGCCATTTATTTTGTATCGACGCATATGGTACAGGGTCAACAGCATATCAAGTTCGCCACTTAAGATTTGAATTCAACTGTATATCGCATATGTTACGAATCGTCTAAAGTCAAAAGCATTAAGTTTGTGATATGCCTTGCTTAATTTGAGAAGTAACCATTACATGTGAGCCATCATCTTTTAATTTAAACCCAATACAAATAAATACCATTTAAAATTACGTTTACAGTTGTCAACTAATAGTGGCTACGAATACAACTAAAAATTAATCTTTGTCCTTTTCTTTGTAAAAAATGGACTTCATTTGAATTTATATTATATTAAATTTGCAATATCAATCCTAAAAGTGAAACCGTTGATGTCTTTCGTATTGGTAATCTCGTAATATTTTACGTTTAAATACATTTTGCGTCGTATTTTTTTGGTGGCATAATGCCCTGGACATAATTAGCTAGAATAAATAACAATCATTTAATGCATTGCGTAGCTGCATAATATGTTATATGATCTACTTACATTATCGTAATAGATGGAGTACAGTCCTGGGCCTTAACTCAAAATATGAGAAACCGCTTAAAAGTTCGAAATGTGGGTATCCAGAAAAATTTTGAAAATATCGTGAGAGGTTTTGAATACCGTCAAAAAACGCAAGTTGCAGCCCAACTAACATTTTGGTGATAAGAATAAGTGCTACATGAGCTATTTAAGAGAATTTTAATATATAGATGCATTTACTATTGGTTATATTACATAGCGTGATATAACTCTCATATAACCCTGATTTGGGCCCACAATTTAGACCTTAAAGTAACTTAGTGGTTATGGAGTAGTGATAATGAGAGCTAATAAAGAGTTACAATAGTGCTGTTGAAGTAGTGATTGCCACTTTAAGTGTTTTGTAAGCTATAAGCTATACACAGGTTGTAAACGCAAACTAAAGTAGCAAATAGGTTATGAAAACCACTCTTTTCATTCTTTAGGTACTACAACAGTGCTTCCTCTATGCTATATATAGGTACCTTAAGAATATATAGTAGGTATTTACTGGTAATAAACATCACGTAAAGCGCTAACTATTTCGTCTATTTTCATAATTTTTGTCTTTTTGTCGTTAAAATATTTAGCAGATAGATAACCCATTTGTTCACGTCTGATATAGGGAAGTGACGTCAGGATGTTCAAAAGAGTGTAATAATCAATGATATGTGTTTTGGAGTACTGTGGTGTTATAATTATTAAATCTCATTACGGTGGTAACTTTTCTGTATAAATATATATTAGTTTTCTTCTCAATTTTAATTCGCCCAAAAATAAACTACTTTTAATAATATGTTGATGAAAAAATTACTGCCTAATTAATTTTTTTCTTTCCATTACGGTATATATATAACTCGTAAGTCGTACTTTCTATACGTATTTTAATATGAAATCGGTAACAATATAGGTAAATAAGTGTAAAATATGTTTAGTAGTATAATGTTTAAAAAAAGTGTTTTCACTTTCAAAATTGTAGAGGTGATGTTTATGTAACTGTGGCTTCCATTCTGTGTAACTTCAGATTCTCGGTAACTCTGGTATTACATTATACATGACATACAGCACATCCATGCCACTGGTGGTTCTACTATATGGTTTTATAGGGAAAAAACGACAGCTTTATAGGTTCATCTTGCATAATGGTTCCATGTCAAGCCGTAAGCTGTTGCATTAACCTAATCTTTAAGAGCTTTTCTCGTGACTTCGCCAGACCTCTACTTTTCACTTTCCATGGTTGCATGGTCGAATCGAAAATATTTTTGAATAAATCCGTTGAATCCGTGTTACGATATGTAACAAAATATTATTTTTGAGGTTAGGTTATATTATGGCGTATTTAAGTGGTTTAAATTCTATAAGGCATCTTAAAACGATAATTATTAATGGTTATACATTTGGCACATAAGGTTTGCTGTTGTATGCAAGTTTTTTTTAAAACCACTGTATTATCTAAGATTAATCTTAATCGATTCACTCCATTGTATAACCAGCAATGATTGAAAGGTGAATCCTAACTCTTGGAGCATGGACCCAAGAAATCAAATTTCATAGGACTGTAAATAGTACAATAGTTTTATTCTTTTTGAGATTCTAATTTACAAGATTCAACTCATTACATGTTTATATCTGTTGATTGTGAAGCGACGTTTCAATATTTCTCATTGGGACTAGTAGTGTTAAAAATATCTTGTGTGTCATCATAATAAAACCTATAATAAACTGCCGGTTACCATACTGGTCTACCACGCAGGGGTCCAAATTCGATTCCCGGGCCAGAGAGAGATATTTGTATTTGGGGCGTTTTGGGGGCTCCACCTACATCTTGGAGCCCAAGCTAACCTCACCTGCAAGTGGTGCGCCTGCTGATAGACGGACGAGGCTCTAGCGAGGGGTTTTCCCTTTCGGGGGTTGGGAGGTCAGACGGCAGTCGCTCCCGTAAAAACCAACACCGCCACATCAACTTATGGAAGTCAACAGAAGGATATGTCATAGGGATAGGGCGCCGCCGCAAAACGGCGCGCAGGAGCCTTGCCCGACTTCTGTGGCAAGTGGACTAGGGCTACCGTGTCAAGGGTGGGCACGGTTAAAGAGGCGAGCCCCTACCCATCACAGGAAGCTCCGCTTTGCCACGTGGAACATTGGCACGCTGACTGGACGCGCGAGGGAGCTAGCAGACGTGCTTTCCAGGCGGAGGGTCGCCGTGGCGTTCCTGCAGGAGACTCGGTGGAAAGGCAGCAGATCCCGGCTCATTGGGAATGGCTACAAGCTGATCTACACCGGTGCTCCTGGGGGCGTGAACGGGGTGGCCGTGGTGCTCTCCGAGGAGTTTCACGATCACGTCCTGGAAGTGAAACGCTTTAGCGACCGGCTTATGGTAGTGAGGGTGCTTATCGAAGGGGTCGTGACCCACTTGATAGGCGCCTACGCACCTCAGGCCGGTTGCAGCGACACGGACAGGGCGAGGTTCTGGGATCAACTCGGGGAAGTGCTGAGTGCCATTCCTTTGTCTCAGGCAGTCGTCTTGGGTGGCGACCTGAACGGTCATGTGGGTGAGGCGTGTGAAGGGTTCGAGCGGGTCCACGGTGGCTACGGGTACGGCAGTCGCAACGCGGAGGGAGGAGACATCCTCACAACGTGTGCGGCGGCCGATCTCGCCATCGTGAACACGTTCTTTAAAAAGAACCCCGAGCATTTAATCACCTATAAGAGCGGCGGACACGCCACCCAAATCGATTTCCTACTCACCAGGAGACACCATATCAGCAAAGTGGCCAACTGCAAGGTCATACCAGGTGAGAGTCTCACTGCGCAACACCGTCTTCTTGTCATGGATCTCTGCGTAAAGCCGGCCGACAAGCCCGCTGAGCGCTGCCGACGCCAAATCAGATGGTGGCGGCTTGATAGTACCACGTCCCAGGAGTTCATCTCAGCGATCGGCGATAAATGCGCCGACACTGAAGGTGATCTAGTCCAGAACCACTGGGACAACATTCAGGCTGCCATATCTGAGGCGGCGAAAGCGGTGCTGGGCTTGTCCAAGGGTGGTCGCAAATGTGACAAAGAAACTTGGTGGTGGAACGACACAGTCCAGAGGGAGGTGAGGGTGAAGAAAGCCCTCTTCAAAACGTGGCAAGCGTCCGAATCTTCTGAAGACCGCGACGCATATAGGGATGCCAAACGTGCCGCTAAGAAAGCTGTAGCCAGAGCCAGACGGGACCACTTGCAGCCGTTGTATGACAAGTTGGAATCGTCTGAGGGGCAGAAGCTTATCTTTAAGCTGGCACGTTCGAGGGTCTTAGCGGCACAAGATATTTCCAAGTGTCGCTGCATTAAAGACCCTCATGGCAACCTTATATGCGAGGTCGACGCGGTGAAGGAGAGATGGCGCTCATATTTCCACGAGCTGCTGAATCAGCAGCACAGAGAGGTGCAGCCACCGGTCCTCCCTCCGAATCAGGGACTAGTGCGACCGGTAACGCCTGAGGAAGTCCACTTAGCTCTTCGTCGCATGAAGAATCGGAAAGCTGTCGGAGCCGATGGGGTTCCCATCGAGGCCTGGAAGGCAATGGGTCCCCGTGGTGTGGGCATCCTTACCGGCCTCTTTAGTCGCGTGCTCCTCACCGGTAAAATCCCTAACCAATGGAGACTGAGTATTATCACTCCAGTCTTCAAAGGGAAGGGATCGGTGCAGGAGTGTGGCGATTATCGGGGCATAAAGGTCATGTCCCACACCATGAAGCTCTTCGAGCGTATAATAGACTCTCGGATCCGACAGGAGAGTGCTGTCTCGGAGGGTCAATATGGGTTTCGGCCTGGTCTTGGGACCATGGATCCTGTTTTTGCCCTAAGGGTCATCATGGAGAAATACAGATTGAAGAATACGCCTCTGCATTTCATGTTTCTTGACATGCAGAAGGCCTTCGACTGTATCCCCCGTGTAATGATCTGGTGGGCACTGAGATCCAAAGGGGTACCAGAAGCTTATATTGACATCATCCGAGACATGTACCGCGATTCCGATTCCATGGTTAGGACTGCTGTTGGTGACACTAAACCCTTCCCTGTCACAGTCGGAGTTCACCAGGGCTCAGTTCTCAGTCCCTATCTGTTCAGCGTGATATTAGACGAGGTCTCAATCTCCATCCGAGACACGCATGAGCAACCCCCGTGGATGCTTATGTACGCTGACGATATCGCGCTGGCGGATGCGGATAGAGGGAGACTGGTACGACGAGTGAATGTGTGGAAGGAGTCGCTTGAGAACGGCGGTCTGAGACTAAATGTGGCGAAGACTGAGTACATGGTCTGCAACGCTACAGATCCCCTACCCGTACGCATAGGCGAAGACGCGGTCGAGCCTACGGGCCAATTTAAATACTTGGGATCTGTACTTAGCGCGTCCGGAGACATCGACTGCGACGTCAGAGCCCGAATCGCAGCCGCTTGGGCAAAGTGGCGTGAGGTGACTGGTGTAATTTGTGACCCCAAGATGCCGGTTAAGCTGAAAGGACAGGTCTATAAATCCATCATTAGGCCTGTCCTTTTATATGGCAGTGAAACGTGGCCCGTACTTGAGCGTCATAAGCAGGAGCTGCGTGTCACGGAAATGAAGATGCTGCGCTGGATGTGTGGAGTTTCACGGAAAGACCGTGTCAGAAACTCCCGCATCCGCGGCAGCCTTCATGTCCGTGACATTGCAGATAAACTGCAAGAAAGCCGCCTACGTTGGTACGGCCACATCTTACGGAAACCGGCATGCTACGTGGGAAACAAATGTCTGGCTATGCCACCTCCGCCGGGCCCCGGTAGAAGGGGCAGACCCAAGAAGTGCTGGCTTGACGTCGCCAAGGGTGATATGCGTGCCAATGGTCTCACCACTAAGGATGCCGAAGACCGTGCAAAGTGGAGGAGAAAAAGTAGGAAAGCGGACCCCGGGCTCCGCAGCAACCCTGCTGAGGACGCAACCGGGACAACGCTAAGATGAGAGAGAGAGAGAGATATTTGTATGACCTATATTTATTTCTCTCGTGAGTTAGAGTGTAATTTGTGGTTGCCTATGTACACACATAGCGTCCATGGCACCCACGATATAGGGTTCTTCCTAGTGCGGGGCTATGAGTTTGTGTGTTAAAAAAATTCCAATCCCTAGAGGTTCTTGCTCATTCTTCTCAAGAGAATCTGCCTTTCGAATAAGCAGTAGAGTTTAATTAATACGTCGATTTCAAGTGTAACTTGCTTACTTATGAAATAAAGATTATAATTTGACTTTAATTTCAGTCGTAGTATCGGTATATTAACGTCCTGAAATAAATTGTCATTAAAGATAATGTTCAACCCTAGAGTTGTTATTGTGCTGCGGCAGGGCGCGGGACGCGGGCGCAGGTCGCCGCGGGGCGAAGTGTGCGTGAGATCGTGACGTTCGACAGCTACCGCGCGCCGCCGCCGCTCGTCGCAAATTATTTTATATCATAATGCCGATTATTTCCCGCGAATCCTTTACAGGATGATGTTCAATTTGTGTTTTAAATACGATCACATATTTTTTGACTTTCTATTTGGGAACTTGGACTTTCGTAAACATTTAATAGTGCAAAACGATACGACGAACAAGCATTGTTTTGTAAACGGAATTTCAGCAACTGGTGTTTGGAAGTAAATTAAATTTTCATTAAAATTGCTCGAGAAGCAATACTCCCTTTTCTTTTCTTGGTTTCTAGCAGTTAACATTGGAACCAAAGATGCTACGTAAAAAATCTACTGTCTATAGCGGTAAACTATGCGGAATGTGATGATTTTCCGCCCTAGTGCGATTCATTTTTCTTTTACACACTTATGCGGTTTACTTTCTATTTTAATTTCCACAAGCTCAATTGAAAAGTTTAAACTAGGAAAGGCTGTTTATGCTTGAAATAAATTACAAAGACTTTATGTATGTGGACTGCTAAATGAATTAAAATTGTAGATATAAGTTGTTACAGATTTCAAGTAGTTAACATAACATTATATTTCAAAAAAAAGAATGTGAAAACTGAATGTTTTCGAGTTGTTGAGTTAATAAAGGTGGCTATAATCTTACGTATGTGTAATTATTTACGAAAACCCCGCTATTTCAGTAATATAGTTACGAAGCATGGATACATATGTAAGTATAGTTTTTCTGTTGTTCTTTTGCAGTACATACTTACATATGAGTAGTTCAAGAGATTTGTTTCATTTGAAGGTAACGTTAGTTACAAACTACAGATTACCGTCGAAATGTTTTGACAAATATAACTTTCTTTGTTAAAAGTTCGGAACCTAGTTAATTTGAGCTAAATTAAGTACTGGGCTGGAGTAAAATAAAGATATTAAAATCAATAGAAAATATTTCTAAATGTAGTCTTTTTGTATAGATTTATTTGACGGACGGCTTTGACGAAGTCTGGCGAAAGAAAACTGCCTCCTGTTGAACAGCTATAGGTTTCATATAGCGGATAGGTCTGATTGCCCGATGATGTGTAAACTGGAACAAAGACCAATTTCATTGTTATTTATTAAGTATTATTCTAGGCTAAGCTCTAGTAACATTAGAATGGATATCTTTAACGATTTTGAAAGTGTATAGAGTTGCTAGCGACACACGGAGTCTTAACGCGTCTCGAGTCTTTAGCCGCGTTTTCATGCACCATCTAAAAAATAATAATATACAAAAAATATTTATGAAATGAAACTGTTTTTCCGGATTTAAATCGCGTATATTTGTTTTTTCAAACAAACTGACGTTTCGGGCCCTTTACGGCGCTTGTTTTAAAAAACAAATAAACGTGATTTAAATCCGGAAAAACAGTTTCATTTCCTATGTGTAACAATCGCGAAAACCTAAGAACTCGATATATTTATGAAAATCTATAAAAATATTTTTTTCTCTTTTCAAATCGTTAGTTAACTGTAATACCTAATGGTTTGTAGATAATTGTATAACACAGTATAGAATGTTTTTTTAATGATACCGAGTGATGTTACGAACAAGTCGTGCGCCTATGCGCGTGGTAGGCGCTTTAAATTACAAAGATTTGAAGGACACTACACAGAAGTTGACAAATTCCATGTTCCTTTAATTTCACCAACACCCTTACCCTTAAAAATCGGCACGTAATAACTATCACATTTCTTGACGGCAGAAATAGGTAAAGTGGCTGTATCTACTTTCCTGGATGAACTCTTTCAAAAGGAGCTCTACTGCTCTTAGAATGTTCTACGTTGTCTTTGTTTTTAAGTTCACAAAGACCTCAATTATTTGTAATTTTTCAGTCGCTACGTATAGAGCACCCTGAGTATAACAATTGCCGGTGTCGATCGCTCGTTAGCGTCATTACACTTATTATCGAGTTCATGGCGCCCTCCACCCGTCTGTGTCGTCCCTTAACCGCGGTGTCACAGATTGACACTCTTCGCCAAACAGCTATTGCTTTTGTAAAACTACCTACATGATATAAAGTGATAATTTTCTTACATTTTCATAATCGCAGCTTCATATAGGTATCAGGTTGCACAAGACATTTGAATTCCGATTCGGTAAGGCAATAGTTTTTTTAAATTTTTGTTAACAGGAATATTTAATAATAATAATGTGACTGGTCTCAAGTTAGGGAATTTCCTGTATTCACTCCAAGGGACTATGTATTTTATTCCATAATACTTGATACTTGGTTTTGGATCTCGATTCCGTTCTTGCTGTTGGCGAGTATGACGTCATTTTTGTCAATACGGCTACTGTCGCCTCCGTATGTAGGTAGGTACTTCCTGTGTTTTATTTAAGTCATGTGTAATTTTAGTAACATTTAAGCTTTATAGTCAATAAATAATGGCTTAAAAGATTCTTAACTCTATATTTTCATCACGCAAATGGCTTCATATGTTAATGTCGATTTAAATAGGTATACTTAAGTAAAAGTTTAGTATAGGACGAGGTTTAACTTTTAACAAATGAGTTTTAATAAACGAGACAAGCTAAGTCGTTCCATTTGGCCATATAGTAATTTTTCTTCAATAGTTTAATTTTCTGATTTTTTCGCGGGATATCGGTACATCGTTACGGTGGCCATTTTGAAAATATGCGTTACACTAGGTTCCTATTTGCATAATCTAGAACGTTCAGTTATTAATGGGTACTAATAGTTGGCTGCGTTCAAAAATCTAAAATTGTCACAAATTACATTTTTGTCGTGTGATTTAATGCAATTGCGCCTTTTCACTTACTACTGTAATTACGTTTCCATTTGAAAATGCTTTTTTGTCATTCAAAGTAAATCTTTTGAATATACAGTAAATAATGTAGCGAATGGCAGTTAATTCCCGATTCGAGAGGGTTCATGAATTAGGGCACATTCAAATTTAAACAATTACGTTAACGGCCGTGCGCCGTCGGGCGGCGGGCGGCGGGTGGCGGCGGCGATGAATGCCCAATCAAGTTTAATTAACGATTCCCGGGCTTCACCATCAATTTTCAAATTTGGAACCTCTCGGGCCAATGGCCGAAGCGAGCTAATAGCCCGGTCGCGGTCTCGCCGCTGATTGGCCGCCGCCGCCGGCCGCGCGCCTAATTATTGGCTGACTCGAAACAATAGTGCAGTTTAAATTACGAAGTAATATGGCAGTCGTTGATGAACTTTTGTTTTTAGTTTTATTGGCAGTTGCAATGGCGTCGGGTACCTTGATCGCTGTTTGGTTTGTAATTTTTGTATATGCTGCCGTGTTTGTAAATGTGAATTAAATATAAAGTTGTAGCATCATCCAAAAAATTCAAACAATAATATGAAATGTGAAGAAAAAACAAGAATAGTGTTCTTCGTTAACCTACTTGACTAAGGAAGTAAAATGAAATTACAGAAGAAAAGAAAAGAAGGAAACGAAGAATTTAGAGTTGAAGAAAAAGTATGAAGAGTTATCTTCTTAATTTTCGTCTTTCAGCTTTAAACTACCTACATATAGTAAAATATTTTGGCAAAAGGGCATTAAGCATTTTAAGCGCTGCCATTTATTCCATACATGGTAAAAATATTAAATTTATGTATAGAGAATAGAAATAGAAACTGAATAATAATAAAAACTGTAGTCGACTTAAAGATGAAAATAATAAGTAGGTAGGTATTCATTCGGAACTGAATCTTGTACGGATGTTTTTTGATTAAGTAATTATATTAATTAAAAGTATTGATTTTAAATTGCTTAAAGAAGAACTAGTGCTATGAAATGTTCGAAGCAAAATGACTGGAAATCTATAGCTGAAACTGCGTCTCCATTGGCATTGGAACGATTTCTACGATGGTAAGTGCATAATTACTACACAATTACTAAATAAACGTAACGTGATTGTTTTTAAAGAAGGTAAAAACATTCTGTGCAGATTTATTATTTATTAAAAATATTCAGGTATAAGTGACACGTACAAAGATTTTAAAAACTAACTAAATTAATAATTAATAAGTGATGTAAGTGCTATTGGCAAAGTGGACGATTACGTTCTTGTTGAGCGCAAGCAACGTCGTCGGTCAGTATTTAGCGGTCATCCGCAGCTTGCTTGTTTTTGTCAACCAGTAACGTTTAAATGTTATATCAAATTTTTATTAATAACCTCTTTTTAACTATAAGTTAAACTGTGTACTAGAACTACTGCTACTAAAAGTGCTGTTTTTAGTAGCAGTAGAGCGCCTTGTTAACGAGTTCGTCCAGAGAAGTATTGCCATAGATACTTTGCCTATTTCTGAAGCCAAACAGTAATGTCAGCATTACTATGTTCTGGTTTTGAAGGGTAAGGGTTCTGGTGAAATTACAGGCACATAGGACTTGCCAACTTATGTGTCAGGGTGACGGGCGCAGTGGCAGCACCCCACAGAGTTTTTGCGATTTGAAGCTCTGAATGTCAATGCAACGGTTATGGACAAGCGTATAGCTTACCATCAGGCGCACAACTTGTTTGTCCCGTCACTTGATATTATATGTACAAAAAAAGCTTGCCAAACTCTATCGTGCAAATATGAGGACTAAGTGGTAGCCTAGAGAGATATTGTTTTCTTTGATGCCATAAATAAGCTTCGATAGTGAGCAGAGGTGGCTCATTATTTTTGCTTCAAAGTGTGGTCTGAAAGATTTAATTTTCTCAGATACATGTCTAAAAGATTAAATTCAAGACGCTTTTTTCTGCTCGTATTGATTTCCAAATGTGCAATATAATAGATTACATATTACCTACGAATGTTAACCACATGAAATGTATAGCTTTTATTGTAATGTTACGACAAACCATAATGCTTATAGTCGGGTTTTTACCCTAAGTAGCTCAAGAATAGATTTATTGGTTCTCATAGCGACCGTGATATATGGATTATGCTCCTCCATCAACATATGTCGCAGGTACCTTATCTGTCTTTTTTCGTTCTATGGCCTGTATCGGCAACGTCACTAGCCTTTTTTAATAAAAGGACACTGTCACTACGTCCGTCACCCTGAGATATAAGTGGACAAGTCCAATGGAACAGTAATTTCACCAGCACTCTTACCCTTCAAAACCGGAACACAGTGATGCTGACATTACTGCTTGGCGGCAGAAATAGGTAAGGTGGCAGTACTTCCCTGGACGAATTCATTCACAAGGAGCTCTACTGGCCTATCTACTAGGTACTTTTTGTAAAATCCGAGTATGATCTATGTTAACCATGGAAGAAAGAAAAATGTGGCCTGTGATGTTAACCATGAATATGTTATACTATTACAGATATCAAAATAAAGGCAAAATATATTTATGTAAACTTCAAGCAAGCTGAAATTCGGGAATTATAATAGTATTGTATTCCGTAGTGTTGATGTGTAACTAGAAATGATTTAGAAGAAAAGTTTTGTGATTGTAAGTAAAAATCTAACAGTTTTGTTCCGGGATTTCAGTTAGAGGTATTATCAACTTGGTATGTTATTTGAAGTTTAGATAAATATACTCTGCCTATAACAATCTCTGTTTATGAAATGATTTCGTTTTTTTAGAATTAAAAGACAGTAAACAAATAGAACTGATTGTGAACCATTTTCTTCAGATTACAATATCAGTGAAGGACAAGGTCATGAGAATTGATGACAATGACAAAAATGACAAAAAAATCCCTTTAATGTTTGGCCCCTCTGTTTGTTTAAGTTTTTTTATTGTCTTTGAAATAGTTTAAATACCTATGTAAAGACATAAATTTTTAATTCAACTACGAGTTAAAAAAAATATAATTACATAAAGTTAGTATGTTTGAGAATTTTGTTTCACAGTATTTATATAATTGCTTTACTTTCAAAATAGATAAATGAAATGGCGCATGATAAAAGACTCAAAATTTCCTTCTGTCTAATGCTTAAAAAACAATGTAGAATGTTCTACTTTCAACAAGGCAAAATTTTACATAAGAAAAGTAAGAAGATGATGTATTTAATTTTTCATGTAATGGAGTAGGCGTAGGAATCCATGCCCCTTCGCTTAATCATTTAAACGCAGTTTCGTGTAGTGCACCACGATCATCGGGTGAAGGGTGGGATGGGTGGATGGGTGGCATGGTGGCGCCCCGCCCCGCTACTTAGGTTTTTTAATCAACCGCCCCTCTGCCATTAGTATTCCGCATAATGGAGTGCGTGCACCGTACTCACCTGCCAACTCCACTATGGATAGGGCATCTATAGGAATTTAATTTAACCATAGCTGCAAATGCAACTTAACTTTCGTATTTCATATTAATTTGAAAGAAAAAATATTTATTTGGTCTTATTTTCTTATAAAAAATATTACCTAAGTAAAGCTTAATAACTAAACATTGAGATTAAAAATGGTTTCCATTCTATGTGTAGCGGGTTGTAAATGCATATAACCTGACGCTGATATTCTGTGTAATACAATAATATTCCCATAGTTAAATAATAATATAGACATAGCAAAATAAATAATATGCAGAAAATTTTCTTAGACTTTATTGAAAGTATTATAACCACGAACATTATCGATTATGCAATATTGTTTAGCCTCTCTGTTATTTCAACGTGTTCCTTTGTAAAAATCAAATATGTATTTGTTTTTAAACTTATTTACCATGTAAGACATAATACATAATAATGTTTCCAGTAGCATTTTAAACCGCAAAGGTTAATGCGAACTGTATCCACACAATACATATGTACAATTTGCTAACAGAAGAAGCATTACAAAACATTTAAGTAATCCGTATAGATAATCTTTAGTAGCAGTAGAGCTTTTTGTGAAAGAGTTCGTCCAGGGTAGTACTGCCACCTTACCTATTTCTGCCGCCAAGCTGTAATGTCAGCGTTACTGTGTTCCGGTTTTGAAGGGTAAGGGTGCTGGTGAAATTACAGGCACATGGGACTTGTAAACTTATGTCTCAGGGTGACGGGCGCAGTGGTAGTGGCTCTCAGATCTTTGCAATTTAAAGCTCTGAGTGGCACTGTAACTGTTATGGACAGGCATGAAGCTTACCATCAGGCGCACGACTTGTTCGTCCCGTCACTTGATGTTATAAAAATAACATCTATCATTAACCAAAAAGATGTTACTGAAATGGGATTGGGTTGATATTTACAAACAATCAAATTTATCACAATTTTTATGTTTTTCTCAAACAAATCTTTTTATTTCAAGTTTATTTTTTATACTAGCGGTTGTTAAGGCATTACGCAATTTCAGCGGTAACTTGTTAATTGGTCGGGAACCAAGATAGGTAGAAGTTCTTCCACCATACACATTATTCGCGCGACTTGTCTTTTTTTATAATGTCGTCTGCAACCAATTTCTTTTTATTTATTTGTCATTTAAAACTCATATACATACCTATAACTGCTGTAGATATATAACAGACTCTACCATCAAAGTGTAATTATATGTCGCTTTTGATTTTAACTTATAAATATTTACTAGACGTACTTAGTTATTTACAAGTCGTGCGCTTAGTGGTAAGGGACACCCCTATCCATAGTAATTGCAGTGCCACTCAGAGCTTTAAATCGTATAGATCTAAGAGACACTGCCTGTGCGACCGCCACCCTTTAACATAAGTTGTCACGTCCCGTAAGCCTGTAATTTCTAACCAGCACGCTTGTCCTCCTAAATCAGAATGCAGCAGAGTTTATGCTTGGCGGCAGAAATAGGCAAGGTGGCAGTACTTCCCTGGATGAACTCCTTCACAAGGAGCTCTACTGCTATTAAAAACAAATATGTATAAAATAAATATTCTTAATTTTATATTTGCGATTAGACACAACTCTACGCCTCGGTCCAAAGTCTAAATGGGACAGGCGTGTCGCGTACCACCAGGAGCACGACTGGTTCACCACGTCACTGGGTACATAAAAAATCCGCACTGAAATTATGAATTTTGAGGAGTTGGTCCAAAGTTCTCTTTACGTTCACTAGTGAAAAAAATTGCTGAATTACCTTTTATGCTGTAAATATAGAGTGTATTACCCGCATACCAAATAAGTATTACTCATTGACTTACTAACATTCCAATTTAAATAATATATATAGAAATAATGACTTCAAACCAAACTTTGTATGTCTAGACGTACTGACACTAGTGTGAGTGGATATAGAAAGAATAAGTACAAAAAGATATATCGATTTACCTGATCCTAAATATAATATAATAGAAGATATTATTCTAAACAAATATTTTTCTCAAACTTGCTCGGAAATGTTTGCATTACCTACTTTCAAAAAACGAATACGGAATGTTTGTCATTTATGGACCGTGCGATTCTTCCCGGCCAAGGCACCCAAGGCCTGCAAAGTAAGTACGGAAATCCATTACTGTCCGCTGCTCTAAACTTTTAAATCTATCTACTTATAACAATGAAATATGTAAAAAAGAAAAATAAAAATTCATACCGCCAACTGCCCAGTGTTTATAAATGCTAGAATTAAAAATGCTTTCCTGTACCTCTTATTTAAAAAAAAATAAAATGGTGGAAAAATAAACTAAAGTGTTATGGTATTCTTTTCTGTTTTTCCGTTTTTTTTTTGTATTTTCGTCGCGAAAATGAGTTTTAGTGAGAAGAAAGATAACGAAAATACAGTAATGGATATACATTCAACCACATCATCAGAATTTCAGCAGACTACTATTCATGTGACGCGGAAAACAAACAATAACATTGTAATTGCCCTAACAATTAAATATTTCTTTTAATATTAATTAATATTTTTTTACTTCTTCTATTTAGTCTTTCATTACTTCTTCACATTGTTTGAGAAAAGTACTATATAAGCCTCGGAGGAAACGGGGATTGCTTGACTCATATTAATACAAGACATCGCTAGATAATGTAGGTACCGTAATGTAGGTACCGTAATGTAGGTATCGGTGTTTAAATACCGAAATCAAAATAATAATACAATCTTATGGATTTCATTTTAATCAAACCTCACGGTTACCAAACCGGCTAGATCAATTCCAATTAACCAACGAAAAGCAGAAGTTCTAAGCGTTACAACGTTTCATAGAAAACATTTCGGGCATAATTAAGTATAGGTACCTACTCCAGTACGTCGAGGAAGTGAGATGTGCCCTTGATTATGCACCCCCGTTTCATCAGTGACGGGGAGACATGGGTTAGAGTTCTTTTGTCAAAGCTATCGACATGCCTTCAATGCAATTCTATTGCCTATGAAAAGTTCCCTACCTGCCGTTTGAAAATAATAAAAAATCTGTTATTTATTTAAATTTATTCTGTGCTGAAGAGTAACCTGCGCGTTTTTTACTTTCACATGTCAACATCTGACCATGCCATAAAGTAGCACGCCTATTTCAAGATGGCAATACACTAACTTACTTTTATGCAACAATATTTCAACATCAGCATCAACAACACGGCCTCCATTCATTGAGAAACTGGTTGGCTTCAAAATGGAACATTAATCACTCCGCTCGTCACCAACTGCCTCATATCAAAACGTTTGTCATACCTTAATTGGTTATTCTCTGCCTAATTTCCGTGGTAATTTGTATTATATAAGTATTCAAGTATATTATCATAAAATATTAAATAATACATCAAGATGTCATTTTCGAATATTAATTAATATATAACGATGCAGTAGTAACGAAGTAATGAAAATTGCCATGGAAATTAGGCAGTGAACACTAACCTGAGAATCACCGATTTGTACTTGGAATACTTCATAAGTTTCAAATGCAAGCGTTCTCCAGTAATCACGGTATCTTCTACGTTACATATGAATATACTAATAAATACTACGAATTTGACACGTTTCAAAGCATATGAAGTGCTAAACCGAAAGTATTAATTCAGAAAATACTGAAAACAACATCCATTAAAATCTTTAGCTAACGTTGAATCAATCACGGCAAATAAATTATTTACTTTGAATTGTAGCTGCATCATTGTGCTTGTTGCTGCAATCATTGTGCTTTTTGTTGCAATCGTTGTGTTTGATAGGAGTCATATATATCACCTTATACAACATTATGTTTATTTCAATCATAATTTTTGTGTAATTTGTCCAATAATAATTGCGGCAGACATTAGATTGTTAGATACTTATATATTTACAATTTCTTGATACCGATTATTGAAATAACATTCTCGTAAATCTATCCGAAAGATCCGAAAAAATAGCTGTAGGTAAACTTTGTAGTATGTGTAACAATTTCGAAAACCTAAGAACTCCACAATATTCTCATAAATTACTATTGTTGTACGCCACCCATGATCATGAGCCGTATAACCATTCGGCAACATCGGGAAAATAATAGTATGTCAAAGCGAGATCATTAGTTAGTGAATAACCACGAAAGTGTTTAAAATCTATGAGAGCACAATTCTTCTTTTTCAATTTTTCATAATCTTCTCTGCCAGCGTCAATGACGTCAGCAGGTGTCAGAAGTCCCATTTCCACAAAAAACATACAAACAAAATCATTACGTTTTTTATATACACTTGGCCACAGGCTTACCTGAACACTGTCAATTTTTTAAATAGTAAATTTTAACTTTATGTAAGTTAAAATTTACTAGCGTACCTGGGTAATTTTCAGGTTCGTTTTCTCTGCCCAATTTCGGTGGTAATTTTTATTTTTATATTCTTTTTTCTTTTTATTGAGGAACAAACACTCTTATACAAATTATAAAATAAAAATACATTTAACTTATTACTAAACTTATAGTTCCCTGTACTTATAAGTGAACAAGTAAAAAGTTTATACCTTCTGCAAAAACGAGCAAGTCTCTATTAAAAAAATGTTGTTTTTTTACTACACTATTCCACAACCACTAATATAACTTCACTATAATACTGTGTTATATAATACAATATTATAATACAATACATATGTTATATAAATACAATACAATGTATAATCAATAGCTAGATAAGTATTTCGAATGTAAACATACTCACCTAATCATGTAAACACTCACTAAGGAAATGCTAAGGTCCATTTCACAATAGTTAACTAATGATGTATTACTTAACTAATTATGTTTAACTATCTCATCGTTTTTCTACTATATAATCTTAAACCATAAGAACTGCAATTGATTACTATTTCCTAACTCATAGACATCACATCTCTGTAAAATACTTATAATTTAATAAATATATTTTTTTTAAAAGTTCTCTCGCTGCTCATTTGGTAACAACTGTAATTTTACTTTTACTTAAATTATGTAAGAAATAATAAAAAAAATAAAAAAGAAACATATGTAATGAACATAAACAAACAAAGAAAGAGAACAATTAATGATGAGCATACGAAAACATTTATAATATAAGTTATCAAGTATATTATCGTGAAGTATAATATTTCAGGATACTACGCTCCAATATTAGATGATTTACAAAATATTCTACAATATTTAAATAATAAAAATTGCCACCGACATTAGGTAGAGGAAATTAACCTAAAAATTACCCACCTAAGCGACGGAAAGTAAAATTTCCAACCAAGAATTTTTAAAGTATTTAAGAATTAATTTCGGCATCTGATACGATACGACTGTTTTCCCACTTAGTAGTGTGATTAATAGTAGGGTATTTATTTGAATTAAATTTCTATTCAATCCTACAGTTGCTGGGAAGAAATTGTTGTACCTACATTAAACTCATTATGCGATGCTTAACTACATTACTATTCTGTGTCGTTATAGTAATTAATGTGCAAATAAATAATGTTTCATTCATTTCATCAGTGACAGAGTTCGTCCAGGGAAGTTCTGCTACCTTACCTGTTTCTGCCGCCAAGCAGTAATGTCGGCATTTTCTTGTCAATTTATACGTACGTCTTGACGCACGTATCGCACTACACAAAATGACGGGCGCAGTGGCATGCCCCTTAGATCGCTGCGAAACTCTGAGTGGCAATGCAAATATTATGGACAGGCGTGTCGCTTGTAACCATGCTCACGACTTGTTCATCCCGTCATTTTGTATCGTAAAAAGCTCAAAGTTAGGGCGCTAAACAGAAATACTCCACCGAAAGAGCCTAGAAGAAAATGTATTTATCGGTACATTTAAATGGTGTACGTGCGACTGGTTGTCAACAATATATTTTGTATACACCTTAACGATTGGATAAAATTATTTTTTAATATTGTTGGATTTCATATTTTCTTTTTTTTGTATTAGACATTTATCAAAAAATAGTATAGGGTAGATCTTAGCACTTTTGAGGACTTCCTTTTTTGTGTCCTCCATCCTCCTCCAACATGCGCACTTTTGCTGCTGTCGTCTCTTTCACCGGCCAATGAGTTGGCAACAAAAATAAGACGATAGTCTAACCTATGACACTGAACTGTGTGCATCATAAAAATGGCTAATTAGCGCGATTGTGGTTTTTAATAGTTTATTTTGTTCGTAATACACTGTACTGTGCTCAGTAGTGAACCTGAGGATTTTTCCTACTGTGGCGGTCGTATCCAGGCGGAATTGCTGCCAGCGCAACGAAAGAAAAGGTGAGTGTGCATGTTCCCATCATTTTTCCTGTTCTTCGACCTATTACTATATACTTGTTCCAGTCCTTATAGGAAACTACTTGCAAGGGCAGTTACTCGTAGTACAAGTAGTACCTTTTATTGTAATTAACAAAAATCGCAAAAAAATACAGTCCGATAAGTATATCGGTATTATACATCTTCATTTCGCACCACCAAATATTATATTCAGTTCATAATTAAAGTATATTTAAACTAAGAAGCGCACGGTCTTCTGAAAGAAGAACGTTTTATTTCCAACTTCTTAATTTTCCATAACTGTAAATTTAATAAAGTTTTCTTTATTTTTATAGTAAAAAACGATTGACTCATAAATCGTCGTCATAGAGTGAATACCTTGTAAGTGGTGTAAAATGTAATAAACGCAATAATGTTTGTAGTTAGACTTTTAATTATTTAAATTATACCGATTTCAGACACTATATTACTTTAATAATATATTTGAGCAAGAACTTTATAAGTTTTTGTCAACAAAAATCAGTAAAAATGAACAATGTGAAGGCGTATGCGAGGTTTTCACTCTAAGGCGACGAAATAAATGTGTGAATTAATTTGGCAATAGGTACTGGTTTAAGTCCAGTTGGATGGAAGGAATTTTTCGTAGTGTTTATTCGATCTTTATGTCAATTAATAATACCAACGAGTGGAGTATTTTAACAAAAGATAGTAAAACCTCATGACATATGATAAAAATAAGTATTGTGAATTACATATGGTCTTTGCTGATATACCAGTATTGTGTCCGGCGGTGGGTAACGATGGAACGGTGAACCTCACACGCCTCTCTGCGTTAAGATGGTGTAAGCTTAGAAACGTCGAGTCTATTGAAGACGACGTTTTTTAAAAGATTATAAAAAACAGTAAATGAAAAATGTATGATAACAATTTGTAATACTTATCTCATATCAACAGCTTGACTACATCTCAAACTACTAGAAAGGTTAAAAACCTGCAAATAGTAGCAAGAACCTGGGCAGTCCTACCGGGCCGCGGGACTATGCAGCTATGTCAGGAATTTCATGTTTTGATGTTCATTGAATCTATAATAATAATAATAAATTTATATCACTCCACAAAATTTGGTTACAAAATATATGTTATAAATATACATCTTATTACATATTTACTATAGGATGAAATCTGTAGGAGACTGTAATCTAAACTACTTGGATCAAGAGATCTGCATCGTAGTCCCCCAACTTGAACGCATTGTTATTTAGTTTACACAAATTTGATAGAAACGTTATTAAGTAATAATGTGAAATAATTTGGGAAATGTAAAGTTAAAATATAAAGAATTTAATATTTTCCCTAGAGTTTTAGTTTTTGAAAAATTTTGAAAATGTATTCAAAGATTAGTTCAAGTTTTTGAGCCCGTATTATTACAACGACATACTGACCAACCATGACCCCGCAGTTGTTTTCGTTACCTGTAGATATAATCCAGCCAATTTCTACGTAAAGTTATGTTATTTATTTTACAGAGTAGATCGCTATTCGCTAAGTTGTTACAACGAAGAAATACGCCTTTCAAGTTTTAGTTGCACTCTGTATTAGGAGTTTCTGAATGATCAAGAAACTCCCACCTTTATCTTCCCATATTGGTGTTAGAGCCACGAACAAAGCGCGTTTTTGCGTTGTTTGTATGGAACTGTCAAAACATTCGACGCGGTCATTGTTCGGTGCACAGACACGCCGCACTAAGTATATATCGCGCAGATATTTCACCGCTTTGTGCCTTCGTGAGAACATATCTTCGCTTAAAACTATTTTTATTCTTAAGCTGCTTACTGGTGCTTCTTGCAACATAAACATAAGTCATATAATATAACAAAAGGGTCGGTAACATCACTTGGTTGTGTTGTTCTTCATATCATAACTTTTAGTAACAGTAGAGAAATCCTTCTTGTGAAAGAGCTCGTCAAGGGAAGTACTGCCACCTTACCTATTTCTACCGCCAAGTAGTAATGTGAGCATTACTGCGTTTCAGTTTTGAAGGGTGTGCTGGTGAAATCACTGGCACATGGAACATTTCAACTTATGTCTCAGGGTGACGGGCGCAATGCCGGTGTCCTGTCATTTTGTATACACATGAAAAAGAAGGCTGTAATAAATGATAAAATAATGTAAAAAAGGCCATTTATTGTAAAACACTCCCTATAAAACTATATAATACCCTAAAAGGGCACTTTACAAGTTTCCGGAACTGGCCACTTACATAAACAATATTTAAAAAGTAATTACACAATTTGAAAATGGAACTCTTTGGCTGTAGAATACAGTTGTTTCATCTGACTGTTACTTGTTTTATATTGTGGCATCATTTTAGAAATTGGTTGTCTACATCGCCATGGATTTAATTCGTGAAAATTTTCGTAGTATTATTTTCTACAACTTTAAGTGTAATTCAACAGTTCAGCGGAGCTTCAAACTGCTTTTGGCGATGAAGCACCATGCAAGACGACTATTTATAGCTGGTTTGCAGAATTCAAACGCGGGCGGGTGAATCTCAGTGACGAATGTAGTGATGGTCGCCCGTCCACTACTGTGAACAACAAAAACATCGATGCTGTGCGCCGTATAATCAAAACTGACAGGCATTTGACATACCATGAGATTCGGGCATCTTTAGGCATAGGCATGAGTCGAATACAATCAATACTACACAAACATTTGGGTGTGAAAAAGCTGTGCTCTCGGTGGATCCTACATAATTTGATTGAGGCTCAAAAAACGGATCGCGTCACTTGGTACAATGCCATGCTTACCAGATTCAACGAAGGGGCGTCAAACTTGGTGTGGAATATAGTAATAGGTGACGAAACATGGATTTATAGTTACGATCCCAAAACAAAGCAGCAATCGAGCGTCCCATACGCTCGATCTTTCGAGATGAGCCGAAACCAAACATAGTGGCGCGCGTGCAAAGTGCCTCTAAGCGGATGATTGCTTCTTTTTTTAATAAAACTGTCCAGTTTTATTAAAAAAAGTAGTAGCCACGTGTCCACGTGGCTACTGTTGCTTTGGAGGATCATTGTACCGCGAATAGTGATTGGGACACGACCATTTGTTTGCCGCAAGTTATTGATAAACTCCGTAAAAATAATCGTAAACCGTATCGTCTTGCACCACGATAATGCCAGTTCTCACACGGCCTGAGAGACAAATGATTGAAGGTAAACAACGTTGACCTTATGAGCCATCTCGCGTACATTCCCGACCTGGCACCTTGCGACTTATTTATTTCCAAAAGTTAACAACCAGTTACGCGGTCAACGATTTTCATCACCTGAAGAGGCTGTCGAAGAGTATGAAAAATATGTTTCAGAGATTGTCACGGAGGAGTGGCATAAATGTTTTCAAAATTGGTTCATTTGCATGAAAAAGTGCATTAACGCTAACGGAGAATATTTTGAGAAACAATAAATTCATTTCTGACCATTTATAGAATTTTTTCTTATTCATTCTGGAAACTGATAGTGCGTCTCACGTAGTAATCGACGTGAAGCTTAATAATATGTAAATAAAGGTCATTTGTTATTTATGGACACGTCTTCTTGGTTTAAGAATTTGATGGGAGTCACGACGGATCTAACAAACGTAAAAATAGTGAAGGAAAAGGGAACGACATACAAGAACGATTGAAAATTCAAAAACTAGTGGCCAGAAACCAGAGAAGCGATTGATAAAAATGTGGGATAACAATATTTAACTGGCAGGCGTCCTAGGGACTAATAATTTCTTTCATACACTTTATTAATTAAAAAAAATTGGTTGATTGAAACGCTGCTGCGAACATCTGTTCAGCTGTTTAAAGATCATGAGCTCTTTTCTCATTTAGTGTCACTTAATGTTGAACTTACCAGTTTCTGCCGCCAAGCAGTAAAGTGAGCATTACTGTGTTCCGGTTTTATAGGGTAAGGATGCTGGTGATTTTTTTTAAATAGCCCCGCACTAAGAAAACATTGTATCGCGGGTGCCATGAACACACACATAGACAACCACAAATTACATCCAAACTCACTAGAGAAATAGATGTAAGCCATATAGTAGCTGTAGAGCTCCTTATGAAAGAGTTCGTCACGGGAAGTACTGCCACCTTATCTGTATCTGCCGTGAAGCAGTAATGTGAGCATTACTGTGTTTCGGTTTTGAAGGGTGGAGATGCTGGTGAAATTAATAAAAAAAATAAAAAATAAAATACTTTTATTTCGGACAACAAGTTCCATATTTTGTTAGTAATAATAATAATAGAAAAAGAGCTTATAAACTAGTGTTAGTAAATATTTATATCATCATCAATTGGTTAAATCACCCTCCTTACGAAGCATTGCCACATGGGAGAGGTGATCCTACCAGCCACAATTTGTAGGATGCTGTTGGGGCTGTCCCGCACTCTGCGCATCAGGGATGCTGTCTTTTTTCGGAGGATGGCAGCAAAACCATCCGTCTCATATTCTGTAAACATCTCCGACGCACTGCAAAAACGAGGCAGCCCCAACATCATCCTAAAAATATTATTATATTATACACGTAGGGTCTCCAGTGGCCGTTTGGTGTAATTGATGCATAGGCTCCCGGTGTAGAAATTTTGACAATATGCTTTAAAAAGCGTTATTTTTACTTCTTCTGTGCACCGGGAAAACCTACGGATCAACATATTACCTCTTACCGCTAGAGCCCTACGCTCTCTTTCAATGTCGGCATTGTCTTTAAGGCCGTCGGTAACATAATGACCAAGGTATTTAAAAGAAGTTACTTTTATAATTGTCATGCCATTTAGGGTTATCGTTTAAATTACAGACACATGGGACTTGTCAACTTATGTATCATGGTGACGGGCACAGTGACAGCGCCCCTAAGATATTTGCGACTTAAAGCTCTGAGTGGCACTGCAACTGTTATGGATAGGCGTGTCGCTTACCAACAGGCGCGCGATTTTTTCATCCCGTCAATTGGTATTATAAAATAAAATATAGATAGATAGGATCACAGTCATGAAACGAATAGTTTATTTTACTTTCACATGTCAGATCGATTTCGAATTTGTCATACTATGGAAGCCCAACGACATTGCATTAATATGGTAAACTTAATCTGATTCTGCAAGTACCTGTAGTAGAACTACCGTGTTTGCGTTGTTTGGCCTTAACGAGTTGTTAGCTTACAGATGGTGAGTTTAGTGACCTTTACACTCTTTTGTATTGTTTTTTTTTTCAAGTATTATTCATAATTCGAAATGTCTATTAACGAATGTTTATATTTTTTGTTGTCAATGCGTAAAATTATGTAGAGTCGAAGTACTATCCGGAAAGTTGACTCGTTACTACCTAACTTCCCAAGTCTCAGTAAAATACAATGGGGAGTACTAAAAGCTCAATATAAATTAAAATGTACTAAATTCAAAAAGTCTGCCTCGAAACAGTCTAATACAATCCAAGTAAAACAAATGTAAATAAAGCTATTATAGTGTTAAAATAAGCATTAAGAAGGGAACCTAAATTATACAATCTTCATAGTAAAGAATTATACATTTTAATATTAGAACCTAATGTATAATTGCGATGCCTGAACTAAATAAATGTGTATTTTAGGCATCTTTTGGATTTGTCTTGAACTAAGTTTTTTAAGAGGAATATGAATTTTATTTTAGTTTTATATTTGAAATAGGTACCTAATTTTGTTTTATTTTTTAACTGCCGAACTTTTTGTTGTGGCCGAACAGTTACCGTTACGGACTGCCACGCAGAGGTCCCAGGTTCACGTTCAAGATACACATGCTATAGGTACTTTTGAATGTATATGTATACACGTACAATAAGTATGTTTACATTTGTATATCATATACATATTGAGTTCCTGGATTTTCGCTGTTCTTACACATTGTAAATGTAAACTATTATGTAAAATGAGAAAACTCAATGCAAAGATCTATAACAAACAAATAGAAGAATTTCCTCAACTCGGTTAACTCGACCTATAGCTCAGTTGGAAGAGCGATGGGTACGGAAGCCTTGGTCACAGGTTTGATTCCTGTCGAGTCGATATAATTTTTGTCCTAAAACGCGTATATTTGTTTTTTCAAACTAACGTTTCGAATTCTTAACCCTGGGGCCTGTTCCACGGTCACGGCTGGTCAGCCGAAATAATATTACCAATATTACCTACCCAATTATGCTTTTATTCTGTTCATTTATTAATTCATTCATTTTGCTATTAATATTTGTCGCTTGCATTATGAATTAATATTAATTATTCTTTCGCTGCGGATAAAAACGGAAGGGCTTTTGTGAGTGAAGCTTGTAATTAGTAAATAAGTAATATTTCTGTATTTTGGTCAATAAAAAAAATATCATCAACATCAATATCATCTACTTATTATTTGTACCACATCAGGGCACATGTCTTTAAGGAGAGGGTTTATCACAGAGAATGAATAATAAGTATTATTATATATAACTTTTTTCTCGAACTCAGGCGCAGCTTATACTCGTACAATGACAGTAAATTGGTATTATCGTCACCACCTTTGAAAGCTCTATATGGGTCTGCCATTGATATTATATTTCGCGTGTAATGTGATCTATGACATCCTAAGACGTTCAATGGAGGTTTTAATTATTTTTTATTTTAAGTAAAACTTGAGTCTCTCTCAGACAGGTTGCTGTGAATGGAATAATTAATAATACATTATACATTCGGCTGCAAGAGACCGCGGGACCGCGGGCCAACGGCGGACCTACAACAGCCCACGGAGCCGTGGTCGCGGCCGCGAGCCTATTCATTTCTTACAATTAATCAAGATTAAATCAAACCAGCTCGCACCGATGGATTTTAGACTTTCATGTCACTTGACTATTGTCTGATTTCGAACGCCGCGAAGTGCGAGGGGCGTGTCCGCCGCGAAGAAATCTGGCCAATAGAGTGCGGTAACAAAATATCCGTATTGGCTATTAGCAGGCCCCGCCCCTCCCACCCGCGCTACACACCCGCTTCGAGCTTTACATCCGAAAGGGCTGGTGTAGAGTACGGCTTTATACTCGGGTAGGCTCCTTTGGAAATAAGGGGTATGTTTGTTGATGAAGGACAAAAGGGCACAAGTGCTTTGCCGAGGGTAGTGAATTATGCTGATTCGTATCTAAAGTAGATTTAGACTGGTCGTGTCGGTGGCGCGAGGGGGAGGCTCGTTTTTAGGCGCGCGACGCGGCGCGCCCGCCAGACGCGCTCAGGTCGCCGCCGCGAGCGCTCATGTCGCGAAACGCCTAACACCCAACTTCACCATTTGCGCGAATTTTCCGCCGTCACGAAAAAATATTCCTCAATTCAACCCCAAAACGTTAGGTCTAATTTTCAAAGCTATTTCTCTTAGTTCTTAAAAGTGTAGCCTGGACGATTTATCAAAAGTGTATTTAGTCAAATTAGAGACTTAGAAAAATTTTAGAGTACCTAATTGAAACTACGACCTAAGTAATATTGTGATATAAATTATAAGAAGCTCAAGACTATAATGAGGCGAATCAGAAAGTAAAGCTGGGGGCAGACTATAGCGAAGCGAACGCTCAACTCGAGATGCAGGCTATGAGCGCAAACGCGAGTGCGCCGCGGGCGCCGCAACGGTCGCCATTCGCGATACAAGAGCTATTGGGCTTATCGGATAACCGAGAATCGCGAGAGCGATACTTTGAAAGCCGCGACACCGACCGAGTGTTGAACTTGTCGGAGAGCCGCGAGCCACGATCGGCATATACACCACAATTCCCGCTACCAGCATCAGTAGCCAGCAGAGTAGCGTATGCAGCAGCGTTCAACGCGCAAGCAGCTGTCGCCGCCGCCTTCTTACCTGGCCCGCCACTGCTGCACCCTCCACCGGGTAAGTGTTTACCTTAACGTTGTAAAAACGTTACAATAGACCCGGTAAATTTAGAAGTATGATTCTAATAAGAATTTTAACGTAATGTTACTAAAGACAATGAAGCGCGTTATAAATAGGGTGGAATAAAAAATTGGTCCCATAAACGGTGCGGGCGGCGGCGGCGCTATTGTGGCTTAATTAGCGATTTGCTCTTAATAATTAGCGTCTTGCGTCTTAGTGCTGTCGCGGGACAATGCGCTGCGCGCTTTGAGGTGCCGTCGCCGAAGCATATCGAGTTTCCAGCCCACACTTTCCTTATAAAATCTTTAGATTATAAAGATAAAGACACAACAGCAGAATTTTATTTATTTAATTTCATTGGAGAGCATTTGACAAGATTGACGCAAAAACTTGATTATAATCTATCTCATCCGATGTAGAGTTTTTTAACTAAATGTTTTTAAAAAATATAAAAACCCTTTTTTAGGTGAGTCTATATAGGTCTTTAGTGTGTCATAGTGTCTTTTTTATTATTCTAATCTATTGCACGAAATATAACGAATACTAGTTTGATAATGAAAATGAAGACAAGTAAAAAAATATATTAAGAAGAATAAAGAAGACAATATCAATTGACGGTAATATTTAATTTAATGTTGTTTACACAATTTTCTGTAACAAAATGAGCCTAAATTTATTAATTCGTTAGTGAAATATGCTACGTATTTACGTTGTGATAACAAAGGAAATCTTTTATTGGTTTGATCAAATAGTAGATGACATAAATCTATAAAGATATTGAGACAAATAGTAATTGTTTTATGAAAAGTAGTGAAAGACATAACATTAATGCGAGGAATAAAAATAAACAGTCTGTGCTTGACAGTCATCTTCACAAAGTCACAAATTCATTTAAGGGACAATGTACTTATATGCTTCCATAATAAGATTCTGGTTGATATTCAAAATTTGCCATTCACAAGGTTTAAAACTATAGTGAATTAAAAATTGTATATAGGAAATGAAACTATTTTTCCGGATTTAAATTGCGTATATTTGTTTTTTCAAACAAACCAACGTTTCGGGCCCTTTACAGGTCCCACGGTCACGGTTGACGGAAAAACTTTATACTATTAATTTATTGTACAGTTTCTGCGTACTTGGATGAAAAAAATCCGTGGGAGTGACCCGTTTAGTTCAGTTTGTCTCGATATTTGAAATAAATATTGTAAAGTATAAATGTGTACAAATGTTTAATTACAACGAGCAATCCCTAGAGTTTCTTGCTCATTCTTCTTAGGGGAATCTGCCTTATGAATAAGCAATAGAGTTCAATCTATATGACGACCTCCGTGATCGACTGGCTTGCGGTGTACAAAGGTTTTCATGGTGTCAGCATCTCTGAGGTCCCGGTTTCGATCCCGGCCGGGTCAGTGTAGAAAACTAGTTTTTCTATATTATCTCGGGTCGGGGTGTTTCAGATACCGTCGCTGTTTCCGATTTATATAACACAAGTGCTTTAACTACTTTGGAATCAGGACAACGTTTGTAATGTTATCTAATATTTATTACTAACCTATTTCAAAAAAAGGAGGAGGTTCTCATATCGGTCTTGATGATTATTTTTTATTGGAAAGAGGATACCTCAGTATTGGTCCCATTTAAATTTGAAGAAAATATTCCACCTCTAAGGGTAGCAAACTAGGGGATGTTTCCGGTAACCGATTTCAATAAAACTTGGCAAATAGGTAGATGTAACTGCACGAACTTATGAGGTCGGTTTTTTAATAAAAATGTTACAATTATTATAATGATGGTTTCAGATGTAATTGACTTACCTGTGAAATAAGGATTGAGTCTGAGGCTTGAGTTGCGAGAACGAATGTGGACGGAAACCTGAAAAGAGCTTGACATTAAGATAACCTTTTATATTATTATATTATATCTTCAAAATCGGATAACTACGAATTTAAAACATTAGTATTTTGGTTTTGACTTCGTTTAACTACTATAATAATGATAGTTTGTCAGATAATCACTTTATCTGGTCCCAAACTACACAATTCTTTATATTATGAGTACCACAGCAACCGAATTAAAAAAATATGATTGAATGATCGTTTTTATTACACAAACACTTATTTTAAGTACATTTTAGATTACTGTACTTATTATTCCATTACCTGTTCTGAAACTAGGACGGGGTACTACCCAGGGTGCCCAGATCACATCCAATTTAGAAAAGTTCCTTTCCCAAATTCATCCTACCGGGTAACGAACCTGAGACTTCCTCATCTAGCGCCCATAGAGCAAACCATTGAATCACTCAGATTGCCAAAAGGTAATGAATAGTTAGGGTTACTTAGTTCAATAATCTAGGATCTTGTTTAGTCGACAACCTCAATTGCATTTGTTACCGACTACAACTGACTTGTTTAAAATTTGAAGTCGCGTTTTTATTAAATTTCATACAAAATACTTTTATTATCTTTGTAAAAACTACAATAATAACGGAAAAAATGATATAGTATAACTTTCTGTTTCATGTACAATAAAAAAATTGTAATATGTAATTACGTTATTTTGTATTTGTTTTAAGAAATGCCTTGAAATAAGATGTTTGTGCAGTAAATTGTAAATTAAACAGTATAGTGGTGCTACAGTTAAAATAAGCGTAGCTAAATTTGCTGCAAATTTTGTGCCGTGCGACATCTGCCGTCGGCAACCGATTTTGCAAAATTTTACCTAATTGTTCAATATACTGCGTTTTCTTTTCCTTCTTTTTTGTCTTCTAGCGGTAAGTGTTCTAAATAGCCACCTGCGGATAATAATAAAAAAATACATTGACTGATAAGTGCATTGTATAGTTCTAAACAGGAACAGAACAATTTAAATTGAATTTTAGATTTGTGTGGACATTTTTAAGTTCAAAAGTTACGGGATACAATATTAATTTATGCAACGTATATTAGTTACATATTTATGTTAGTTACATTTTATTGTACTATAATGTTACCTACTTTTGCATTTTAATCATAACTTAAAGTTACCGTCACAACTTGCTTAACAACAACAAAGACGATAAGAAGTCTAATATCTACTTACCTATACCTACATATAAATATACTATAGAGACTACTTCCTAGTTCTTAGTGAAAGAGTACGTCCGGGGAAGTAGTAAGTAAGAAGTGCCACCTTACCTATTTCTGCCGTCAAGCAGTAATGTGAGCATTACTGCGTTTCGGTTTTGATGGATAAGGGTGTGGTCAAATTAAAGCACAAGGGACTTGTGTTGTTGTCAACTTATGTTGTGTTGTTGCCAACTTATGTTGAGACATAAGTTGACAACAACACCACCCTGTGGGGTGACGGGTGCAGTGGCAATGCTACTGAGATTTTTGCGATTTAAAGTTCTGGGTGGCATTGCAACTTGGATAGGCGTGTCGCTCACTACGAAACGCACGAGTAGTTCTTCCCGTCACTTTATATCGTAAAAGAAAATAGAAGATAATAAAATATCTATAGAATTTAATTAGTCACTAACATTTAAGTTTGGTTTTCGGAACAATAATTAAGAAAATTGTAGTGGCTATAAAGTGCAAAAAGATTACTTTTCTTCATGTACGCTTATTACGGTTACATCTTTGTTTGTATTCTTAAACAGAATGAAATAAAACCTCAAACTTAAATTTAAGTTTTAATCGTTTAAGATGTGATAACTATTAAAACCAATATCAAAACCATAGCATCTGCTACACAAAGCTGTTAGCGACAAAAGCTGTCTCTAAACAATAGGTGTTCAATAATACGTTTAACCGGCTGCGCTTGCGCCTCGGCCGGCGGAGCGTCGCAGCCAATCAACATTCAAATTATTATTAAGCACATTGGTTTAAATTAAACGGTTTATTAAACATATGAGTAAATGATTGAGGCCTAAGATGGTTTGTAACTATCTATTCCAACAAAAATTTAAACTTTAAAACAAAAAAGTAACTTTACAAGACACGTTTATTTATGATTATGAATACAAAGATCGAACACACAGAAAAAAAGACGAAAAAAACCAGGAAAAATTTTTGTCATTGTCAAAATGTTAAATTAAGAAAAAAAAAACAGTATTACCTAGGTGTTATTCCACTTCTTATAAGGCGTATCACGCAACCTATGGTGTTTCTAAGTCCTGTAGTTATAGAGTTTCTTTATTGTGTATGAATCAACATATTTATTTACTCGATTGCAGTGTAGCCAAAATGAGGAGCAATGTTTTTCACGTGTATGTATATATGTACGGTTTACAACCGCACATTTTTCTTCCGCTTACCTTGCGCTCTACTTTGTGTCCTACTGTCCGTGGCCTACTGTCCGTGGCTTACATACATTACATGGGCACATAAGTAGGCAAGTAATTTTAGTGTTAAACGAGCATTCACTTCATCTAGACATCTTGAGTGTTTATACATTCATTCATATATCTTAACGTAACAACAACGTAAGAGATACACATCCTCAACGAGGCTTGTATCTTCTTACTTTATTAATAAACTTTATACTTTTATCATCTATCAATTTAAACAATTAGGCGTCAATACTATAGCGTAGTATTGGCCCCTACAATATAATTAATACATGTATGTTCCTATTTGCCGCCCAAATGTTTCTACCGCCTATATATACAAACAATTCGGTGTTGATAAATTTGTGGTAACATCTACAATACCACCCTTCCCGTGAAACGTGTAAGTAGGTATATACATGTTATGATATCGCAGGGTAACAAGACGTCAAAACCAATGTTTAAAGATAATCACGATATATATAATAAAAATCCTTGAAATAATCAAGTTTAAAACACTATTTACAAAATGCTTTTAAGTTTGAAAACAAGATTCGTTTAATCTCGTGTTCAATTGACATAGAAATGACATATTACGTTCTTTTGTTTTAAGGTTCTTTCTTACCATGGTCATTGATCCGCCTCGAGCTTTTTCTGTTCTGTTATATTAGTAGTTTTCGAAATTAGAAACCATTTCATATGATTTTTAACCAGTTTAGACACAAACTTGCAAGGGTCTTTAATAAGAAAAAATAGTTCTGCTTATACATTAAGTATTAATCCGCCTTGCTTTCAATTTATATTCTTTTTTGTTGGTTTGTTTGAAAAAACAAACATAATTTAGATCCGAAAAATATAGTTTTTTATCCAATGTTCTACACATTTGGATATGAAACTTTTTTATTTTATTCGCGAAAATCTGAAACTCGATATCGTAATTTAAGCTTATATTAAATATATTGACAGAACCCTAACACACAGAGTGTTCATAAAAATCTTTCCATCCACCATCCACCACCACCACCACCAGAACCATCTTTCTGTTCTGAAATTTAATTTTATTCAAATATGGAATCTTCAAAAGGGAAAATAATGAGAATACTAAACAACCAGCTTTTTTCATCATTAGTATCACGGACAATAACGGCACCTCTTCCTTCACCTCACAAAAATCGTCTAAAAGAACGTGTTATGACATTATCTCTGCAGCCCTCTACGACCTTCCACAACGCATTTGAACAAGTACAAAGCTGAATTCTCAATAGACGACACCTCGCACAAAACTCCTGCGCACAAAGAGGCTGAACAAGACAACACATCTCACACCTTACACAATACGCTCTTTATGCGGTGAATAAACGAATAATCAAGATAAAGACTCAAAGGGCTAAATTAGTGGTCACTTGTTTAGGGTTTAAAAGATTTTTCGCGTTTTGTGCTTATTGTTTGTTTGACGTAATTTCTGATCTGAGGTCGGATTACGTTACTACCGCTGAAAGAAAGATAATGAGACATATTGGAAAGCTGTTTGTATTTACGGTGTTTCTCATTAATACGTCCCACTGCTGGGCATGGCTCTCCCCTCCAGCGAGGATTTTAGGGCAATTTTTTTTTAAATATACCTAATATCAAATGACGGGTCGAACAAGTCGTGGTGGTAAGCGACACACCTGTCCAAATGCAGCTTAGGGCTTTAAATCATAAAGATCTGACGGGCTCTGTCACTGCGTTCATCACCCTGAGACATAAGTTGACAAGTCCCATGTGCATGTAATTTCACCAGCATTCTTACCTTTCTAAACCTGCAAAGACTTGTGAATCTCAACGTGCAAGCTCATCGAATTTCATTCCGCACATAAATTCCGAAAAACAAATTGCAAGTCTGGATTCGAACCCAAGACCTCTGCGTGAAAGGTGGTAAGTCAAATGATTAGGCTACCACGGCTCACTTTTTCTTTTTTTTTCGTATATCTGTCCTTATATATTTTTGTCCTACTTATTGTTAAAAACGATAATAGTTAATGTATAATATATGGCGACTTCCTACCATGGGTCAAATCTTGGTACTGAGAATTTTAAATGTACACCATATCTACCACGTAAGTACTTACAATCGAAGTTGTTATTTATCAAATATTATTTATTTATGGAGCTATCAGCTTCAAAAGGCAACAAAGATTTATGAAACTCAAAACGTAATATACCTACTTCAAACTAAAAGTTAGTTCACGACGGGTTCATGTCAAAATAGTAGGTAACTATTGTTCTTTTATAATATTATTGTAATTGTATTGTAAATGTTTTCTAATGACTGTTTGTACAAAAATAAATGAAAAAAAAGAACATAATTTCAATGTAACAAAAATTCTTGTGCGAACTGGGAGATATTTTTAAAACCTGCGTTCCATTTTCAGTAACATTCTAAACGATATTTTATATCATAAATAAAATAACCTGATCATTACAGACTACTAAAAAAACCGACATCAAAAGTTCGTGGTAATTACATCTATATATATTGCCAAGTTTTATTGAAATCGGTTATCGGAAAGTGCGCGAAACCGGATTCATCTAGTTTACCACACTTAGAGGTGGGATATATTCTTAAAATTTTAATGGGTGGTCCCATTTAAATATTGAGGTACCCTCTTTCCAACAAAAAATAAATAACCAAAATCGGTTCACAAATACCAGAGTAATAGCGTAACAAGCTTAAAAAAAACATACAGTAGAATTGAGAACCTCCTCCTTTTTTTTGAAGGTGGTTAAAAAACAATAATACTATTCAGTCTAGAAAAATACTGAACCTGAAAAATGGTGCAGAATCATTTCGATTTTATATAGTAAAGCGGTAAACAGCTGATTAGTGAAAATTCGGCAGTGGAATGTAGGTCGACGAGGGCTGGATCCAACGTAGCCATCGCCGGCACGCATGCCGAATCGGCGGCACACATTAGCACGCTCATTATCTCGGAGCGGGCTCGGTCGCGGGGTGGGTACACACCCTTACAAGTTACAAAACACATAACCTTAATGACAGTTGTAAAATGTTTAACTTTACTCTTCAGTGGTGATCTACGCTCAAAGTAGTGTTTCAAATGATACTATCTATCTTCTAATAGTTTTAGTTTATTTTGCCAAACAAACGATACTTGCGTAAGTAGGTACTAAATATTATATTTGTTACTTTATAACATTTAATTTGCGACAACATGACAGAATAACTTACGTATTGTATATCTTGATACTTGATCCACAATTTTGTACCTATTTAAATACATCTAAGGTTTAATATTGAATAAAGCGAAATGAAATTAATGTATACAACCAATTAGATTTTACTGATACTGCCTCCGTGGTCGAACGGTTACCATGCCGGTCTGTCACGCAGAGGTCCCGCGTTAGATTCCCGGACCGCGGCCAGGAGAAATACTTGTATGGCCTACATTTATTACTGTCATCAGTTGTGGTTGTCTATGCGAGTGTCCATGGCATCTGCTGTACAAGGTTTTCCTAGTGCGGGGCTATGTGTGCGTTGTTTATTTAGTTCTTTATTTACGGTCATGATGTTTTACTATCATGATATTGATTTAACTTTAACTGCCTCCGTGGCCGAACGGTTACCATGCCGAACTGCCACGCAGAGGTCCCAGGTTCGATTCCCGGGCTGGGAGAAATATTTGTATGGCCTACATTTATTTCACTCGTGAGTTTGTCTGGTGTTATTTGTGGTTATCTATGTGTGTGTCCATGGCACCCGCGACACAGGGTTTCCCTAGTGCGGGGCTATGTTGAGTGTGTGCGTTATTATTATTATTGTTTGATTTATTTTTTGAATTTACTCCACTAGTTTTATTATATACGAAATCGAACACAAAGAAAAATTCCTTCAATCTGACAGGTCCTTTCAGATTGCAAATATTTTTCTTCGTGTTCGATCTTTGTATTATTAATTAAAACCTATTACGAAGTACTGAAGTACGTTCACAATAAGATTTTTGGGATAATCGAAACCCAGAGCGTGCCAGTCATAGCAAAGGCTTGACAGGCACTGCCGCTACCCGTCACCTTGCAACATAAAATTGTTGAGTTCCCATGTGCCTGAAGTTTTACTAGTACCATTAATTAATTACCCATTAAAACCGGAACGCAATGGCAGAAATAGGTATGGTGGCTCTACTCTGCTCTATTCCTACTAAATACTTTTTACGTCCTTTTTTCTTTTGGTGTGTTATTTTAAGTGCTTTATATATTTAAACACGAGGAACAAATTACAACTTTAATACTCTGTATTTTAACACCGGTTATAGGTATCCAAATCCCATTAATTCTTAATTTTCATTGTCATTCTCGGACTGCTGTTCACTACCTAATTTCCATAGCAAACTTTATTAAATAACTTTTTTTTACAACATCAAGTGACTGATGGTAAGCTACACACCTGTCTATAACAGTTACAGTGTCATTCAGAGCTTTAAATTGCAAAGATCCGAGGGGCACTACCACTGCACCCGTCACCCTGAGACATAAGTTGACAAGTCCCATGTGCCTGTAATTTCACCAGCACCCTTACCCTTCAAAACCGGAACACAGTAATGCTGACATTACAGCTTGGCGGCAGAAATAGGTAAGGTGGCAGTACTTCCCTGGACGAATTCTTTCACAAGGAGCTCTACTGCTACTAATTTTTTATCGTGCAATATTATTTAATATTCGAGCATTGTATCGTGAAATATCATTTAATAATTACGCGATAATATACTCGAATATTTAAATAATACAAATTGCCACGGAAATTAAATTATTATTAGATATTAATTAAGGCCACGTGAATTATTAGTAGTGAACACTAGTCCGAGGATGACCGTTCACATAAACTTATCTAATAAGAAATTACTACAATTCGAATAAACCAACAGTTGATTTGTCAATTGTGCATAATCGCAGGCCCCGTACCCCGTCGCCGGCAGCAGCTCATACAACACCGTACTCATACATACAAACGGTGAACATTATGGGTTGTCATGAGGTTAGTGTGTGTTAACCCTTCTGGTGCGACCAGTTTGTTTTGAGTGGTACAAGTTAACGATGAACGCGATGATTGTTTATTTAGAAAAAAAAACAATTGGTTTCATGTAATATAACTAAAGATTGCTTTGTCGCTTTGATTTCTAAGCTATTGAGAATGCGCAGTAGCAATACCTTTTGGTAATTTCTTCGACGTAATTATTTTATTTATAGTTCTATATTTAATCTGCGTAGGTACATACTACACCTAGAAATTCGCGATTCACTACGGAAAAGTAGAACTTGCAAAAGTTAAAAATTACAATATTATTGAGATACAGCACTATTATTTTTAGTAGCAGTAGAGCTCTTTGTCACCTTACCTATTTCTACCGCCAAGCAGTAATGTGATCATTACTGCGCTTCTGTTCTGATATTTTTTCATTAAATATTATTGTAGCTAGATGGGTGGACGACATATATATCCTGGTGTAGGTTTTTAAAAATCGTAAAGCATTCTATTACGATTTACGACATTTACGATTACGGACATCAGAGGGCGCGGTAGGCCACCGCAGCGCTGTTGGACGACATCCGACGACACGGAGGTCGGGACTGGATTAGTCGTGCACAAGATCGCCAAAAGTTGAAGAAGAGGGAAGAAGCCTATATCCAAGATTGGATAATAAGATGGCCGCCATGATGATGATGATGATGATGACTCTATTACGAATTTAAATAAAGAAAAAATAAAACAATTCAAGTCAGTTAATTTAAATTAATGCTATTCTATACTGGTAGGTTGGTAAACAGCGACTGGACATGAAAACTGACCAAGGTGTCATCATCAGTTAACCGTAGATCTTTGATTGCACTGATGAAATGGTATTAATTATATGTGTGCAAGTGTGCACTCTCAATTGTGACATGGTATGGTATGCCATACCATGTGTTGAGCCAGTTTGTAGGTTAGTTTGTCAATCTGGTCAACTATGGGACGAAGTGGAGTGTCAGCTTTATATCAGTGCAATCAAAAATCTACCGTTAACTGATGATGATACCATAGTCAGTTTTGACATCCAGTCGTAATTTAGATTAGTTTATTGGTAAACAGTAAACCAAAATAATAATAATATAGGTAATGTACCATACAACCACACTAATTACGAGATCTCAAAGTGGGGAATTCCCTGAAGGTACTATGAGTGCCACAGCAATACATTCACTCTTCAATTCGACCAGAACTTATTTTACAATTGGTCTTACTGGAAATCGAACCCGGGACCTCCTCATCTTGCGCCCATTGGGACATTGAGGTCATCATGAAATTAACAATACAATTACTGTTTTACTCAGGTACAGTGCATTTATATAAACGCGTAGAGCCAATAAGAATAAAAAGCTACTGGAAACTATATTTTTTGGATGGAATTGGTTTCCTCGCGGCAATGTACGCAATTTCTGGCTGCGTTTTGCCGTTAAATGGTTAGGCTTATTAATACGTTTGGCAAAGTAACGTGCACTTTATTTTTTCTAGAATATACGTTTCATATAAAACTTATTTATCATGTGACATTATTATTCGTTAGTAGTAATTTTAGAGAGCTCCTTGTGAAAGAGTTATTTCAGGGAAGTACTGCCACCTTACCTATTTCTGCCACATATATGTATAAGAGTGCTAATGAAATGACTGGCATATCGGACTTGTCAAGTTATGCCTCATGGTAACGGGCCCCCATGCATACCCCTCTGATCTTTGCGATTTCAAGTTCTGAGTGGCACTGCAACTGGCGTGTCGCTTATCACCAGGCGCACGACTTGTTCGTCCCGTCACTTGGTATTATAAAAATAAAACCTATTATACGTTTTACTACCGGGCACTTCTAAGAGCGGTTACACAAGGCGACTTTTAGCAGCGATGCAAACGCGATGCAGTAGCGATGCAGTCGTTAATCGTCTAACTTTACACACGCGCACGATTTTAAGCAGCTATGCAAACGCGTGATTGCATCGCCACACTTGGGATTCATAGGCGATTGCATCGATGCAGTCGCGCGTTTGCATCGCTGCTAAAAGTCGTCGTGTGTCTACTCTAAGAAGAGCTTAGTCCTAATCAATTTGGGGACTAGGTATAAAGTTTTCCTAAAGGTTGTGAACTTCTCCAACATGCTGGTTTCATCAAGATATTTCCTTTACTGTAAATGCGACGATGACCACCTCCCATCAAGTGGGTCGTCTGCTCGTTTGCCTCCTTCTTTAAATAAAAAAAAAACCGTAAGCGAGAGATGTTTGCTACTAAGCATTCTCTAATGCCTGTAATTTAGAAAATTAAGTCGTAGACACATGCCGCCACAGGGCTTTGAACTATCGACCTCTCATTTAGAAGCTAACCATAATAAAAAATACGATGTTTTAAGTATAAAGCACAAGGATTGTAAGAATTAATGAAGTTAATCATGTTATGATTGAGTCAATTATGATTTTTTTTTATGATATCAAGTGATGGGATGAACAAGATCGTGCGCCTGATGGTAAGCTCGTGTAGCTAGCTGTCTATAACAGTTGCAGTGCCACTCAGAGCTTTAAATCGCAAAGATCTGAGGGGCACTTCCACTGCGCTCATTACCCTGAGACATAAGTTGACAAGTCCCATGTGTCTGTAATTTCACCAGCACCCTTATCCCTCAAAACCAGAACACAGTAATGTTCACATTACTGCTTGGCGACAGAAATAGGTAATGTGACAGTACTACCCTGGACGATCTCTTACTGCTACAAAAAAAATCTTCAAACGATCTACAAATCCACTCGACTGCTTTCAGCCTTTTTTAGTGTACTGTATTCCTTAGTTACATGACTAATTCTGTTAATAATATCATTAGATAATGATCTAAGACTAAGATAATAAACTCATGCGAAGAAATTTAAGACAGACTTTGACCTACGACGCAAAGGCGTTAGAAAAATTGACGTTATAGTACCGACGCGTAGCCGCAGCGCGCGAGCTGTGCGGTGTAGTGTATATGCTTCTAAGCATTTAGGCATATACACACTATACAGCCGGCAACATAGCTTACGTACAGTCAAAGTTACCTGAATTACCAATCCGTGATTATTTTTTTTTTCATTTTATAGGCAAAAGGTAAACTTTAGGTTAAGATAAACTTTAGCAGAAGAAAAACCATAAACACAACATGTCAGTTATTCACTGTGTGTACATTAAAAAGATACAAATCGCGTTCACTTTCGCAACTATTAAAAATATGAATAAAATTAGTTAAATAATAATATTAATACATCACAGTGTGAAGTGCACGAGGCAAGTACAAAAGTAACTAAGTACTAAGTACAAAATTATCATGAGCAAAGAGACGCTACGTAGGTGATGCTGTGTGGAGGATTGTACTCATGGAAAGCGCGGGGGCCGCGAGAGGTGCGGGGTATTCGGCTCGACACCTTAGCACAATGCAAGCTGCTAATAGCTAGTTTCACACCCCTAGCTTTTTACACATGGGTTTGCTTGCTATATTGCTCATATTTACTAACATCACAAATGAAGTCTCAAAAAAATCCATATTGCATATTAAATGTGAAGTGAGGGCTACACAGTAAAGTAGTTGTATAACGCTGTATTCATGGGTGGAATTACTTTCATATTTATATGTTTTGTGAAAATATCTACTCCGCTACTTTTTATTATTATTGATGCAACTAAGTTAGAACTGAGTTAAGCTGTAGTGCTCCTTGTGAAAGAACCTTACCTTTTCTGCCGCCAAACGGTAAAAGAGCATTGCTGCGTTCCGCTTTTGAAGGACAAGGGTGTTGGTGCAATTCCAGGTACGTGGGAGTTGTCAACTTATCTCAGGATGACAGGTGCAGTAGCAGTGCTTTGTAACTTACAGCTTCATGTGTAATGCAACTGATACCGACAGGCTTGTCGCTTACCACCAAGAGCACAACTTGTTGCAAGACCGAAGGCATTTCTTTTGTATTTGTTCGGTATTCGTATCAATAATAATTTTTATGTAAAACAAGTAAGTTAACACCCTGTCTAAATAAAACAAAAACTTTGTTGTATAATGAGCTGTATGTCTATACGTCTGTAGAACGATAATCGTTGCATGAACTTGTTTTAGGAAGTGTTTTCGTTATTTACACTGCCAAAATACAATTGAAAATTGTGCTTCACATCATTCACAAAGCGTTCAAGATTGCAGTTTTTAAATGAACAGTTTGTATAGTTTGAAGTGTGGTTCAGCAAATGACACGAAAAGAAGCAGTAATGAAAATGGTTTTCAGCTCAGTATAGTACTATCGTATCAAATCCACCCTGGACGTCCTAGCAGAGTGTTATGCAATTTCTTTACAACAAAAATATATCAGCTTTTATCTATGGAAAAGAAATATTAATTCGATTTTCGATTTATATACCTTATTGTGTAAAGTAAAATTATAATAGCTGTATACAAATTTGTTATATCTAAAGTAAAGTAGGTAAGTTAATCCACCACGCAATCCTAAAGAGGCACAGAATTTTTTTATAAATTTAATTTATTTTAAATGTCGGAAAACAGCTGCGCATTAGCGACACCGTGTGGCTCTATCATGCTACAGTATGAAAATCGCTAGGGACACGAGTGTCTCTGAGACCCGTGCCAGGTCAAAGGTCACTTTTTACGTAATTAAGCTTAAAAATTACGAAAAAGTCAAAAAGTACTTCTCGCAGCTTTTCTCAAAATACTGTTTTTTTTTATGATATCAAATGATGGAACGAACATTTGCCTTGTGGTAATCGACACGCTTGTCCATAACAGTTGCAGTGTCACTCAAAACTAAATCGCAAAGATCTGAGGTGCATTGCCACTACGCCCCTTACCCTGAGACATAAGTTGACATGTCCCATGTGCCTGTAATTTCACCAGCACCAAAACCAGAATGCAGTAGGCAATGCTCACATTATAGCCAGTGGCGTAGCGTGAAGGGTGAGAAGGGGGCCACAATTATTTTTCTTTACTTACAATTAGAAAATAAATTCCACTGTTTGAGAAAACAATATCCTGTCCACCAAAAAGGTGGCCACGGCCGGCGAACATAAAAACACTATCGAGTCGAGCCTGCCTAAACGAACTTTTGTAATCGTCAAAATAGAGGGGGCAGCACATTTATGATTGGCTCCGGGCGGCAGGAATCGACGCTACATCACGGATTACAACTTGGCGGTAGAAACAGGTGAGATGGGAGTACTGCCCTGGATGAATTCTTTCCAGAAGAGCTATATACTGCTACTAAATGCATTATGATGTTAGAGTGTATTGGTTTGACACGATAGAATAGTGAATAAAAATAATATGAATACAACCATACCGATTACCTGTACCGATACCGATTACTCTCAAAATAGGGAATTGCCTGAGGTATGAGTACCAGAGCAACGAAATTCACTCCACGCCTTTATCTCAAACACAAACCATCTAGAAAGAGTAATTTATTTAGGTTACCAAGTACTATTTAGGAGAGACTCATAGGATTCTAAAAAAACGGGGATATTAAAAAAATAACTAAAACATACCAATCTTTCTTATACCTATTTACAAGCCTACACGGGCTGTGTTCAATCTAAAATCCACATCTATGCAAATAGCAATAAAGTCCAATCTTTATTCCCACTTCAAAACTCTTTATTTTCCAGTTTCTAATTAGCCTGAAAACGAAACTACCCCCTTTGTTAGAAGAACTTAGACTTTGCGTGCTATGTGTTAAAGTCTAGACTGTAATATGGGGGTGGTGACAATAATAGAGAGCCCTCGTAGCGTGGGCTAATTTTTTTCTTTTCAGTTTTCTTTCTTTATTCGCAGTGGGACTGTATATATTACAATATTTACGTATGATTCAGGTATAATCTAGATTACCAAAGTCATTGGACGATCTATGGCCCAGTGGGAAACCTATGGCTCTTGAGGACGTTTGAATTCGATTCTCAGTAGGACCGATTTCGGATACTATATTTCGGATAGTAGCAGTAGAGCTCCTTGTGAAAGAGTTACTGCAACTGTTATGGATAGGTGTGTCCCTTACCACCAGGCGCACCACTTGTTTGTCTCGTATTATAAAAAAAGTACTATTTTTTACATTCTCGTCCGTGTGTTCAGGTTGTGCCCCTGTCTGGGGTTAATTTTGTTACTTTGGTACTCATAGTATAGAAATCCCCAGTTTAAAACTTACTAATTGGCATGGTTGTCTGGTACATTATTGTTGTTGTATAGCGCATATTAAAAAAAATGTGTTTCATGTTTGGAACCTCTGTTTCTTTAAATATTTCATTGTAGAAGTTTTTGAAATATATTGCACCTGAAGGTTACCATGGACTTTTAGAGCTATTATGAAGTTCAAAGTCATAGGCGTAAATTCAATGCCAAATTTCTGCCCCGGCGCGGCGTAGTGGTCGTTATGATTGATAGAGCTATGAATAACTTACCGTATACTCCAACTGCACTGAAAAAACAATGTGAGTGAAACAAACAATATGTTGTTTAAGGTGATCATATAACATGTTTCCACGTTCTGAGTACATCAATGATTGCAACAACCATTTTAAGTAATTAATTGAACCATGTAGTTGATTCCATTAAGTTCTTTGATGGGCTAGTATGATTAAAGTAGAAGGATTTGAGTGTAAATTAAAAGATAGCGATAGTTTTGTCCGTTTTTATATCTATTGAGATATTTTGTGAAATAACTCAGTTTTATTATGAAAATATAGATCGAACACACAGAACAATTTCATCGATCTGGTGGGACTTGAACCCATGACCATGCTGCACCGTAGCATTGCTCTTACCAACTGAGCTACGAGTCCAGTTACCGAGCCGTCGGAAAAATGGCAAGTTAAGCAAGTTCTTCATATTTACAAATACAACTTTGCCTAAGTTTAAGCGAGATATTGCGAAGGAAGGAAGAAAGATTAAGGTTCATTTGTAACTACGAAAAACTTGCTTAGCTCTCAACTTTTGCTCGGTCGAAGTTAAAGTACGTGTTATAAATCTCAGCCTAATAAGCCTCAGAAACCTTACGCGTATCAGTTTTGACACTCTCAATCGCAAACTTATGAATTAGGTACGAAAATGTATTGTTTTCGATATTTGTCAACTTACAAAACATAATATACAATTCAATTACTTGTCATAATTATTAATCCAAAGATCGAACACTTAGGAAAAATTCCTTCGACCCGGCTAGATTCAAACCAACCAGCAAACCGTGCCTGACGCTATGCCAAGTAGCCACGGACATTACGAATTTTCGTATGTGCTTGTTGCAGATCTTTGTTTTTGGTTTTTAACGACTTTTGCGCCGTAGCGCCATCTGTGAAAAATCTATTTCTTCACTCAGCCAGGTACCTTTACAGCTACCGGCAGCTGCTAGAGATGTCGCTTTAATCGTTGTAATTTTTAAACACTTAGAAGAAATTCATTCGATCCAGCTGGATTCGAACTAACGTCTTCCAGCAAACAGTGGCAGACGCTATGCCAACTAAGCCACGGAACGAACTAGCGGACTTTTTCGCAATTGCGCCATGTGTGAGAAATCAGAAGGTGGTAAAACATATTGTCATTCAATGACTTAAATTTCAATAACTTGTCATTAATAATGACAAATAAATGTATATATAGAGAAACGAACACTAATAAAACTAATAAAAGTAAATAGGATTTTATTATGCGGTTTAAAATGACGGTAGAGAAACCGGACCTACTTAGTGAATGTAAAGCAATACATACATACGTAATTAATAAGGTAGGTAGTAGTTAATTTCAATGGGCTTCATGAATAAATTCCTTTTATATCTATCTCGCTTTGCACACAGAGATGAAAATAACTCACCATAAATAGGCAGTTATGCAAATATCGACCATTATCAGTTGACATAAAGCCATTCCATAGCGCGAATACATTTCACTCCCGCTCGTTTAATAAATAATAGAATCTCCACCATTAAATAACTCTTGGCAAATAAGCGCCCAATTTATATTCAGCGTGGATTATCATAATCGTAGAAGAGAGACGGGAGATGGGAGAGATGTTTTGGTTAGAGCGAGGTGGAGCATCGGGCGTCAGTGGAGCGACCTAAAAGTTGGTTTATTGGAGTATTCATTATGTAATGGTGCGATCATTTGAATTATTATGATATATACATATAACTGCATTACATACTGAAACGTACTGACCACTATTTACAATGTACAGAAAATGCATGTCTCCCTGGGTATATCATAATTATACCTATGATTTAAATTAATTTAAAGTAATAAACTTAAAGCACAACGTGCTATTGACCGTACGCAATGTGATTCATTGAGCATTATTCATCGGACAATTGTCTTGAATAGTAAGGTACCAATTTGAGAAGATAATTATACCTTTTGATTTTATTCTAAAGTAAGGTTAAATGATTTAAAATGCACATTTAAGCGTATTTCGCCCTTTTGTAATGGTAATTAGGTAAAAAGTCGCTTAAAACAGAAATGACTTCTCGTCGGCAGGGTGTCACTAACTTCTAAGCACTTGTTTTGTTGCGCCAAAACGCACCCCCGAAAAATCTATACCGTACCCCGCCCCGCGCGGCCCCTGTCCCACCCCCGCTGCGCCTGCTCTCCAGTTTTGGACTTTTTAACCCAAGATGGCTTAATTTACCGCCCCGTTATTGTACGTTTCTTAAAAAATCTCCGTTGGAATCGCGTTCGGTGTGTATTATTGCTAGGGTCATTCCTGTTTCGACGCAATATCCACAATTATTATTAAATTGCAAGTAATATATTTAAAGAAACGAATATTTGATTCAAAATAAAAACGTTTTGCATAAAACATTTTTAACACCTTTTTGTGTTAAAAAAGGACAGTGAAATACTACTAAATAATAATCAATGTTACATGAATCAAAGTATTCATAAGCGACTCATTCAATTAACCATTAAAGGGAGTTTTTAGGTTCGTAGCTACTACATGAGCCAGTGCTAGCAGAGTTTAAACCCTAGCCGTCAGATATATTAAGGTTTAAAGGCGCCAATACACACGATTCCTCATTTCGGTCGATCATCACAATTTTCGTATCGGTCCGTCTCTACTCCCTTAGCGTTCAAGTGGCAGCTTGAAACGACGGATCGCGAAGATAAATCGTCCTGTATATGGGGACCTTAATAACCCCGTTAACGTAATGTTAAATATGTGAAAAAAGTGAAGGTCTTTTTATGTTAAAGGTCTCTTAATTGGACTACCCATTTAGAGACTGAAAAGATATACAATATTTTTACTGCATTGTTTTCTAAATTACTACAAATTATTTAAAAAGCTTACAATATGTTTTTAGACGAATCTACCTAGTTGTTTCTTAGTTATAAATCTTGGTGATATCACAGATATTTATCGAATGCGTCAAATTCAGAAAGCTAAGAAAAACATTATCCAAATTAAAATTAAAAGAAATCAAATTTTGATTTGATAATTAAAATCTCTAGAATAGAGTTGCGGGTTACGGGTTACAGGTGCACAAGAAGAGTAAATTGATATGCCATCTTATAGTACTTTACTCATTTATAAAGCGATTATAGATGGAAACAGGATATGGTAGACCTTGAACCAAATCTGTACCAAATTAGGGATATCCTTAAAAAGGCTAGGTTATACGTAAAAATATATAAGACATTGATATGAGTGGAGGAGACTAAAGAAGTTTGTCAGGAGCTTATCAGATAGAGGTCCATGGTCTGTGTTTACCCCAATGGAAAACAAGCGTAATGATTTTTTATAATATCAAGTGAACAATTCGTGTGTCTGGTAGTAAGCTACACGTCTGACTATAACAGTTGCAGTGCCACTGTTCACTTTAAATCTTAAAAATTTGAGGGTCAGCGCCGCTGCGCCTGTCACCCTGAGGCATAAGTAGATAAGTCCCATGTGCCCTTAATTTCACCAGCAACCTTACCCTTGAAAACCGGAACACAATAATGCTTACATTAGCTTAGCGGTAAAAATAGGTAAAGTGACAGTACTTCACTGGGCGAACTCTTTCACAACGAGCTCTACAAAATGTTTATGTATTTAATACTTACTATTAAAAAATACACAATAAATAGGAAATGAAACTATTTTTCCGGATTTAAATCGCGTATATTTGTTTTTTCAAATAAACAGTCACAGTTGACTCGTTGATAGGACCTGTAAAGGGCCCGAAACGTCGGTTTGTTTGAAGAAAACAATTATACGCGATTTAAATCCGGAAAAATAGTTTCATTTCCTATGTGTAACAATCGCGAAAATCTAAGAACTCGATAAATACACAATAAAATTCATGGAAATGCGAATAACCCATATTGAGCGAAGTGGGGGAATTTTGGTCGGGGGAGGTGAAGCAATGTGGGGAGATGTTTGGCAAATGTTCAGGGATTAGCATTTAGCGGGTGGACAATACGTGGCTCCACTGGCTTCCGTGCCCGGTGAATGTTGAGAAGCCGTCTTTTGTTCTCGGGTGTTTAAGAGTTAAATTGCTTAGCCTATTTTTGATTCTGAGACTCACACGATTTGATGGGTTAAACGTGCAGAGTTTTGGACCAACAGGCCAGTGCTGTAAAGCGAAGACGGCCCAATTATAATTCCGGTTCAATGTTGCCGCTTAAATAACCATTTATATGAATCAATCTTTATATCGTGTCTTGATATATCTTCTTCATCTCGTCAAGTCAATGACAAAAACCAATGAAATACCAAACCAATTCCTTTGGCCCAGTAAACAGTCACCTCTATGTCTTATCTGTTTAGCAGGTCTTCGCGAGTGTAGCTGGTTGGACACAGTAGGCATGAGCGCACATACTTTGTGTAGGGGATCCACAAGCAGGTTTTCAGACGGGTTGATATATCCCCATTTCTATTTGATATAATAAAGCCACATGTCATACGTGACAAGAGAGTGAGAAGTACTTTTATCATATAAAGTCATAATAATAGTACGTCGTGGTAACCTAATAGCTTAACTTACCTGCCTCTCAAGCAGAGGGTTGTAGGTTGGAATCCGAACTTGCACCTCTAAGTTTTCGAAATTTTAATTTGAAATTTACCATGAGTTTTGCTGCGAAGGAAAACACATCTGCACACATCAGCAAAGTACTTTCATTTTGTAGCAGTAGAGCTCTTTGTGAAAGAGTTCGTCCAGGGAAATACTGCCACCGTATCTATTTCTGTCACCAAGCAGTAATGTTTTGTAGGGTGAGGACGCTGGTGAAACTACAGACACATAGGACTTGTCAACAATGTCTCAGGGTGAAGGGCGCGGTGGCAGAGCCCCTCAGATCTTTGTGTTTTAAAGCTATGAGTGACACTGCAACTGTTATGGCGTTTCGCTTACCACCTGCCGCTCGACTTATTCGTACCATCACTTGATGTCATAAAAAAAGCAGTAGAGCTCCTTATAATATGTGTGTGAAGTTCCCGATCCACATTGGGCCCTCGTGGGAACCACAGCCCAAGCCCTCTCACTCTTAAAGGAGGCATGCGCCCAGGAGTGGGACTACATATATGCTAGCTATTACTATTATTATTTAATAATACAAACTACTTAAACTATACGTAAAATCTCATAACTCTCCTATATCACAAAATAGTTATCGGCTAATTACATTCACAGAATTTTTAAACCGCTCTCCTAAAAAGATGTCATTTTGGTAATTTCAGTACAGAGTGCTACAAAAACCGACCTCAACAGTTCGTGAAATTACATGTTCCCCTAGTTTGCCACCCTGAGAAGTGGAATATTCTCTTCAAATTTATATGGGACCGATACTGAGGTACCCTCTTTCCAACAAAAACGAATCATCAAAATCGGCTTACAAATGGCTGGAGTTATCGCATAACATACATGTAAAAAAACATAGAGTCGAATTGAGAACCTCCTCCATTTTTTTGAAGTCAGTTAAAAATGTTACCTCCTAACTAATAACATAATAGACATTTTTAGCGAAATTCAGGTCAGCGAAACGAGTTCTGCAACCTCATATAAGCGTTTTTTTATATCTTACTTCGTTTCTGTTTTATTATGCAGCAAAATCAGTGTAATTTACAGTTTTTTAAGTGACAATAAAACTTTAAGGGCCAATATTTCGCAAGTTACTGAAATACAAATGCGTTTGCGTAGGTATGATAAGGAAGGCCGAATATATCGTGGTAGTAACAGCGGACGTATTACAAATTATATTCCAAAGGTTTTTGCCAAAAAACCAGATGCGATATCAAAGAATCCACATCCATCACTTACGCATTTGCACTCGATCGTGTGCGAAGTGCGAACTGGTTTATTCATTCGTAATTATAATTAGAACAAAAACAAGCGTTCGAGAGGCAGCGAGGGCCCGTCTTGCAAACACTATTGTGCCCACTAAAACACTAATATGAACTTTCTGGTTACGTAATAAAACTCAAATTCCATTGACTAATTAACAAGAAAAGACACATGTACCGTTCAAACAATACTTAATCTTAATAACTTGACTTAAGGTACAATTCAAATCAAATTAATTTTGTAGCCCCAGGCTTTATAGAACGCTGTAGTGACGTGCGTAATGAGTGCTGTGGAATATTATGGGCATTCGTTTGGTGATTAAAAAATACTGAAATAAATCTTATTTGTAACTTTTTCCTGTCCAAATATGTTAAGTCTTATGATGTTTTAATTCATGCCCGTGATTTACGTATGTTAAGAATAATGTGTAATGAAATGAGCGAAGAAAAGTAGTGCTTTTTGCAATGTAATACGAATTATAGAAATACAGATAATAGATGGATATCCTATTCATTCTTTTAAATAAAGACTTTAACAAAAAATTGTCTTGTATAGATCGGATTAACGGGTATATTAACATATACCTAGGTATATTTCTACATGGTATATGTTATTATGCTTGTTACAAATTTCCTTTTCGACATTAGTCTTAATATTTTTGTGGACATAAAAATAAAATATTGCTGCGTATTGCTTTTATTTTATTACCTTATCAAATATTTACTCTCATTGGAATATTTAATCTCATTATATCTCATTTAAAATCCTGAGAAATTAAAATTTTGTATTAAGAGAAAAAATATATTTTACGAATTTTCGTAAGTCCGAAGACAACAGTTGTTCGTTTTGAAGTACACAATAGCGTTTGTAGTTTCAACGTCGATTTCGTAAAAGTATATTTTCGTTTATAAAAGTAATTATTAAAATATTAGTTAATTATTTTAATAGTTCCCGTCACTAACTCTGGGCGTTGGGTGTTAATAGCAGGCAGTTAGAGCTCTTTGTAGCACGTGTGAAGTGAGCACTCTGCTCCACTACTCTGCACGACTCCGCTTTGCAACTCTACGCACCGTTCCGTTCGACATTATACATATTATATTGTGCGTGCGTCTATATTTTTGTTACAGTGCAACTGTTTTCTAAATGTATCGATTCTTGAGTCCTTAATAAGAAACTACGAAAATGTGGACAGTTTTTAACCGATTTCAAAAAAGGAGGGATTTGTCAATTCCACTGCATTTTTTATGTGTTTGTTACGCGATTTCTTCGATGTTTGTAAACCAATTTCGATGAATGCTCCCATTCAAATTTTAACCAAATATCCCACCTCTGAGGGTGAGAAATTAGGGGGCGAATCCGGTTTATAGAATTTCACCCATTTTCCGTTTACCGATTTCAATAAAAGTTGGTACATAAGTAGATGTAATTCCAATGAAAATTATATGTAATGATAATCTAGAGCTGATGATGAAATGGCGGACAGATCAGAGGAACTATTAAACAGCATACCTACAGTAGCTAGCTACCTTGTATTTAGGTTCATATGATTCGTTTTGACGTTCGTTTGACTTCCATTTGCGTTTCTGTTGTCATAGAGGAAGTCGTAGTAACGAACACAGCGAAGGGAATAAGCAAACTTTTAATGTTGGAAATTTTACAATTAACAAAAATAAAATTTTTAGAATAACTCATTCCGCGGTTCGCTTTAGGCTAAATAATTACCCATAACTGAATCAACTAGTAATTACAATAGTTTTGACGTAACTACATAAGTATATATAGGATTTCGTCTTACGTGGAAATAGCCATTTGAGCGGTAGTGCAGAACGGCACGGCGATGGTGCGGCAGCGGAGGGAGCTCATTAAACGAGATCAGCAGCTACGGTTAATAAGAAAATAGCGATTGTCGCATGGAATTAAGCGATTCCCGGCAAGTCCAGGACACACTGAACGCAGCTAATAGATATAATCGGTTTACATTAGAACTTAAAGTTATGGGAAGAATAAAATTGTATTTCGTACCCTTGATATAATAATGTCCCATGTGATCGTACGTCGAAACTGCTTTTATCACACGAAAGTCATAAAAATGATGCGAACCACATGAACACGTTCTATACGTATACGTGAAATTTTATAACTTTCCTATTTAAACATAAAAATATATCGACTAATTTCGTTCCTAGAAATTTTGAGCCTTTCTCCAGATAAACAAAGTTTGTAAAAAAATTCTACCAACTTCAAAAACCATAAACAGTCACTACACTGAAAAACGAAAAATAACAAAAAATAAGACAATAAAAATTCAAATTCAAATTACGTGTGTCGTGTTCATTGAAATGAACACAACACACGTAATACTAATAATAAATACGTAATATTTATTTTTGTCTTATTTCGTTTTGTACTCAGTGTTATAATTTGATTTTGAATCAATCTATTTAAATTTTTTTTATGGTTTATTTATACAATTACCTATAATTATAATAAAATGTTATTATTGGTAAGTGCTACCTACTGATTACAGTTTGAGGTTTTATTTTACCAATAAAATAATATTTATACTTATTTTTGGAGTCGGTATGGTGCAAGCCAAGGAAAGAAATTTATTTTAAAGTCGGTTAAAAAGTGGTCATTTTGCAGATGTGGCCTTATTACACAAAGAGTATGACTTCTGCCGTTCTCATGTTTTATTGAAACTGAAATAGTCTTCTTATAAAATGTAAAAAGAAATTCCACATTTTATAAACTTTTGTAAAAATGTTTCCTTTGAATGATTACCCTAGCTGAGAATGTATTTAATTAAACTTACAGGTACTGGTTTTTTTGTGAAATATACGAGTGATCATGGTCTCGGTATGTCACTAGCATAACTTGAACAGCGGTGTGGTTTGGAGAACTAATTAACAATGTGCGGAAGCGCCCGCAGCAGCGGCGGCTGCGCCAGCCAAATTGGAACACCCTTTATGTGATGCTATTTGTACTACCGCCACCACCGCCACCGCAGCGCAGCCATCTACCACCGCTACCTAAAGCGGGCGAAGTAAAGAAATCTCTTCAATTGAGTTTTGTGTACAAAGAGCGCCCCTAATGAGTTAATTCAGTATTTGTGAATGCCTGAGAAATAATTAAAAACGATTTTTAAGATTAAGGTAACAAAATGAAATAAAAATCTGCCACTTAATAACTATTGAAGACAGATTGATTTAACTGTCTCCGGGGTCGAACGGTTTCTGGTCTGCCACGCACAGGTTCCAAGTTCGATTCCTGGACCGAGAGAAATATTTGTATGGCCTACATTTTATTTCTCTTGCGAGTTTGTGTATAATTTGAGGTTGTCTATGTGTATGTCCAGGGCACCCACAATACAAGGTTCCCCTATTGCAGGACTATGAGTGTGTGCGTGATTATTTAAGAATATAGAGAAGGAACAAAAATGTAGAATAGTTTTGCTGTTGCGACAATGCACAACGTATATGTACACGTTGTTACAAAACAAACGTATAGCGACTCCCACATGATGATGCGATGCGGAGTCGCCCTAAGCATCAGTATAATATAGCGACACGATAATATAGCTGTGTAGAATGCTGTATGCGACTCCGTACAAGTCGTATGTAGAGTCGCGGTGAAGCCGCCTTTCGCCAGTCTCATAGACTGCTTTGGCCTTTATTGATTTATTTTCTTACCAAATACATTTGTTTATTATTGCATTTTCCTATTCCACAAAGGAAGTACGTAAGACAAATGCCAACCTCGCCAGCGCCGGTGCATAAACGGCAATTAACTAATTCCTACGTAGCACAATGTAATTAAGTAATTAAGACCCCATTCCCACCTTCAACCCCACGTCGCCCCCGGCGCCTTGTCATCGCTGCCTCTCGGCAGATTTACGGTGACAATCAGTGCCAAAGATTATAAAAAACCAGGCTGATATATCTTTACAACGTTAGCATGATCGATTACTTTTGGTAATTATCTTCTTTTGTACGTCTACTGGCATAGAAGAAAAATATTTAAGCGACCAAGTTATTTAATAATGAGTATAAAAAAGGATGTAAGCAATGGCTCCAATCTGTACAAAAATCGATTTACCAATTAAAACTCCTAGAAGCACAAAATTTTAAATTTTAGGTTAAATGTATTAAAAAATATAACTTTACACGGACAGCTTTATTACTAGTTATTACTTAAGATAGGTTATTACTTGATGTACACTCCGCATATTGACTTGGAACAGCAAACGAACAGGTAGCTACAGTAATGCAGAATCTTTAACCTTTTTGTCTACAACACTCAATTGTTTTTTCTGTTTGTTTTTTAACTGTTGTGTTTCTTATATTTTGTGGAGAAATAAATGTCTTTTTATTTTTATAACGATGATGTATTGATATTTTAAGTACCTACATAAATGTTTGTCCGTAATTTAAGCTGCACAGTTTTTTATACTAAGTACTGGAGGCTGAAAAAGCTTACATACCTTGTTTCTCCTACTCTGTGACTCGTGGCATCCCCGAGTTATGCGGCAAATTAACTTTAATTGTGTCTGCCTGACCCAGTGCCACTATGCTGCCGGCAACCAACCCGGTCAATAGATCACCTGATGGAACCTATGATTTTATCTGTGGCTTAAATATAAGACGCTTTAATTATAAATGAAACTCTACTATTATATAGGAAAAACGTAATTTTCCATTGACGATTGTCTACATTTTGTGAAAAACTTAGTTTAAAGCAATGCATGAGTTCAAATTATCATGGTGGTCAAACATCGTGGCATTCAATAAAAACTTAAAAATTACAATTATTAAATCTACGTCTCCAGTCAACTGCTGGTAGCTGTAAAGGTACCTGGCTGATTGAAGAAATAGATTTCTCACAGATGGCGCTACGGCTCAAAAGTTGTTAAAAACCAAAAAAAAAGATCTGCAACAAGTACATACGAAAATTCGTAAGGTACGCTAGTTCGTTGCGTGGCTTAATTAAGCCACCTTGCCAGACGTGGCAGACACTATGCCAAATGGCATAGTGTCTGCCACGGTTTGCTGAAAGAAGTTGATTTAAATACAGCCGGATCGAAGGATTTCTTTCTCAGTGTATTGTATTTTCTTTTTACATTCAAACAGTAACAATACGCCCAAGTAATAATAGACATTACAGCGACAAAACTGAGGCGTGTCCGAAATTTATAATTTAGCAACATTACTATTAACGAATTCATTATCACAATAGCAACATTGCAGGCATATTTAACCCTATGAGCGCTTTCACGCACCCGGTGTGTTGTGTTGTGACGTATCTCGGCCGATACGACCCGCCCGCTCCTCGTCTATTATTACCACATAATGCCTTTACAAGGATCACTATAGATTGTCACCTTATTGTGACACTTCCTTTTAAAACTCTCCCATTCTTCCCTTTGTAGCATTTTCGTTGAGTAAACGAATTAATCGCGGAGAGCAAATGTTTGTTTTCGACACCTCGCTTTTGGTCCGTGAATAAAGCGTCAAATGTGGAACGAATGTGTGCACTACTTTTTTGTATTAGATGGTGTACATTGAATGGAATTCTGTGTCATTGTATTGTTTTGTTAATTTTTTATATTTAATTTATTTTTTTAACCTTTACTATAGCTGTGTGGAGGTCTTTACTCTTCATAATTTGTAGTTGGTACATTTTTTACAAGAATCTGCAGCTAGCGCCAAATTACAAATTTGATGTGGGCGTTGGTTTTCAAATGTAGCATCACACATCATATGTGTCGCACGTCGTGGACTAAGATAGCCTGATGATGTGTCATCTGCCTATCTCAGTCCACTGCTGGACATAGGCCTGTCCCAATGTGCGTCGTTTCGCCCGGTCCGCAGCTTATCCCATCCACCTGCTGCCAGCACTTTTTCGCCAATTGCCACTCCATTCGGCCGTAGGCGTCCTACACTACGCAAAATGTAACGCTATTGATTATTTTCTATTTTATTTTTATTAATTTAATCTCATACTTTGTTTATTATACATATTAACAAAAAAGTTTTAAAAAAACAATAAAAGCTTAAATACTGGAGACTAAAACTAGAATAAAATTGGGTACTCGCGGCAAAGTGCCCAAGATTATGAGATCTTTTGTACTATTCCCTCGTTATATAACTTTTGTTATGAACTTATGACGCTCCGTGAAGGAGAACAATATTTAGTAATATTATTTATTGAGAAAAATATTAATTTTTAATGAATTGTTAATTTATTATTTTAGTGTCTTATTAATTTTATTATTTTCTTTGTTTAACGATCTCAATACAATTTCTCATACTTTAACTTGTTGTGCAATTTACACTTGAGAAACACATTCTAATCTAATTATGCACAATTGACTACACAATTATCTCGTACAAGTTCTCTATCTTACAAGCAATAATTAGTTTTATTTTCTAAAAAAGAAATATGAAGCTATGACAATATTTGATCACCATTTCTCACTGCGTTGCTTTCTTTTTCGCGAAGTCCCATTGAGGGCTCGTCATTCTCAAGTAGATAATTATACAAGCTCGTGACGGTTTTGCCCACAGTTGTTTATACAGGCTACTGCCCATTGTGAAACTGCTTCACCACGTGTGAAACTTACTTATTAATATTGGTGATTTGCTGAAATTCGAGTGTGGGGTATATTGTGTTGGGTGTTCTGGACCCAAGAGTTTAACCTAAATAACTTGATAATTCATATTTTGTTTTCTTCAACTAATATATAGCATTATACACAGTTGTATTATCGTGTCGCAAAGACGCTTTGGTCGCTTCGCGTCGCATCACCGTGAGAGTAGCTATATGTTTCTTATAACCCAACAGTAAAGGAATTGTACATTTTTGTTCCTTCTCTATATTCTTATAATATCACGCGTCTGTGCATGAGACGCACACTCTCATAGTCCTGCAATAGGGGAACTTTGTATTGTCGGTGCCCTGGACACACATATAGACAACCACAAATTACACCCAAACTCACGAGTACAAATATTTTTCCCGGCCTGGAAATCGATCCAGGGACCTCTGAGTGGTTGGCAGTCCAGAATTCGGCCACAGAGGCCCATTACTTCATCTACGGCGGTCAATGTATCTAAATGAAATTCGTTGAATCGGCTCTCATATACTGACAATAGCTTACTGCCAAATATTCGTAGGCAAATTAAGCACAACTTCTTTTTCGCTCTTATTCCAAGAACATAAACCTTATTTTGACCGGCTTAATAATGCGATTCCGCGTTGGTAAGTGTGGTGATTCCCTTAAATGACAATAAAATTCCAATTACCCTCTACTGGTTAGTAGCACATTTGTGATGGATTAGCGGCGTGCTGCAGGGTCATAGCAGACGGCGCGGCGACGTCACGACAACTGCGGCGCGGCGCGTACGACTCCCCACGCTCTAATTGGAATACCTCTTAGCTTTAGGCGGATTATAAGAGTTATAACCACCGAGATGTATAGACCTCTCGATATGAAACTGTAATCAAGGAAATATGTATTACAAATGCGAGAATTGTTATGTTTGCTACTGAGCCGACGTGGTGTCTGAGGTATACAGATAATAGGTACTTATTAGAATATACCGCCTTTAATCTCTTGTACATAAACTTGTGAGAAGTGATATAAGCCTAGGCGTTATAATGAAATAGATAAATAAAAAATTCACCTTCCTCCACGGTGACCCATTTTTGTAATAAAGATTACATTTTTCTCAACACTCGTTGTGCCATAAAAGTATATTATTGTTGGTGCTGATGGAACCTTCAAACTAGACAGAGGGCTATTAAAACTGGTCTTAAATGCACCAAAGCAGTTTACCCTTGGCATTCTTGCAGGATTACAAGTTAGCGCGTTTCAATTTGCTGGAGTATTTTATTGCCCCTTCTTGTCTGCGTTAAGCCGCCAGCGCCCGCCGCGGCGATACGCGGATTACGTCGTTATTGTTCGGCAGTTATTACAAATCACCCTTCCTAGTTTACAAGAGTAAGTGTTCAACATAACGATGTAACTCTATGGTTTAAAAGTAGAATATACAATTCGAAATGCAATTTGTATACGCCATTGTCTGTTAACGTTACACATTTCCTTCTGTCAAGAAACAGTTAACACTTTCTAAGCGTATTCTTCTGAATAAGTATAACGGCGATAATTTATCTAACAGCCGGTGTAAATAAAAACACAAAGAAATAAAGACTTCCTCAATTACTCGAGTAAATAAACAGAACTGCCGATGCGTAGCCGGCGCGGGCGCAGTGGGGCTGCGTCGCGGACGGACGGTGTGTGCGGGGTACGATTGTCATTGTGACAGCTGTCAAGTGGAACCGGAAGCTCGCAAAATGTTATCGTTAGTAATTGCGGGAAAAGTGTGCTTTCTGACTATGTTGTAAAGACGCCATGGCAACGGGAACAATAACGTTAATTTGAATCTTTTACAATAGTTAAGTACATTAACCGCTTTCATATTTTAAAATGCAGCAAGGAGTTTAGATATTATTTTATAAAAGAAACGTAATGTTCTAAGGTACTTAAGTAGATACATTAATAACAGACGACTTCTTTACATATTTTTTAATCAACTTAAAAAAGGAGGAGGTTCTCAATTCGACCGAAGTATTCCACCTCTAAAGGTGGCAAACTAGGGGATAAATCCGGTATTGTGCACTTTCCGGTAACTGATATGTAAATAATTCCAATAACCTTTGAGGTCGGTTTTTTAGTAATCTGTTCTGTGATTATCTGTAACCGTGTTATTATTGTCCGTCACTCGATAAAATAAAAAAAAATTGTATTAAGTTGTGATGAATTGTATTTTTTAGGTTTGCGGATTCAATTATCATGTTTCACCATGTCTCTTAACACGTTACGACAACATCGACGGTTTAAAACTCAATTATTCGCTTCGACATTAGAGCAATAGTCCGCCTGCGGTGTCGAATGTCGTGAGGCTAAAATTAGGGCAAAAAACTGTACTACAATAGGGCTCCGGTTGCTTCCACGTAAACACGAACGCCTTGTGAGAAACCAGTGGAGTTATGAGCCCAAGTTTAAACACCGACCAACGGGTCTTTGCGATTTAAAGCTCTAAGCGCGTTTACGCACTGCATCCTATTCATATTCGTTCCGAAACCGATACTATACAAATTTAGAAAACTTGGACCCACTTCGGATGTCGTCGACCGATTCGAATCCGAGAAAATAGGAATATCGCTTGTACACCTAGAGACAAAATGATCCCTGTAACATTTCGGACCGTCATTTCTCGGATTCGGAACTGGGGGTCTACTCTCGATCTCCGTCCGACATCCGTCCGAAACAATTACTGTCAAATAAGTAATATTCGACAAAATTAAAAGACATGTATCCAGTATGAAGCTTCATTCGCATTACGCGTCTTTTCATTTGGTCAAGTATTGCTTACTTGGCAGTAATTGTTTCGGACGGACGTCAGACGGAGATCGAGAGTAGACCCCCTGATACGAATCGGACGTATGCTCTAAGTGGTACTGCAATTGTTGTAGGTAGCTGTGTAGATTACCACCAAGCGGACTTGTTTCGTCCAGTTACTAATATAATTGAAATACCCAACATACCGCTTTGATTTAAACTTTCACGATTTTTACACATTATTTGATTTTTAATTCGGGACTTAATTTTTTACGTGATTAAGTCCCGAATTAAAAATCGAATAATACCCAACATACTATACAACAGTACACAATATAAACAATACACAGACACAGTCAATTGACTGATGTAAGCTTAGTTCATAATCGTGGTACTGTGTATCACTATATAATCGCAGTATTGACTGCGTTATTGTATAAAGGGTACGAAATGTTACGCTATGGTAATGAAACATTATCTTTACCATGAATTAGCAGTGACAGTTGTCGCTAAAAGCGACCGCGAATGACATATTTGTATACAAAACAAGTGACTTATTTTTTGACCTTTTGGGGCATGGCAACAATTTGTCATATAATTTTTTATATCCTATTCAAACTCAAACTTGATCAAATTTGCAATTATCATTAGGATATACTAAGAGCGTTTACATGATCATAGGAATAATGTTATCTGGATCTCAATCACTGCACATATTATATAGTACATTTTGATGTACACAAGGCTTTAAGACGCTATTTGACGTCCAATGACAAAATAATATAAAATTGACTAGCAGTAGATCTTCTCGTGAAAGAATTCGTCCAGAAAAGTACTGTCGCCTTATCCATTTCTGCCGCCAAACGGCAATATGAACATTAATGTATTACGGTTTTGAAGGGTAAAGGTGCTGGTAAAATTACAGGCACATTGGACTTATCAACTTATGTCTCATGGTGACGGGCGCATTAGAAGTACTTACGTCTGAAATCTTTGCGATTTAAAGCTCTGAGTGGCACTGCAACTGCTATGGACAGGCGTGTCGCTTACCATCAAGCGCACAACTTGTTCTCCCCATTACATGGTATCATAAAAAAACTAAATCATATCTTCACTTCTCTTAAATTTAAACGGAAGCAGCATTATAAAAGATTAGTCAACTTACTTTGTTTTGGATAGTTTTTGGTTACTTTAACGACTGGGAATATAAAGTTGGTAATATGTGTCTCAATTTTTTTTAAACGTGATGATGTTTTATTGTCTTTGTTCGTGTGTGATTGTTCCTTTCGTAACAAATTCAGAAGGTAATGAGATCTCCACAGAATCACTAATAATCTTCAAAGACTTGTGTCCAGCTGCGGGCGTATTGTCTTTTTTGCTCTCGGCCGAACAAAGCCCTGTTAAGAGGATTACACACTTGTCCCATTGTGCTCTCGATCAGTCAAGCGGTGCTTCTTACGCGATTACGAGGCTCGAGTGACAACACTCCTTTATATTAGACATAAGTGATTTTTAGCCAATTTTCATTAAACGGATTTCTTAAGGGTACAGTCAACTTAAAAAAAATATTGATGTCAACAGAAATTTTATTAACTGCATTATAGAAAATTAAAAATAAGCGTAAGAACCGGAAGAATAAAAATTGTAATAAACAATTTGTAGTTCTATAAAAATCCCATAGATGATATTCGATGATGAATCACGGTATTAAAATTTTCATTCAAATGACAACTATTCTGACCGAATTAAAAAAGGTGAACTTGTAAGATAAATAACGCTTCTCTTTAAACGCTTTTTTTTTCGTATTTTATTAATGTGATTGTTTTTCTTCTCATCACACGTTTATACGATCAGCAAAGTTGACGCCATACCGCATTAAGGTTTCTTTTTTGGTAAAAACCACGGCTGTTAGTAGGTACCGGTTACTCGCTGCTTGCTTGTCCTTGTCAACTACTTAATTATAATAAATATAATACTTTTAAGTAGTAGATCACAATTTTTCTTATTTAGAAACAAAGATTTCCATAATTACAGCTTTTTTTACAAAAAAATAACCGATCTCAAAAGTTTGCTTAGACACTTTTTTTTTGTTATGTCTTCTGTCAAGTTGTATTGAAATCGGTTAACGGAAAGTGGGTGAAATCCAATAAACCGGATTCATCCCCTAATTTGCCTCCCTTAGAGGTGAAATATTTTCTACTAAGATACCTGCTTTCCTTGAATTAGTTCATAAATGTCCGAATACCCGTGTATATGTTATACACATACAGTCGAATTGAGAACCTCCTCCTTTTAAAAGCAAATTATTGTAACTATTTTATGCAATAGACTTCCATTGTACGTAGGTATTGTGCAAAAGTTTAAATAAATAAGTGCTGTTTTGGAACTAGTAAGCTTCAACTTTGCTGACAGTACATTTCTGATATTGTGTAATTTCTTTATTAAACTCTGTAAGTAAACTTTGTACGGTTTTGTTCACTGATCGTTAACGCCCGATATGCGTGCATACAGTCCCATACACACCTACTTAAAATATTTCATAACACTTCAAACAAATTTCGTTTTAGTTATTAACAACAAATCATATATTCACTACAACGTATATTAAAGTTGAAACGAAGGTAGGTACATTTGTACAATCATCGTATAATATTGACAGCAATATATCAAATTAATTGAAAAAGCGTTTTATCTAACGCCTCCATCTACTCACAGAGGAAAGTTAATCGTTTTTTTATGCTCTCGTTATATATACTTCGTTTAGGTTTACGTTTTTTTTACCATTAGGCTCAGCTCACACTGGCGCAAAGTCGAAGCGTCGCGACGCGTCATGTTTTTCGCCTATAGCATATTCATCTCTGTTTTCCCATTATTAAGGTCCACATTTGTGGTATGCAAATATGGAGTCGCGTATCGTCGCTTGGTTGCAGTCGAGCGACTTCGCGCGTCGACTCGCGTCGCCGCGCGTTCCTTGAGCGCACTGCGGCGTCAGACGTCGACAACATGATCCGGATGTGATCCGGGCGCACTAATGCGATAGTCGACGCGCGTCGCCAGGCGTTGTAGTCGAAAAAACAGGACGCGACGCGACGCTTCGACTCTGAGTCAGTGTGAGTTGAGCCTTAGACAGAAAAAAATTTGGGTGTTTTATCAGGCGCTATTTCATTGAATAATTTTGTAAGCATAGCAATTTAATAAGTATATCATCATCTAACAAGTATTTAAGTACATCATTCCGCCATACGACGCCCACTGCTGGGCATAGGCCTCCCCCAACGATCTCCACGACGATCGGTCCTGCGTTGCCCGCATCCATCGGCTTCCCGCGACCTCCACCAGATCGTCGTTCCACCTGGTTTGGGGCCTACCCACTGAGCATTGTCCGGTGTGCGGTCGCCATTGAAGAACCTTTCCGCACCAACGGCCATCGGTTCTCCTAGCTATGTGCCCCGCCCACTGCCACTTCAGCTGAGCAATTCGTCGAGCTATGTCGGTTACCTTACTTCTCCTACGGATTTCCTCACGATTCTATCACGTAGAGAAATACCGAGCATCGGTCTCTCCATCGCCCGCTGAGTGACCTTGAGCCTTCTTATGAGGCCCATAGTGAGGGACCACGTTTCTGATTTAATTACATCATCATCTAATAAGCATTCATCATCATTTAATAAATAGATCAACATCAGCTTTTCGTATAATAAAATCAATTTTTCACTATGTACATATATATCCTATGAATGAGTTTCAATGTAAGAAAACCATACAAGAACCATAAAAGGTTTAAACTACAATGACACTGAAAATTTAGTATCTGTTGTTATGTAATATTAAAAATAATAAAAAAAATATTCAACAAAATATGTTGAGTGATGATTATGTTATAATCACCAATTTAGATACCCAAGATACAAGTAAGCACGTTACTTAGTTTAGGTATCACCTAGATTAATTTGCACTATAAACCTTAATCAAAGTTATGTAAACAAACAATAATTTCGCTGTTTGCGATAGTCTGGCGCGTATATGTAAATGAAAGGTTATTTAATAAGATGCATGTATTTAGGTTAAATTTTTATACAGAATAAATTTATCTTTATCTATCTATATCTCTAAGAATAAACTCCGAGAAACTCTGAGGTGCGAGGCCGGATTTGAACCCAACGCCTCTGCTTGAGAGGTGGTAGGTCAAGCCATTAGGCTACCACGGCTTATTATTATAATAAGTATCGTGTAAACAAAGTTCTGCAAACATATTCGATGCACTGAAAAAACGAGGCAGTCCCAACAACATCCTAAAAATATTATTATACTGCACACGTAGGATTTCCAGCGGCCGTTTGGTGTAGTCAACTCATAGGCTCCCAGTGTAGAAACTTTGACAGTAAGCTTTAATAGGTTTTATTTAAACTTTAAATGTTAAATTTGTACCTTTACCGAATGTATTTTTGGTGAAATTACAGCCACATGAGACTTGTCAACTTACGTCTTAGGGTGGCGGGCGCAGTGGCAATGCCTCTCAAATCTTTGCAACTTAAAGCTCTCAAGGCCAAGTGCCACTCAAGGCACTGCAACTGTTAAGGACAGGCGTGTAGCTTACCATCAGGCGCATGACTTGTTCGTCCCGTCACTTGACATTATAAAAAATATATATATATTTCAGTAGCAGTAGAGCTCCCTGTGAAATAGTTCGTCCAGGGAATTACTGACACCTTACTATTCTGTCGCCAAGCACTGCGTTTCGGTTTTAAAGGGCAAGGGTGCTAGTGAAATTACAGGCACATGGAACTCATAAATTTTTGTCTCTGGAGGAGGGACGTAAGGGCAGTGTCCCTCCGGTCTTTGTGATTTAAAGCTCTGAGTGGCACTGTTACGGACAGGCGTTTCACTTACGTACGCACGACTTGTTCGTCCCATCACTTAGTATGATAAAAAAAGGTTCCAAACCTTATACGGATTTTATTATAAAAATAAAATACATTTTAGTGTAGTTGATAATATTAATTACGAAAAAATGTATCACGCTTATTGCTCGGTTTCAAAGTATTTTACGAATTTTTGCTTTAAACAAGAAAAGAACTTTTTACGTTTAAAATGTTATATTTTCTAGTCATTTTAAAAATTATGTTTAAGCGGGCATTTTAAAAATAGGCGGGATAGTTTTATGTTTATAATTCACGAAAGTTGCCGAGGATTGGTGAAACAGAAGAGTCTTATTTCATCATTATAATGCCAAACGACACACATCTTTACAAAGTCATCAGAAACTAGTAGGTTGTGATGTGTTTCTAATCCACTTTATTAACCCGACATAGCCCCGTCAGATTTTCACTTGTTTCTTTACAAAATTGTTTGAATGCACATGTCTTTGATAACGAGGAAACCTTCAAATGACACTAATACTAGTATTTTATTACTAAAGACATGACTTTTTATGAAAGGGCAATTCTTAAATTTAAAAACGTATAATTGATTAAAGTTAGTTACTTTTTTTAATGTTTGTCATTCATACTTTAATACCTCTGTGTTTGCTACCGCACCGACTCGGTAATAGCTGTATTTTTTAAATTCGAATTTCTAGTGGACTGTGCTGCGCATGCAAATAAATACGTACGTACCTAATTCAAATATAAGTTTTCCTTTCTCGAACACATATAAAAGGCATTACCCTATTTTCAGATTCCCCCGTTTTCCCCGCGTAAGCACACGACATGAAGACGATGTAAAGCACGCGAGCGTGTTAGTCTGGGAGCACGTTGGGGTTAGGCCGGGAGCCGGAACGTGCCATGCATCACAATGTGGCGTTACCTCGTGAGCCTGAATTGTGACTCTGTAATCATTTCCTGCTAATTAACGAGTGATCATTGTACAATATTTACTGTAAATTAATATCTAGGTCTTTTTGTACGTATTTAAGAGTATTTTGCATTTGAACAGAATATTGTTATTTCCTCTCAAATTTAAGATAGTTTAAGATAATTGTCAGATTAATCAATTTTAAAAGGTGTATTTAGGTCTGTATTTGTCTCCGTTCTTTTGTTTAGTTTTTAAGGACTACTTTGCACCTGCTATTTTTCAACTTTACGTATTACTTTATCTATAAATGTCAAGAGTTTGAACGTTTTGGCATACGCTGTAACTTTTTATAAATAAATAAAATTCTTAGACAATATATTTATAGCTGAAAATACATTGAGATCGATATGATACATACACACTAAAACATATGCTTCCACGCCTTTCTCCTGATGTGATTGGCAACGGCAAAACTTAGTGAAAATGATAATACTCCAAAATAGACACTACGCGTAATATACCTACAATATTTTAATAATAATTATTATCAGATATTTTCTTCGTAATATTTTTCATTACACGTTCTAGATGATGTAATGTTAATTGAATTTACTATTTTTCCTATTATAGTTTTATACACATCACTATTGAATGAAAAGAGTTATCAAAACGCTAAGGATGAGAACAGACGGGTTCCTTTAAACAGTTTTGAATTCTTTGTGAAAAAAGCAATACTCCAAATTGCGAGTCATGCGGAATTGTGGAAGACGCGTAATGAGAGTTGCTGTTGATATTTGTTGAATAAGCTCTCCAATAGCGCCAAGGACACGTAAACTATAGTTTAGGTGACGATGAACCAGTCATATACACTGTATAAATGTTCTTAAATAAACAAATAATTAAAAAAAACGATAGCCTACCTTACTACCATAAACGATAACCTACACAATAGGTATATAAAGATTTATTAAATAAACATACTATTTAAAAGAATGAAGTTGAAAAGACATAGATGTAAAAAAGGCGTTGGTTTTCCAAGAATTTATATTTCTTTATACAGCCGTGAACTAACTTAGTTAATGAAGAGACGGCTCTACAGGAGATCATTAGATGATTTCAGTTGTGACTCCCCGCTCGTCGTCGTTAACATCTCCTCTTTCAGTGGTGAATTAAGTCTTATTTGGCCACTGTTAACGCCGCTGCATCGGCACGGGGCCATTCAATTAATGAAATAAATTTTGGCAAATGAAATGACGTCACCGTTTTAACGAAGAGCGCGGTATAAATTCATGACAATTTAATGTAAATCTATTTGTGATTTAGTATTTGATTAAGGTTTAATCTTTTTCCTTCTGTTTCTTAATAATTGTGTTTGTTCGAACTTTGTACCAATAATGATAATAATAATAACAAACTAGTGGAGTGTAAAAATATACAAAAAGTAGATGAATATCATGGTAATGAAAACATCATCAGTACCCGAGTATCTTTACTCGTAACAATTGATTAAACATTAACTTGTAATCGTTATCAACCCATTATTTGACTACCGGGTACATAGCTCTTGAACGGCTCATTCGCTACCAGCAAGGCAGTCCGCCGCGGAGGCAGGAGACTGCTAACACACTATTCTGCGTATGGTCCATGTATGGAGCCTTTTTTTTTTTTTTTTTTTTTTTTTCTTAACCCGGAGAAATGCGTTACGCATACCACCGCGCCCGGGGAGGTGCGGGGTTATGTGGGACTCTTTTCCAGAAAGGAAGCCTACCCACCAAAACTCCGGGGTGTTCCAACCAGCCGCTTAGTGGTGGTTATGGTACCGGTTACCCATTACCCACGACCCCCAAAGAGCGGACGTTCGCGGCCTTTGTTTGGCGCGCGAACCCTCTCAAGTGGCCCTTGCCACTGGTGCACCTGGGGGCGGCTTCCTGGAACACGTGGAAGTCGCCCTACCCTCTTGGGACTGAATGTTACGGGCGACGAGTAATCCCCGACTCGTCACTCGAGTCCCATTACGGTGGGAAAAGGCGCATTTCCGCGCGGCGCCTCCGCCCTGTCCTCTTCCGCCGGCGGGGATCAGCGAGGACGTCATCCTCTCTAATCCGCTCCGCCGTCTCCTTCCGTGTTATTACAACCTCACAGAAGGAGCTCACCGCCTCCCACGACCTCTCGCTTCCGACCATAGACTTGACTACTACCGGTAATGAGAGATCGTGTCCCACCACGGCGACCATTGCCGCCCGTTCCTCTGCCCACTCTGGGCATTCCGCCAACGTGTGCTGCGCCGTATCTTCGGCGCAGCCACACTGATGGCAGATAGGGGTCGGCTCTCTCCCAGCGATCTTGTACAGGTATCTCCCGAAGCATCCATGCCCCGAGAGCACCTGTACAAGTCGATAGGTGAGCGGCCCCTTCCGCTCCTCCACCCATTCCTTAAGTATTGGCCGCACTGCCTCTACTGTACGGACGCCAGCAGTCGGGTCCTCCAGCCGTGTTTGCCATTTTTGGAATAGCTCCCGCCTCGCGTTCAGTCTCCACCTGTGAACGTCTTCGGGGTACAGGTCTGCCCCTTCCCTCCTGGCGTCAGCCCTATGGGTGTATACGGCCTTTAAGACCTCCGCCTCTAGGTCCCATGGGGGGGTACCCGCGAGGACGCACGCTGCCTCGTAGGACACGGTGCGATACGCCCTCGCCACTCTGATCGCCATGACCCTTTGCGGCCTCCGCAACAGCGTCCTGGTCTGGGCATTCAGAGCTTCAGCCCATATAGGAGCCCCATAGAGAGCCATGGACCTGACCACCCCTGCAAAGAGGCGACGGCACCCTTCTCCCGGGCCTTTCAGGTTCGGCAGTAGTCGACCAAGCACTGACGCCGTCCCAGTCAGTTTTGGCGCTAGCGCAGAGAAATGCTGTCGAAACCTCCATCGACTGTCCAGTGTGAGACCAAGATATTTCATTTTGGAGCCGACTTGGATGGAGGTCCCGCTTACCACTAGGTGGGCGCCTACCGGTGGGCCATTCCGAGGTCCATGGAAACACAGGACCTCCGATTTGTTAAGGGCTACCTCTAGCCCTAGCCGGCGGATTCTCCCCACTACTTCTGCCACCCCCGCCGTGGCCAGGATGGACGCCTCCCTATAGTATTCGCCGCGAGCTGTCACCAACGTGTCGTCTGCGTAACAGACGACGCCAACTCCAGGCATGAGACTCCCACGCAGCACCCAGTCGTATCCGAAGTTCCACAGGAGCGGTCCCAGGACCGACCCCTGTGGAACACCGCACGACACTTCCCATCGCCCCCAGACGTCTCTACCGGGGAAAATCACCTGACGCCCGGATAGGTAGGTTGCGATCACCCTCTGCAGATAAGGTGGCACCCCGTAATATCGCAGCGCTTCCCTTATGCATTCCCATGGCAAGGAGTTAAACGCATTAGTGATGTCTAAAGACACCGCTAATACCACCCCGCCACGAGATACAACCTCTTCTGAAAGGGCCCTCACCCGTGCAATAGCATCGATGGTGGACCTGTCCCGACGGAAGCCGAACTGAACATCCGCCAAGTTCGGACCTATTTCCTCCAGGTGGTGGATGAGGCGGGTTGCAATAACGCGCTCAAAGAGCTTACCCGCCTCATCAAGCAACACGATTGGGCGGTATGCCGATGCAGAATCTGCAGGTCGCCCCTCCTTTTTTAGGAGGACCAGCTTTCCCACTTTCCACCGGCTTGGGAAAAGCCCTTGTCTTAGGCACGCGGTGAGGAGTGCCCGGAAGCGGGAATCCAGGCCGTTTTTTAAGGCGAGGACCCATGCGCGTCCGGGGATTCCATCAGGGCCGGGTGCCGTTTTCTTTGCTTGAAGCCGCAACACGGCTGCACCCAGTTCACCCTCTGATACTTCCGGAATATCCCCATCGGCATAGGGCCCGTCTGTGTGTCCGGGGGCGTCATTACAGGAGAGACATAGTGGGGCCTCCTTGGGAACAAAGTGCTCACCACCCTGTTCAGAGCCTCGGGTGACATTGAGGACGTCAGTGGCGGGGTCCAAGGGCGGAGCTTGCTCATTACCAATCCATGTATGGAGCCTACACTACTACAGGATGACTTGCACGCTGCGACTACGTCCATAATCCTGCATTAAGCGTCAGACGGCAAGGCAGACTGCAATGCAGGATAACGAATGCCCCCTTTAAGGTTGGTTTCACAGCTGTGCGTACAGTCCGTGCGTATCCGTACGCACTGTCCGCCTGCGGGCCATCCACATGCGTAGAATCCGCAGTGCTCTGAATCGAGTATTTAATTTAGTGTGGATATTCACGGATGACAGTTGCCTACAATGACCGCTCAGGTGGCTTGTGCGGTGTTCACGCGGAGCACGTTCGCGTCACTGATAGGAACTTCGCACGTTTCTCAAACGTTGTGAACCTTCTTTTATATACAATTATACATACTTAATGAGTGAGAGATATTGCCAGTACACATTCACAAATATGTAAATTGGAAATTAACCATAGAGTACGAACTTGTCGCTACTGGAATTTGAATTGTTGACCTCCCAGTTGAGAAGCAGCCGGTCTCCCACTAGTCATTGAAGGTTTTTTCGAATTATTTAACTCTTATAAATTAATCGTCGTTAGACAGACAGAGAAACTTAAATAGTAACACGTCATCGTATCTTGCTTATTACGTTATGCTGCTTGTGACCACTGGCACTAAACTTAAGTATGTCTTAAACCGCACACAATAATAACGCACACACTCAACATAGCTCCGCACATTCCCTAGGGAAACCCTGTGTCGCGGGTGCTATGGACACACACATAGATAACCACAAATTACACCCAAAGTCACGAGAGAAATAAATGTAGGCCATACAAATATTTCTCCCGGCCCGGGAATTGAAACTGGGACCTCTGCGTGGCAGTCCGGCATGGTAACCGTTCGGCCACGGGGGCAGTAAAAACCAGTGCTTGCAATGTAAAAGTCACTCTTAATACATTGCCTTACGAGTGTCTTATCAATTTAATAATTGATTTGAGACTTACTTATTATTTAGTGCAAGTACTATTTTAATTACTATATTTTACTATTTTAATCTATTTTTTTGTGATAATACTCCACTGGTTTGTTATTATTATTAATTCAAAGATCGATTAAATATGAAAAAGAAAATCCTTCGATCCTTCAACCTCACTGGACAAGAACCAGCGACTGTTGCCTCACGCTATAACGGGACGAACAAGTCGTGCGCCTGGTGGTAAGGTACACGCCTGTCCATAACAGTTGCAGTGCCACTCAGAGCTTTAAATCGCAAAGATCTGAGGGGCACTGCCACCCTGAGACTTAAGTTGACAAGTTCCATGAGCCTGTAATTTCACCAGCACCCTTACGTTTCAAAACCAGAACACAGTAAAGCCGATAACTTGGCGGCTGAAATAGGTAAGGTACTTCCCTAGACGAACTCTTTCACAAGGAGCTCTACTGTTCTTTTTTTCATATACGTAACAGACAGATGACTCCACCCCACCTGATGTTAAATGGAAAGTGGATTCCAATGTGAAAGAACCTAGTGCAGTGTTGATAGAATAAATGCCCTAGCCACCTCCACGCTGCATGCCTACAAGATACCTTTTCACGCCTCGTTTGAAGGACCCCATGTCGTAAGAAGTACAAATGTACAATAAAAAACAATTCATTCGTTCATTCATTCATGTTTGTGACATATTTATAAAATGCATGAATCTTAGATAGATTTTATGTAATTCTTTATTTTTTTTAATTAGATAAGAGCAACAAATAACACTGAAATAAAGGTACCCAAGCAATGCAATACAATACCGGAGCTTTGTTTCAAATAATAATCAAACAACTACGACATTCTCAAATTAAAATACCAACTGTCAAGTATGAAATAAGCTGTTTAATTGATTAGCAAAACTAAGCGGAATTAGAAAAACAAGAAATGTATTGTACGACTACTTATTGTTGGAATCACATCGAATGTCAACGGCTGAATCGTTCAATGTGAAATCTGTTCATGGCGAATTTGCTATTGGTTTTTTTTTTGTTTAGCCTCTCAAATTACGGGATCCTTGATGAAGGGTGTGCCTATTATAGATTTTTTTATTTAACTTAGATCTATTCTATCATCATTGTAAATTCTAAGAAAAGAACCGTTGAAAGCGTACTTGCAAGAAGCATGATCCTCAGTAGCAAGGAACAGGCGGAAAAGGATTCTTTTTTTATAAAATCAAGTGACCGGACGAACAAGTCGTACGTCTGGTAGTAAGCGACCATCCTATTCATAACAGTTGCGGTGCCACGCAGAGCTTTTAATTCCAAATATCTTAGGGTCACTGTCACTGCGCCTGTCGCCCTGAGACAAGTTGACAAGTCCCACGTGGCTGTAATTTCATCAGCACCCTTACTCTTCAAAACCAGAACACAGTATTACTGACATTACTGCTTGGCGGTTGAAATAGGTAAGGTACTTTCTTGAACGAACACTTATGAACACATTCTTTAACAACTCTCCTGCTACTACATTTCTACAGGTTATTCTAAATATGTACGATTGGAATACTACAATACCGTTAATTGGGTTTTGCGCTTGAGCGATTAAAGTGGGAATAGCACCGTCTGCTTATCAGGGTGCCCGACAGGAGATGCCACGCACGACGTACCATTAATTCCTGTCCCGCACTCCTGACGCATCCTGGGCAACAAGAGGCGAGTATCTTACGCCGATAGAAAATCACCACGATGACAAGCATTATAGTGTATACCATCGATACGATAAGAAGAAGTTGATGCTTCAGTTAACTGCTAAATATCAACTGGCCACTTTAGATTCAAGGCTTATAGGTTATTCGGAATTGGTAGAGGCGAGGCTGCACAGCCTTGAACACCGCCGTAAAGTTGCCTGCTTATTGGTTTTCTACAGGATATATTACAGAGAGTGTGCGATGGAATAGCATAATTTAGTTCCGCCTTCCCCTTTCCATATGTTGTGGATATTTCCAGGATTCGCACGAAGCGACGACTTCCACATTTATATGGCGAGCGGGTATGGGGTGGAATTCTCTGCCTGCGGACTTATTTCCCGATCGCTATAACTTAGGCCTTGTCAAGGAGAGAGTGAATAGGCATTATTTAGGTGTGCATATTATATCGTCAACTTCATCGTCCCTTTCCATCAGGTCACATGCGCACTTAATTCTTTATAGAAAATAAAAACAAATAACATAAAATTTGATTCAAAGGCGTTATTAGTCTCATCGGATCCCTTTCACGAAACTTTTGGGCTGTTGAGGATTATAAGAAATTCGATATGTATATGTCTAGGTGTCTACTCAACTGTGGGACAAGAACGGGTTATTTCGTCTAAGACAGATGTTATAAATCAGTGTTGTGCAATTTCAATTAAAATTATAGTCGTATGTTTAATTAAAGATAACAAAACTGTACGTTATTGTAGTGAAAAGTATGAAATTATGTTTTATTGTTATTATCGTTCCAATAAAGATTTTAATTGAATGTGTTTCTTACAAATATTAATACAAAGATCGAACACTTAGAAAACATTCCTTCGATCCGGATAGATGGCGCTACGGCTAAAAAAATTCGAGAAACAAGCACATAGAAAAATTCACGAAGTCCGCTGGTTCGTTCCGTGACTTAGTTGGCACGGTTTGCTAGAAGACATCAGTTCGAATACGGCCAGATCGAAGGAATTCAATCCAAGTGTTCGATATTTGTATTAATAACTATAACAAACTAGTGGAGTAATTTCACAAAAAAATATTGAATATCAATTCAATACAAATTGAATGTGTTTTGTCTTACAGGTTTCCCGCAAATCAAAGGTTCTCCATACAGCCCTTCAAACCAGTCGCATCTCACAGGTTAGTTGTTTTCTTTTATGTTGGATCCTAAATACAAAAAAAAGTTAACAGTAATTTAAGTACCTAGACTTGAAATTGGGTATGATAACATAACAAAATTGAATATGTGTAATAATGTTTAGCAGTTGGTACTCCTATAAAGCCTACCTATATAGCTATCACTCCACAATTGTTCCTTACTTAAGGGTCCCAGAGCAATCAGATTGCTAGAATCTCTATATACCTCTATAGCTTTGTTGTCTGTATAAGTAGGTAGTAACTGATATATAAAATAATCAGTTAATATTGCAACATCTGACCTGCCAACCTCTCTGGCTGAAATTAATCGCAAACAATACATTTGCCGGTGATTTAGGAAAGTGGCTGCCCCCGTCCCCAGCGTGCACCCTTCGCAACGCGTCGCCCCGCGCCCCTCACCCCCGCCTTTGTCTCAGTAATGAATCCGACAAACGCTAAACGTCACCGCGCAGCCGCCCCATATCCAACCGATCACAGGCCCTATGCAAATTTTCTAATAAACGGAAACTGAACTCTATTTGCACGACCTAAAACATCCTTTCAATTAGCTGAAATTTTAGTTACAACGTTTTTAGAAGGCGAGAATGAAAGAATTTGCTTAGGACCAGGTTTTAGAAAATATCCTGTTAAATGCAAATTAGAGAGGTCGAGATAAAGATATAAGTTGGGGTACTTGGATTACTTAATTTGGGATGACTTTTGTTTTCGTCCCATTGTGCAATGAGAGGAATACGCAATTATGGAAGTGGCTCGGCTTTTGCGAGAGGGCTTAGAGCCACTGTGTGTCACTGTAGATCTAAGAGCAATGTAGGAGCAGCGCTGTGTATGCGGTCGATGTGTGTTCGCAGTGAAAGGCGCTCGGAAAACAAACCACCTGCCGCTCCCCACGGCAGCCATTTGTAAAAATTGCCTCCGCCATTTCTACGCGAGAATTTCATATTTGGAACGCTGCGGGGTGCACATTCGACGTTTCATCATGGCCGCGCGATTTTTTCTAAAACAATACCCGCGATGGCCGTTTCGACTTGAACCATTGTTTAGAACGCCGCCATATTTAATTTGAAAATTAGGGGTCCTATTATGTTGCCTGCAAATAAAATTCACGTTGAGGCCCAATAATGGCTTTGTGACTTCATTGGTCATACCCTACTTTGCAGGTTGTAGAGTCATGGACCAATAACACACCCTACTTTGTTCAGTTTTCGAATTCCTTTCTAATAACTGGAACACTTCTCAATCGCCTGCTCTCACGCTCGCATTCGTAGTGGTCTTAATGCCAAATTACGTAAAATCGGAACCAAAAAATTAAATTTTAGAAGACGGGTCTTATTTTATAAATTAAAGCAATCTCTAAAACAATGAAATTAATCTTAAAAACTTAAACACGCTAGCTATTCTCTCATCTGTATTACATCTATATTATATATTAAGTAGCAGTAGAGTCCCTTGTGAAAAAGTTGATCCAGGGAAGTACTGCCACCTTACCTATTTCTGCCGCCAAACAGTAACGTGGGCATTACTGCGTTCCGGTTTAGAAGGGTAAGGATGCTGGTGAAATTACAGGCACATGGGACTTGTCAACTTATGTCTCAACGTGACGGGCGCAGTGGTAGTGCCCCTAAGATCTTTGCGATTTAAAGCTCTGAGTGGCACTGCAACTGCTGTCGCTTATCACCAGGTGCACGACTTGTATGTCGCGTCACTTGGTATTTTAAAAAAAAATTATAATAATAAATACTTACAACTACTTACTTTATTTCATAGAGCGCTTATATTTTGTAATAATATATGTAATGCATATCACTTAATATTTTATCATTTATCTTCGAAAACTTCGTTCAGATTGTAGTAGCATTTTTGTACTAGAAGATTTTTTAGATATTCATTGAATATTTTAATTTTATCTGTACGATAAATATGGTTGGATATTTTATTATATTTTTTTACTATGGAATGCGGGCTTGATAAAAAATAGGTAATGTATTTTTATCTGTGTTCACTCCTGTTATTACGTTTTATATTAGTTAGTGGTGAATAAAGGTGCCTATGTTTCCTAGCAAATTTGCAAGCCTCCAAAATATTTATTGGTGTTAGAATCTTATATTTGATAAAGTAGACCTCTACATGAATCAATTTGTTTAACGTTTGCGAGAGTTTCAATGGTTTACTGTTTTATAGTGAATACCACCATTTAATTAATGGCCAAATAAAATTTCAACTAAATTATATAACCATATTCGTAGTAGCTTATGACGGGGACTTAAGTTCTAAATATTTAACGATATCATTTTCATGTAGCTACTTACACATTTGCAGCCGTAGTAGTGTCAAGTTACAAGGGTTAGTTACGGGGTACCATGTTTCGCTAAATGGATCTCAAAAAATAGTGCGATTTCTTTGTAGTGTACAAGTGCTTTCTGTGTACCTGCCACCTACTGCTTCTTCATAGAGAAGTATCAACAACTTACTGATGAGATGCAATGATTTACACGCATACATTAGTGGACGTTACATTAAGACGAGAGTACGGTGGACAGCAAAGTGTTTATGTGAGTAATACAAGTACATGTCAGTGCCATTAAGCTTTCTGGCAATAAAAGTAAGATTTAACCGCCGTGAATGCCTGCGTCTTACATTAATTTGGCTAATACACCATGAATTCAATTGAAATTAATAAATAAATATTAAAATATTCCTTTTGTTATTTTTATACTCTAGTTACGTACGGATTCATATTTTCATTTTATGTTCAGTCATGTTCTTCTTTGACTTACGAGAATTGAATTAATACATGAGGTGGAAATTTATAATATGTCACTTTACTATATAGGTTTGGCGTCTAGGGAACGGAACTAGTTTTTGTCAGTAGCGATCAAAAGGTTAACCAATTTTTTCCCTAAAACGTATACGTTTTAGTATTAATTTACTATAACATAACAGCAGTCATCTTACTACAATCATATGCATAGGTACTGTGTTTTATACAAAAATATTGACGGGATCACCCGTCAGGGATAAAATGTAATTATATAATCAATTTAAGCACTATGACACAAAGTAAAATATTGACATTTTGGTGTAAAGTACCGCATAAGTATTGTCCATGAACGTGTTAAAAACCGTAATATTAATTAAGTACCAACTAATAATACACACAATCAAAACAAACATAACACCGCCGACACTAAACGCTTGAGTTTATTTAATGAAGTCACTAAACTCGCAACAAGCAGGGCAAAGTGTCACACATTAGTGTAACGCGACACTCCGGACACTCAATCAGAGTTGTTCATATCGCCGCTACACCGCCGCCACTTAGCGCGACACTCGATACACACCAACGCTAAATAACCACAGTATATTAGTTTTAGGGATCCGTGCGTAAAAGTATCTAATTCCGATGCCGCTGGCGTAAATGGGCGCCTTTGTTGAACAGAAACTTTGAAATAAGTTAACTAAAGTACTTAATGTTGACTATTGGAAAATTTAACGTAAATTAAATTAATGTACGTTTTTTAGTTTTACTAGTTTTACTAATAGTCGGAAGTAAATGTCAAGAAATTACCAACCAAGATAGTCAGTCGATAGTACCCGAAAGGTTTCTTAATATTGCTTTTTTAATATTCTTCAAAAAAAAGGAGGAGGTTAAGTGTTGGGCTGTATGTATGTTTTCCGATTTCTCCCTCAATTGCGGACCGATTTTCAAAATTCTTTTTTTGTTTGAAAGGGTATAGTCACGAGGTGGTCTCTGATGCCAACGACAGCGAATGACAACGCTGATCCAGGTTCATTTCGGCTATCACAAATATATTAATTATTTTCCGCTAATGAAAGTCGACTTTTCATTTGACACAATACATGCAATCAACAAATCACCGTCACCATGACAACCAAAAAATAGTATAAAATGTACAAAGAAGTTCGTAACAGTCCCATATTCACCAAGAAGTCAGAATCTGATGAGAGGATCCCATGGAAATCGAAAAAAGCCGATAAGCAAACTTTTGAGGTCGGTTTTTTTTTTCAATGAAAAGTTACAATTATTGTTACTGATTTTCATCAGAAAATCAAATAAAAATAACTGAAAAACGGTAATTAAATGAAGTGTGATAAAAAGTGTATTTTGTCTTCTACTTAAGTACCTATAGGTACTGCGAACTCTTATAAGACTACTAAACTATAAAACTTAAAAAAAAGTCACTACACTGACGTCACTATTAATGTCGTAAGATTTTTAATGCTAATAAATTGTTGATTGCACTTTATAATTCCAACAAAAACGAATAGAAAGACAAACATTATTAGAACTTGTACAGATCGAAATGCGATCTCTATCTAGAGTACACAAACGCACACTATGCGGGGCTATGACTGTGTGTTTGTGTGTGCACACACTAGGGAAACCCTGTGTCGCGGGTGCCTTGGATACACACATAGACACCCACGAATTACACCCAAACTCACAAGAGAAATAAATGCAGGTCATTCAAATATTTCTCCCTGCCCGGGACTCGAACAAGAGACCTCTGCGTGGCAATCCGGCTTGGTAACCGTTCGGCCACCGAGGCAGTTACAGTAGAGTACTTGTCTAATACAAAGAATAGAATTTAAATACTCCTTAGTAATAAGTAATTAATCAAATTGCATTATATTTATAATAAATAGTAATCTGTGTGACAAACCCGGTGATATGGAGCTTGGTGACAGAACCCTAATCTCAAAAGGTGCACTTTTTTTAACCTGTCGGCGTGTGAGCAGTCAACAGTTGCTACTTGTCTTGCGGCGACAGAAAAAGTTCCCTAGCGTCTGCGGTAACGTAGACTGTACCCGACAACGCGTTGCGGTGGACGCAGACATGTAACATTGTTATTGTTTATATGTTAACACAGCGGCAATATGTTGAGGTTTGCCGGCTGTCGCGTTTGATCCTGGCGCCTCCGTTGAAGAGTGCGGATGTAAAAAAAAATACTAAGAAAAAATCAGGAATACATTTGAAATAGTAGCAGTGTTAAAACAACAAAGCAATATTTTAGCTACGAATGACTTACATTTTTAGTTTCAGACATAATCCAAACTAATATTGGGTATAAATGCGAAAGTTACTCTGTCTGTTGTGTTTCACGCCTAAACCGCTGAACCAATTTTCATGATTTTTGGTACAGATACATGGAACATAGAAGAAGGACATATGATATTTCTTGTTACAAAAATAAATCTAAAGGGCGTGAAATAGGGGATGAAAGTTTGTATGGAGAACCGATACAACTATGAAATTAGTATAGCACTAGGCTACTTGCGGTACTTATTCTACGCAGACAAAGACGCGGGCGCCAGTTAGTAAAATATACCTTTACACGCCTCCACGAATTTTTTAAAACCAAATTTATACATTTTCTGAATATCGCTCAGGAATTTTGTGATTGTTCACAAATATTTTTATAAGCATTTACAAAATATAAATATGTTTTTGTGAACATTTACGAAATAATTGCAGCAAGGTTATCAATTTTCGATAAATTTTTTGTAGCATTTTTGAAATTATCCCATTTTTGCTATAAAATTGTTCAAGATGAACAATTTAACATGTAGATATATCGAGTAACATGCGAGCGATGGGCCCACTCGGCCTGGACTATTGGATTACATTCAATTAGTGGGTCGGATTGTAATAGACAGCACTTTACATTCAATAACAATTATACCAAAAACAGCTTTCAAAATACTATAGCTCGAGAAAGTAAATAATTCTACTTTTAATAACAGTGTTAATAAATCATTGTTCCCATTTAGTACTTACACGGTACGTAGTACTTATACTGTAATGATACGTGGACAATGACACGAAGAGACAGGGAGTTATTCACTAAACAAAACTTTCTCTTTTTTCAAATTCAGAATTAATTTCAGAAATTTCAATAGGTAACCAGTTCTCAAAAGTTGATCAATTTCAAAGTTGCGAAGCGTGCGATGAAATTGTTTTTTGTTATACTCTCTTCGAAAAGCCATGGTAGCCTTATGGTTTGACCTATCGCCTCTCAATCAGAGGCTGTGGGTTCGAATTTCGGTTCGCATATGTGAGCTTTTCACAATTTATGTGCGAAATTTAATTTGAATCTTATCACGAGCTTTTCGATGGAAGAAAACACTGTGACGAAACCTGCTCATCGAAGAAGTTTTACAACCCACGGAAAACGTGTAAAATCCCCAACTCGCCTTTTATTGGCGTGGCGGACTGTGACCTAAACCCTCGCCTGAAAGGAAACCCGTGTCCGAAGTGGGACGTTGATGATAATGATAAAATCTTCTGTCTGCCATAGGTTTGCTGACGATGTCAAACTCGCTTTACCGGTGAAGTGCACCGCGGACTTTGATCTACTACAAGCTGATATTAACAGCATTTTCGCTTGGAGCCGGGACAATAGCTTGGAGATGAATGTTGAAAAGTGTTCAGTGATGTCCTATTCCCGGAGAGATCCAATCCTCAATGAGTACAGCCTCGGTGGCACGACCTTGAACCGTGTGAAGTCTGTTCGTGATTTGGGAGTAAAATTCGATTCTGAACTCAAATTTAACGATCATATTATCGATATATGTAATAGTGCTTGGAAAAGTATTGGCTTCATCAAGCGGCAGTATAAGTTTTTTGACCATCGACAGGCAATTTGTAATTTATATAACGCCTTTGTTCGAAGTAAATTGGAAGCTACGTGCGCAGTGTGGAATCCCCACAATAAACTCTATATAGCAATGTTAGAACGAATCCAGAAATTATTTTTGAGGTATTTGTATAGTAAACTCTATGGGTACTATCCTTATATGTACCCTACACCCTTTATTTTGGGCATGGTGTCGTACAGATCGCTTGAGATCAGGCGAAAACTGGCGCTACTATAATATATTTTCAACCTAATAAAAGGATGATTAACCCTCCTCTATTGGTTCAAATTCCTTTTTTTATCCCGTCAATCGCACGCCACGTCTTTCGTCAGCGCAAATACCCTCTATTCAATTTTCATTTGACCCGCACAGTGACACTAATACGGACACCATTCTTCGAAGCATTGGCCATAATTGAATCGTTAAACAAAACAAATGATATTGACGTGTTCAGCAACACTGAATCAAAATTTCTAACATCCGCTGGTTACTATTTGGAGGCGGTCACCGCCCAAAGCTCTGTGGTCCAAATTCCGCTTCCTATCTTTGGCCGGTGATCGACTCAACCTTTTCTTTTTTTTTTGTGACCTTTTTTGTGACTATGACTTACATGTTTAGTTATAAGTACTGTAAGTGTAAGTTGTGCAAACTAAATAAATAAATAGATACTCTTCTCGTTAACATAAAAGCTTTATTTAAGTATAAAAAGAATCGTAGTCCTAATATAACGAATTTAGGAGTCGATACACCTGAAATGGCTTTGGAAAAAATATATAGTATAATATCAGTACAGAGTACTAAAAAAACCGACCTCAAAAGTACGTGGAATTACGTCTATTTGCTAAGTTTCATTGAAATATCCCCTAGTTCGCCACTATACAGGACTTGATAGTGGAGATAATAAAAATAGGTTCTCACTACGACACTACTCAAAGTATATCGAGGGAAAAACGCCTTGAATTGATGAAATAGCAAAATCAACTAAATAATTGCTAAAAGTAATTGCTCCTAAGTTAAAGTTAGGCGCTATTTATAAAAATGAATCTTCATGCGTGAACAGTCACCCTTTAAGGTGGATGATTTCCTTCAAAATGAAATGGGACCACTATGAAAGTACCCCCTTTCCAACAAAAAAATAATCATGAAAATCGGTTCACAAATACCGGAGTTATCGCGTAATTTACATACAAAAAAAAAGAAAAAAAAATAGAAAAAAAGAACATACAGTCGAATTGAGAACCTCCTCCTTTTTTGAAGTCGGTTAAAAATTAAGGTTATACACTGATTAGTATACGGTGTGAAAACACGATTCCTTAAAATTTTCACGATAGAAATAAACACAAACTTAGGTACCTCGAAATTTTACAAGAAAACCGCTGTATTCAAAAGGTACTGCACATATACCAATATATTTTTTTTATATCAACCGAACGAAATAGACATGTATAGTATACGATATACATGTTTCTAATGGTCTTGATTTCGACTATAAAAAAAACAAATTCTGAAATACAGCCGGTGTCCCTTTCTCTCGACCCAAGCAAAATGAACCGTGTTAGTACGGGAATAATTTAAATTCGCGCTGAGGTAGTAATCAAGCGCTACATCAGTGTTTACTTTATGGACTGAATAGGTCTTCGATGCGTCCCTACTACGTCGTATTTTGCGCTAGGTGTTCTCGAAATTCGCAAATCCAGCAGTCTGTAAAGACGTTACGTCACTCGCGTCAGTTGCCGGCGACGGACAGTAATGAGCAGGCACTTACCGCGCCATTATAATTGCTAATGGCTCGATATTTCGGCGCCACCGGCGATACTCGCCTCTATCAGGAACCGATAAGGTCGCTCGAGCGTTTGCCCGGAAAATTGGTTGTTCGGTGCTTAATTCATTAAACGATCAGTGGCCTTAGTTGGGGCCGGGGGGGTGGTGGAGTCCTTGTTCTAATCGGAAAATTGAGATTTTATTTCATCACAATTCAGTTGAGTTGGCAGAGAGACTGCCAAGACACTTAGAGACTATGCAATTATGCTTTAATTTCGTAGTTAACCTCCGTATTGATGGTTTAGAGTAATGTAATCATTTTGAGACTTCTATTTAATACCCATGTATTAGAAACACTGACATGTTGCGCAGTTCAAAAAGACAGTCACATGAATTATGTAATATCAAGGCAAGTATCGAAATCAATTGATGAACAGTATCTTGTCCACCGCAATATGATTTTTTAATTTCATTGTAGGTATTAACAAACACGTCTCTACATCTGTACACATAATATCTCTAATCTTGCTACATAAATACCTACCTAAGTCGATACAAATAAACTAAACGGAAAAGAAGCCAATACCTGATTCCCTAAGTGGCAGCGCCAGTGTCCGGCCCCGCCTACTCCCCTTCGTCTCCTCCCCACATCTTCACCCTCCTCCCCGTGAGGTCCCAGAGGACTGAAGGAGTAGAGACAGTAAGAAAGCTGTAACGTTACCCGACCATTATATTTTCACGGGCGAAGGGACGCCCGCGTCGCATTTCCAATGCGTGTTACTTACTGGTTTTTGTTATTCAATCAGTACTTACTTATTTACTTTGCTCATGTGTGATCTAAATATGACGAGAGGAGAAGGAAAGACATTGGTACCTAAAGTACGTAAATACAATATTTGCAAACAGACAATTTAACAAGCGACTCGCCCATTTGTATAATTTAATTAATAAGGAATTAGAAATATACACAAGAAGTTATAAAGTGAACAGTGAATGAGAAGTGAACATGGCATTCGGCGATAAACAAAAATACAAATTGAAATGAAAAAAGAAGCTCACCTAAGTTAGCCAAGTATAGTAAGCAAGTTGGGATATCACAAAGTTTTTAAAGCGAATAAACTAAGCATTACGTTAGTGCTCAGTTACAAAAGCAATGCAAATTCTGATTAGTATTGGGGTTTTTATATGTGATAGTAAAACATCTACTAGAGAATGTCGTATGCTATGACGGGTCGGTGTCCGCAACTCGACGGCTAACAACGTATAAAAGGTAACTCTTTTTAATGATACCACTGACGAACACGTCGTAGTGTAATAGTAAGCAACACGTCCGTCCATAACAGTGGCAGTGTCACTGTGAGCTTTAAACCACGAAGATCTAATCACCCTGAGACATAAATTGACAAATCTCATGTGCCTGTAATTTCACCAGCACCCTTATCCTTCTAAGGTAAAAAGGCGGTACTTTCCTGGACGAACTCTTTCAGAAGGACGTCTATTTATCGACTGCTGCTACTACATTTCAAATAAATAGACTTAAAGTGATCCTATTATATAAAAGTCTCTTCTCCCTTCTTCAAAAATACAAATTACTCCTTCGTTTATTTTTATTTCACGCAAATATTATTTACTCGCAGCATAACCTGCTTGCTTGGGCAATAAATAATAATGGACAATTGTATTTTTTCGCATCGTGCCCTTGGCGCCCTGCGCACCCGCACTCGTTCGAGGGGAATAATTTAAAAAGCACATATAGACATTACAAACACCCCATTAGATATTCGGTAGACGTGCGTTAAGATTCATCCAAGTGTATGCGCGAAAGAAATTATTTTTTCTTAAACTCTCTCCGTTTTGCAAATCAAAGGGATATATATGTATATATATATACATATATTATACTTAAGTGAAGGCTTAGTTAAGTACACACCTACTTACATATCTTTTGCACAATAAAATGTATGATATCACAGAGAGTGTGCGATGGAAATACTCGATTTAATTCCGCCTTCTCCTTTCCATCACCTGGGGACTAGGCGTAGGCTTGGGTTCCACCCTTATGTTGTGGATATTCCGAAGATTCGCACGACGCGTATTACTATAAAGCACGAAAATAATAAATAATAATAAATATTAGACAACATCACATGCGTTGCTCTGATCCCAAAGTAAGCAGCTAACGCGCTTGTATTATGGAAATCAGAAACAAAGACGGTACAACAAACACCCAGACGCCTTATAGACTACCTTAAGAATCTCAGGTGTTACGTTTTAGTTCTTTCAATACATTAAAACGTTTAAAAAAAAAGTTCCCTGAAAAGTTTTGTAATAGTTATATAAATACAACTATTTTCTTTCAATTGTTTTTCTTTTTATTTGTTATATTCTAGAGGAAGGTACTATCTACTCTATGTATGTAAATAATAAATAAATAAATAACGCACACACTCAACATAGAGAACCCATCCCATAGAAAACCCTGTGTCGCGGGTGCCACCCGCCGGGGACACACACATAGACAACCACAAATTACACCCAAACTCACGAGAGAAATAATTGTAGGCCATACAACTATTTCTCTCGGCCCGGGAATCGAACCTGGGACCTCTGCGTGGCAGTCCGGCATGGTAACCGTTCGGCCACGGAGGCAGTTTACTCTATGTATGTGTATTAATATTATTCCGATATCTAATTATAACCGTACCTAAAGTTAATTTAAGTAGTTTGTGTCCATCTAAATTTCTTAAAAACGTGCATTAAAGGTATTTTAGCATGATTTAACATTAATTAACACCGTAGAAATCTTACAAATAATGCGCCTTAGAAATGTGGACAACGACACGTCTACTTTTACACTTAAAATTTAAATTGAGCTTTATGCCACTTACTAATAAGATCGAAACACCGAACTGCTAAAATTTACTGTTAAAATAACCAAAATTAGATTAACAGGACTTTCTTCGCGTCAAATTACATCACCTCTAAATAACTCAATACAATCATGGGATCATTAAAACTACGCAACAAATTGAAAACTCTGAGTATATTCTTACATCATTACTCCCCCAGGGGCCGAGGAGTTCGAGGGAGGGAAAGGCGCAACAATATCGTTTTCAAAAATTGCAGAAAGTAATACTCTCCTCTCCCCTCTGTACTTTCCCCGTTTCCTTGTAACGAGCCCCGCAGGGTCGCAAACAGGGATGCTCAGCGCTAAAAAAACGTCAATCATAATATCGATGCTGGCAACTGCAGACAACATTGAAAAAAGCGATTATAATAATCGTAGTGAAACTTATTTTAGCAACAATTTATACATATATGTACAAAAATGGAAATAACTATAAAATCTTGGCGTTACTTTTGCGAACGTTCTTGATTTCGGTACAAATAGATTTTTGTACTCAACGATACATACCGCACATCCCTATCTTGGGCCGAAAATGATTCCAGGACCCCGAGGGCCTCAAACTTGGGGGACTTGTCTCCTTAGCCTCCCCAACTTAGAGACATTTAGCTTGCTAAATGGATGTGATATTAGGGGCACAATTAATTGTTAAGTACTTATTTCGAGGTTTTCAAGCTACATTTTCCTTTTAACAATTGTGGAAAAGTTTGGTACAAATTGTGGAAAAGGTACCTAATTACTTATAAGAAGCTTGAATAGCTTGGACACTTTTACACAAAATCTTTGCGCTGTATGGGTACCTACCTGTCAAATTTAGCAGTAGTAGGAATGCCTAATAGTAGTAACGATATTGTAGTAGCAGTGGAGTTCCTTATGAAACAGTTCGTCCCGGGAAATTCTGCCACCTTGTCTAATTCTACAGTCAAGAGGTAATGTGAGCACTGTGTTCCGGTTCTGAAGGGTAAGGATGCTGGTGAAATTATAGGCTCATGGGACCTGTCAACTTTTGTCTCAGTCTCAGGGTGATTGGTGCAGTCGTGGTGCCCGATCTTTGCGATTTAAAGCTTTAAGATTGGCACTGCAACTGCGTTCCGTCACCTAGTATCATAAAAAAACTAGGTTGTCACCCAAAAATATATTCGCACTGGGTAAAAATCAACCTTTTCTCTTGAGACTGCGCCAACGCACCAAATGTAATTGCGAAATAATTATGTTTGTTTGATTTCTTGCAGTATGGTTATTACTAAAGTTTTAGATGTGAAATTAATGTATAAGATACTTTAGGATGTACTCTATAAATCATACTCTTTAGAAATACGATTACTTATAGTTTGGTCGATAGAAAAAAGAACTGAAGTTACCTATAAAAAACAAAATATACCCTTGGTACTGCGGAAATACGTTACGGAAGGTCATCAGTTTTTGAATACTAACAAAGCTATATCATTTCTATAACGTATACTCCGTACATTTTCAAAAGGTGTATTTGTTTTAGCAATACGAAGGAAATACCTGAAATCGCACGCGGTCAGCCCTTACTAGCTTCCCCCCTGTCCGCTTTAGTTCTGCTTCGGCCGTCGGATGTGGAGGTTGTGTCGCTTGGGCTGACACACGGCTTTAAAACATATGCCACACGTACACACATACGCGGAGCGCATAGAATACCTGAAATCAATTAGCGCCAGACGCTCGGTGCTCTCTTAATAACCTGTATGTGATTGGAATTGTATTACGACGGCTTTCAAAATAATCGTTCTGACTGAAACAAGCCCTCCTCATCTTCCTAATTTATGCTAATATAGGGGCTTATTCTAACCCACTTTTCAATTTTTTTCAATTTTTTAAGCCTATCTCAGCTTCCCCTAAGTAGTCTAAGGAGCCTCCCCGCACGACGTCCCATTCCTTTCCTGTACGTCTGGCGCACCCTAGGCAACAATCAGCGAATACATTATTTCCTTAAATCCTTTCACTACGATGGCAAGCATTATTTATTTATTTTATTTTTGAGTGTACAAACAGCTTGTATCACGATGCAATAGAAACTATATTAAGTAATTATAAACAAAAACAGTTGCCTACTGAAAACCAACAATTAAATAACTAAATGACATTGTACACACACACATGACACATTATGGAAGCAATGTAACATTACGGAAATTAGCTCGCTTTAGTAATAAAAAAAGAATTAGATAATACTTTCTTAACGTACGCACAATCATAAAGATAAATCGTAAAGAGCAGAAACTTTGTTAAAATTATTGCTCGCACGCCATATAAATGAATTCCGTTTGTAATTTTGTAAAACGACAGGTAAAGGTAGATTCCATATGGAACAGGTGAAGGTGAAACTGGGATTCAGACTCACTGCCTAGTCATTACTTTCACTTTTTCTTCAGTTCAAAATGTTTCGATTTAAGTCTTCAGTGTAAGATCCATCAGTTTAAGTCTTCAGTATTTCAGGAAGACCCGTTAAAGTCTTTAGTTTAAAATACAAAATTATCCAGGATACGAACAATCTCTATTTAAAATAAACACAAACAAGTATTAAACGATCTTTGCAAAACAATAGAAACTTTTAGGCCGACCAAGAGAAATTCAGTCTCATACAAAGCAATCTAATATACAGTTTATATGACGCAAACAACAACGTAGTTGCAAAACGAGTAGGAGTTTTGTTAAATGTAACATTCCTGTTTATTTAAGTCTTTAATGAGTTAAAGAACAATGTGTATAATTAGTGACCACATTGATTGCGTAAATGCTATTATCTAAGCTGCGACATTAACAAATAAGTACATAAAATTACTGTGCATATTATATAGGCACTAATTGAGCCTTATTGTCTACCGATTGGTTATAATACTTATAATTTAGTTATAAGTATACTGAGACTGTCCATAGCCAAGTTGTTTTCATAATGAGACAATACAGTAATTACGGGCAATGATTGCGCAAAGAAAATTGTTGATTAATGTCGAACAAAACAACCTTTTAATTATTCTTTGCAATGACAGAGCTTGCGGTGTGAGACGCCTGTCTGTGAGATGTTTTTTTTTTAATTTTAATGATTGTTTCTTTTGTCATCAATAGTTGTAATACTGTAATGTTCGACCATGTTTCTGGATTGCATCGTAAAGTATGAACTTTGCAACAATAGAGTCCCAGAAAGCAAAATTGATCTCAGACTAGCAAATTTCTTGTACTTAGGTAATTAAATGCCTCCGTGGCCGAACGGTTACCATTGACTGCCACGCAGAGGTCCCAGGTTCGATTCCTGGGCCGGGAGAAATATTTGTATGGCCTGCATTTATTTCTTTCGTGAGTTTGGGTGTAACTTTGTGGTTCTCCCGTCACTTCGTATTATGTATAAAAAAATTACAACTGAGAGCACTCGAATTAGAATCAATTTAGGAAAGTGCGTTTCCTAAATTGATGGTATCGGAAATTGAACTTTTTCATCACGCACCTGGTGTCCTAACCGTTGGGCCATTTAAACCAAAATAAAACAAGCGGGTATTTAGAAATACACAGTTACTAAAGTTCAATTTTCTGTCTCTTCAAGCTCTACAACCTGAGCTCTTGATTGACCAAAACGAAAAAATCGTGAATCGTCCACGATCATAATATCCTGTTAGAGCAATCTGAAACTTCGCGGTATGGGCTTGGTTTTATGCGCATTGTCCACGCTCAATGGTACTTGGTCTTGGTCCATTTTTGTTCACACCTGCGCCTGCGCCAGCGGGAACCAGAACCTGTAATGTGATACGGGGCGAAACTCGCCTCTTAATTTTCGAAAACTAACGTGGCTTTTTAGGTGTTTTTGTTTATAATATTATTTTAAGTAATCTCAAGCTTAAATTTGTTAATTCGTTGCATGAATCTTAGTATATCGAAGCTATAACGAATTTCTGTCATTTGGTTATACAAGATATGTCGTAGAACAACAGTTGACTAAGCAAGTAAAGTAACAGCTTCAGCGTCTCAAAACACCGAGGATATCTGCCTTGGTATTATAAAAAAAGTAATAGATACTCGAGTGCATTCATACTCGAAGTAGTAAACACCTAAAGAAACCCATGGACCTAAGTCAAGAGGACTGCTAATCTCCATACTTACAGATCGTAACATAAAAAGGTTATGTCTAGATGGCATTAATCAATAATCTGGAAATAGTTTATATTACATATGTAAATGGCCGTGGATTTCAATTATTTCCTCTTTAATATGAAATATAAGGTGTCAGTTTTTATCCCTGTACCATGAGCTAAAATTATTTTCTGAACTTTGACAAATATGCGTGTCAATAGAGGGCACTGTGTGTTACAAACTAATTTGTGAGTTAATGCTTTCTAAGATGGAGCTTATCCTAAACAAAATAAAAGAGGCACTATCCAAAAAATTGCAAAATAAACGCCATCTAGTTGATCTAGTTGATTGCTTTGTTATCATCAGAAATTAGAGTAGCTTTGTTAAATTATTATATTTATATATATTATATTTTTTTAATAATCTCAAATGACGGGACGAACAAGTCGAGCGCCTGGTGGTAAGCTACACGCCTGTCCATAACTATTGCAGTGTCCTCAGAGCTTTAAATCGCAAAGATCTGAGGGGCACTGCCACTGCGCCCGTCACCCTGAGACATAAGTTGACATGTCCCATGTGCCTGTAATGTCACCAGCACCCTTACTCTTCAAAACCGGAACACAGTAATGCTGACATTACTGCGTGGCGGCAGAAATAGTTAAGATGGCAGTACTTCCTTGGACGAACTCTTTCAAAAGGACCTCTACTGCTAGTAAAAAGCTATTTAGTACTCGTTGCGACATCTGGTGTACCAATATGTACTAAATACCCGACAATGCAGTCTTATATCGCGATTGTAGAGGACTACAATCATGTCACTCACTTCCTAGTGAGTTATTGATCCATGGTGGAAACATAGGTATCGAGTTCACCAAAGTGTTGGCATTAAACTTAATTATGTATTAACTGATAATTGTGTTACTTCACAACAATTCTTTAAATATATGGCAATTAATTGTTTATTATTTGTAATTTTTATAATTGTTTTACTTTTGTTTCATGTATTGTAGCGGTACGACAATTTTATTCAGGTAATTTGCTTTTATTTACTATTTATTAAGTATATTATTTTATTTGTTATTCGTAGTAATCAAAACGGCAAACAATTAGTCACTCCACTTGACAGATAGTGGTAATTACTATTATAGTACATTTTCTTTTCTAAAACGTCACCGGCCGTAGAGTAAGTAGGTTTTGGTCTTTCCTGCCTGATATTACGCTAGATACCTCTACCTTTTAGTCATCAGGGCTTATTTGCGGTTGAAACAGGGTTATGGTACTTACTCAGACTTTACCACAGACCAATATAAGTTGACTACCTCGGGTAGTTCCGCCGCCGCTGCCACTTGCAGCTTACCAGGAGAAAATCTTAGACGGTCGTACAGATATTACTTATATCTCTAAATGACAGTAGCAAAGGTATAGCGAGCAGCATCTGGAGAATGGCTATGGAGTGGAATTCCCTGCTTGCAGACTTATTTCCTGATTGCTATACTTGGGCCTTTTCAAGGCGTGAGTGAATAGGCATTATTTAGTTGTACATCGTCAACCTCATAGTTACTTTCCATCACGTGCCAGGGAGGTTAAATGTGTTCTTTTTATATAGAAAAGAAAACAGTAAAATTAGTTTTAGTTTTTTGATGATTTCAGTGGCCCAATGGTTTGCACTGTGGGTACTAGTAGGAACGTCACGAGTTCGATTCCTCGTGGGACCAATTTGGGTATATGAACTATTCTAACTTGGTTCTGGTCTGGATGTTCAGGGTACCACGTAGTTAATTTCGTTGTTTTGGTACCCAGCAAGTTCGTATGTAGTTTCAGAAATTTGTTTACTCAAATTTTTTTATTGCACACGCAAATATAGTATACAAAGAATTTTAATACGTTGTGTATTAATAAAAATAATTAATATAAAAAGGTACTTAACTTGTGTAAGTATAGTTCAGAATACGGTGCGTTGTATTAATATTTTAATAATATTAATAACGCACACACTCAACTTACCCCCGCACTATGGAAACCCTGGGTCGCGGGTGCCATGGATACACGCATAGACAACCACAATATTACACCCAAACTCACGAGAGGCCAATGTAGGCCATACAAATATTTTTCCCGGCCCGGGAATCGAACGTGAGACCTCTGCGTGGCAATGCGTCGTGGTATCCGCTTGGCCACGGAGGCAGTTTGATTGAATATTAGATCATTCATATTAGGTCATTGATGACCTGTGAAGGACCCGAAACAAAAAAACATTAAGCGTAACAATCGCCAAAAGATAAGAACTCAATACGTTGCATATTTTTGTTGCTGTTGTACGACCGCGTGACAATACAGGTACGATGCGACGGCGTGACGGGGGCGAGATTGCAAATCAAATATCTTGCAGGGAATTGGCCGTGCGCGGGATTGCCAATTGAGATCATTTCCACGCTAATTGCCCACAGGGGCATTCACCGCCAGGTGCAACTAATTCCTATTTCGTTAAAAAAAAAATTGTACAGGACTCCGAAAGATATAAAATAAAATAGGACTTCATAGCTCTATCACCTGAATATATAGATTCTAAACTTAGTTTAAGATGCCGAGAAGGCTTACACTATACAGGATAACTTAGACCATACTCATTTCAAACTCATGCCCATGAATTTGTGATGGATGTACTACTTAACCATTGGGAGAAATTTATAGATTGTAAACCAATCACTTCTTAACAAACTTTTTGAGGCAACAGTAGGTACATATCAGCCATCAATAGCTACGATTCACGCAAATTACCAAAATAACGAATCCTAAAAATCACGTTTCGCAAATTGAATCACGTTTCGAGATTTGCTCTCGAATTAACGTTATGCGAATTGGCCGGGAGCGTCACCGCGTCATGTCGTGATGCGACAAATCTAATGCCGCGTCTTTCGCGTCACGCGTCACGTCACGCGACGAAAGTGGCTCGCGACGATTGCCAATTTGCGAGCTCGCTCGGCAGATTGGCTCAATATATGAAATAAACTTGATTTCATATATTCGTCCCTTTGTGAGCGTTATCTCGTATTTTTATATCGCCACTTTTGCAATTTTGCGCTCCGCCGTTTTCAACGAGCGCTGAATTGGGATAATGCCGATATCTATACACCTATTACATGTAACTTATACCTACGTGTGAATCCATACTTTAACTATCGTATTTTGTGTTTGTTATTTGAAAACTGCAGACTATTGTTATTATTATTCATACAAAAATCGAATAACACAAAGAAAAATTCCTTCGATTACACCTACACTCGACGAAATCCGTAGTTACGGAAGTTTTCCCACTATGGTTGACCTACGAACATCGAGTATATAACCAGAAATAGAGACGAAATGTCATTTAATTTGTTTTAAAACTATTCTGCCAAATCATTACCGTGACAACTGCGGTCTGATTGGCCAGCCCGAATTCGAAACAATTGGCGGGTGTCGTCAATTGTTTCACTTCAATACGACCAGTTTAACTTGAGCTTTGCGATGATAAACGAAAATTGCAAAATTACATATTTTATATATAATTACCGATGAAATGTGATTCCGTTAGCTTTGTAAATTCCCACACCACCAAATGGAACAGCCCTCATTGTTAAAGATATTATCTTTATTACTACAAATACAGAATATTTTTGGAATGTACGGAGACGTACACACAGGTCAGTTGTTGGCGCTGTACTTTCTAATATAAGATTTAATCGCAAACGAGAATTGATGTTTAAAAGTGATATAAGGCCCATTTACCTAATGAGTTACCAGGGATGGAGTGCCCTTATTTCGTCTCTGTATCTGGTTACATATACTCGGTGCTTTCTGAACACGAAAAGACGGGCCTGTTTGACAGTTCCGAACTGTCATATCGGGTTGTAACTTCCTTTGTTCTAGCCGCGATCGAAACTTAAGTCTGTAGGTCATCCAAACGGCAGTAACCACAGATTTCGTGCTTAGAGAATAGGGCCCCTGATTAAATACGAACTCGACCGAACTCCGGCATGGCACACAGCCACTGGATCGAGTCCAGTCAGATTGGAGGAATTTTTCTTCGTGTTGTTCGTATCTTTGTATTAATTATAATTACCTACAAACTAGAAATACTCCAGTATTTTCACAACGAATATTATGGTAATGAAACATCATTACTACAGACGTTGTTTTAAAAGAATAAAGTGATTTTTGTACTTTACAATTTCACCGTACAAACAATACGCACAAAACTTATTAATATGTCAACAAGGGGTTAACAAAATAACAGCACATCGCGTCGAGCGCGAACACAGGATCGACGTGTGACGAATCGCGACCGGACAATCGCGTTGGTCACGCTACGGTGCGCGTTTTGCGATTGTTGTTGCAGCTGGACACATGTTAATGGTCTGATAAAGTACTCATTGGTATTTGGCGCTTTTATTAAAAAAGATCTATGCAATAACTCAATGCGCTCGGTACTTCGTGAAGTTACTCGCATAGGAAATGTTTTGAAAATCCACAATAGCTTTTAGTTACAGTTGCACCTTTATGTTTATGTCTCGAATTGGGAGTTATTACTAGCTAGATATATCATGGGTTTGGGAACTAATTAATCAAAGATGTTTAACTGTTTTTCTTATACATCGGGACATACCTATATATATATATTTATTATAATACTAAGTGACGGGACGAACAAGTCATCAGCCTGGTGTTAAACGACACGTCTGTCCATGGCAGTAGCAGTACCACTCAGAGCTTTAAATCGCAAATATCTAAGGGACACTTCCACTGCGCCTGTCACCCTGAGACATAAGTTCACAAGTTCCATGTGTCTGTAATTTCACCAGCAACCTTACCCTTCAAAACCGGAATGCAGTAACCCTCAAATTACTGCTAGGTGGCAGAAATAGGTAAGGTGTTAATGGCATTACTTTCCCTGGACGAACTCTTTCACAACTCTACTGCTACTAAACCTTATTGTTATCAACCCTTTTATTGGTCAAATTTGAGTTTAAAGAGGTATTTACAAAAAGGAAATTAAACTGGCAGAATTTTTGGCTAGGAGTATTTTCAGTTTACCGTCTTGATATAAAATATATTTTCATCATAAACTTGTCATCATAATTAATTAAATCATCAAACTACATACTAAACAGTAACCCAAACCCCTGCTAACAAACCGACGCTTATCATACCGCGTTGACTGACCTCATAACTTAGTGATTTACAACACAATTACACATCGATTCGATACAATATATACATAGACCACCCCTCACTCTACCAATACCCATTAATACATTAGCCATTATACCTTCTTTTTTCAAATAACATGACGTTATTGTTAGTTTGCTACTAAGCACTTTTGCTTAGTATCAAACTAACAATAACGTCGTGTTATTTGAAAAAAAGAAGGTAGGTATAATGGCTAAACACGTAAGAAATCGATCATCTTATAAAATGGAAACTTAAAGTCGTCCAAAAATATTTTCTAAACAATTTGCACTCTATCCAATAGTTGCGGTTCAAAAGAAAATGTTTTACACGTTGTAGTACAGCCAGAGATGTATCAGAAAGTGATCGATTGAAACGTGGCCTACGTGGTAGACATAAGGGAGCGCTCCGAATTTAATAATTCATTGTCGTATTCATTGGCGCAAATTCAATTACCCGCTGTCCCGGGGGGTTCAGGCCCACGCCCCGCGCATCGCACCCCGCACCTCTTACGCCCCTTTGGACCAGGGTTGGTACAAGACCTAACTTTATTGAATATTGATGCCCTGAATTAAATATACATCAGTGGAGACCCGTGCCCGGAAGCGAGACGTCATGGATGGATGGAATGGAGATTTATTAGGAGATCAATATCAAACGCGATACTGGTTATAAATGTCATCAATCGTTAAAGAAAATAGTATTTTTGAATACCAAATATTAATTTAATGTACTTGAACAACAATAGTGTTGCCTTGAGCGCAGTTCATTTATAATTTATCCGTAGATCTACTACATAACATAAAAAAACATCTTTTATTTAAAAATAGTGCATATTTCCAATAGATCAATTATTTATTTGAGGATCAAGTAATATTATCCCAATGAACATTTGTACACATATATAATTTCATCTACACAACCTGCAAGAGCTAAATGGATGCATTTATTAATGAAGCTGTATAAACATTTTTGTTTCACTATAATTTTAAACCTCGTAATTGGCAAACTTTTTATATCAACCGCAATCTCAGTGTATAGAAGCGCATTCATCGCCCCTTATAAATGAATATGTGACTTTGTGAAAACGATTGTCACTAGCAGTTTATTTTTGTTTCTCGTATTAATGTTCTATCTATCACTATTTTTCATAAAACTAAATTGTCAACTCGTAAAGCACATTAGAGCGTACCAAATACCAAAAGCGTAACAACGGTATAGAAAACACTACTTGAGCGTCATCTAAGGGTCGTATTCTAGAACTCTACTCAATACTCAAGTCAGGATGCACTGGAAACATAAGCACTGGAAATACGACCCTAATGGCAGGGAGTTGAGTATGATTTCGAGTGCTTTAAACCGTACTCAAATCCTGACTTGAGCATTGAGTAGAGTTCTAGAATACGACCTTAAGTTAACGTTCGAATAATGGAAAGAATTCACACGACCAGAGGATGCTATACGCCACCTGCATCTGCATTTATTTCCGATCACATATACAACCTTGACATTTTCAAGAGTAGGATAATAAGGTTTCGATTGAGCAAGCTCTAGACATCTTCAATTTAATCTTTACAATATTGATTATATATCAAACAAACACAAAGAAAAAATCCTTCGATTAAGTTCTGGTGCCGTTTAATACATAATAAATACATACAGCAATTTTTAAGATCTGCTGGCTCGACCCGTAGATTAATAGGCAGAATGGTAGCCACATTGAGGCAACAGTCGCTGATTCGAATCCGGTCGGTTCGCAGGAATTTTTAATCAACAATAATAACAAACTAGTGGAGTATTTTCACACAAAATAGATAAATATCATGATAGTAAAAACAACTGGTAATTCAATAGAACATAAAAATATTGCAATATTTGTTGTGGTTTAGTGGTTAAGATTGAACATATATTTCATTCGCCATCATTATCATGAACCCATTGTTGGTCCCGCTTCAGGTCACGACTATCATCTAAGAAGAGGATTAGGCCGTAGTCCTTCACACTGGCCTAATACAGGTTGTGGACTTCACACGTTTTCCAAGGGTCTTCTTTCACGAGCAGGTTCTAACACGAAATTCATCCGAACAGTAAAACAACAAAAACTTACACACCAATATACTTATACAAAACAAATTACAAATATTCCCTATGTAGACATGAAATATGGTCCATGTTCAAGAAATGATAATTACATGAATTGTCATTCGCGGTAGTGACTTCCTAAGTATTGTCATACTTAGGAAGTCACTACCGCGAACACGTGCTCTGACAGCAAACTCTTCCTAATTGTGCATCAGCAAACATTCCCGAGACGCGCGAACATTCTAGAATCATGGCAGCCGCAACAGCATTGTGAATGTATTATTGAATACAACTCTTGGCTAACTCAGAGCTTTCTGGGTGTAGTTGACCCACGGGTTAACTACACCCAGAGAGAGTTTACACCTGTAGCCCACGGGCTACAGGTGTAAACAATCTAGTTGTAAACTTTAAGTTGCGATACCTTTACTTTGTGAGGGCCCATATAATGTTACTCCGCCCTGCCAGCGCCCGAAAACTGAATTTACATCGCTAAATTTACAGAGCGAATTTTTGTTACGAAATTTCACATAGCTTAATAAACTTTACATCAATTGTATAACGTACAAAATACGTTTCGATAGCTTCGGGAATTCCCGAGACTGCACGAGAAAATTGTCCTTAACGTTACGACGCTTAGACAGGAGGGGTATGATATTTTCGCCAATTACTTTTAAAAGAGTCCGAAAAGTTTCTAAAATCTTTACACCAATGGTGCGAATTTCTTAGCTTAGACCAAGATGTGCCTAAATGTCGAAAGAGGAATTGATATTGGCACATGACTACTACAGTTATATTTATTTAGTAGGCAGTATAGCTCCTTGTGAAAGAGTTCGTCCAGAGAAGTATTACCACCTTACCAATTTCTGCCGCTAAGGCGTTCCGGTTTTTTTCGGTTACTGTGAAATTACAGGCAAATGGGACTTTTAACTTATGTCTCAGTGTGATGGGCGCAATGGAGTGCTTCTCATAACTTTACAATTTACAGCTCTGACCGGCACTGCAACTGTTTGTTGGCAGTCGTGTCGCTTACCACCAGGGGCACGACTTGTTCGTAACGTCACTTGGTACCATAAACAAAAACACAGAATTATTTTTTATAGAAGCAAACTAATGGACATAAGAATCATTTTTAACCGACTTTAAAAAAAGGAGGAGGTTCTCAATTCGACTGTATGTTTTCTTTTTTTTTTGTATGTGTGTTACGCGATAACTCCGGTATTTGTGAACCGATTTTCATGATTCTCTTTTTGTTGGAAAGAGGGTCCTTAGTGGTCCCATTTAATTTTGAAGAAAATCATCCACCTCTAAGGATGGCTGTTCACGCGTGAAGATTCATTTTTATAACTAGCGCCTAAATTTTATTATAAGGAGCAATTATTTGAATGATTGATTTTGCTATTCTCCAATTCAAGACGTTTTTCTCTCAATATACTTTGAGTAGTGAGCACCGATTTTTATTATCTCCAGTTTCAAGTCCCATATAGTGGCGAACTAGGGGATGAATCCGGGTTTTCTTCACTTTCCGGTAACCGATTTCAATAAAATTTGGTAATTAAATGTAAATCCACGTATTTTAGAGATCGGTTTTTTAGTACTCTGTACTGAGATTATTAGATGTGCGTTCATTTGTCGCAGGTGTATCTCCTCTGGAGGCGGCGAAAGATTTCACCGTTGACGGACTTACCGGCTACAACGGCAAGAAGAAGAAGAAAAAACGAAGGCATAGGTAAAAACCCTCAACATATTTCCAAGTTGTTTTGTTTACTCACAAGTATATACAAAACATACGAGCTATTTCAAAACCTGTTCTTTAGAATCCGTATAATAAGCGGGCGCTTCAAATTAGACGCTTATAGAAGCTCTACAGTGGCGCCACTGTGGCGCTGCAGCCGCGCCACTACCAAATTTTCATACAATATTTGGAAACGCAGCGGCAGTCCATAGTCGCACCAAGCGCGCGCCTCTTTTGCAAACTAGATGTTGTAAGAAAATTAGTAGAGGCAACTGCCGCGCCACAGATTCACTACTACAACGCTTCTATAAGCGTCTAATTCGAAGGCACCCTAAAACTTAAATTAGTAAGTAGGTATGTTGGTATATTGGTATATTGGTACCCATAAGATGGACCAATGAACTGGCGAAAGTTGCCGGAATCCGGTAGATGCAAGCAGCACAAGACAGGTCGTTGTGGCCTACGCCATGTCTTTTGGATGAAATGTTCATGATATTGGCATATTTGTGAATTAACAAAAATTTGTACTGGCAAAAGACGCTACTGTTATATGAGCTAAAATCGAAACGCTACACAAATCCATGACAAAACATTTTCAAATTGACTGTGTAGATTTAAAAAAATAAAATATCAGATCTAAAGACTAGATTTAAAGAGAACTGCGAACATGAGTTTTAGAACAACTTGGTCGACGATTTCTTCAAATATAAGGCTTGATTGAACCTAAATCGATGCATACCTACATTAATATTTATAGTATGTCTTATTTGAATTCAATCAATTCCTTCATATATTGTTTATTTGCATACTCTTCTTTAAGGCTAAATAGGATTGACTGCACCAATTTAATTTTACCACCAACTTTTATCTATACTATATTCACTCTAATTAAAGCAAATTAATGCTATTTTATTTATTTTAAAACTTTGGCAATAATTAAACCTAATGGATTTTCTGTAGGTGCATGTTTCGTGTCATAAAAGAAGACATAAAAAATAAATTTAATGTTTCTTTATTTAGATATAAACCCATTTATAAATCCAACTTTTCAAAGAATTAAATTAAATTGAATTTTAAGGGAGAATGAAGAATTAATTTATACTTATATTTTAAATGCTAAGTTTTCGCTTAAAAAAAGCATGTATAGTGCTTAAACTATCCTCACAGTAATATTGACCGATTCACGTACTCTCGTAGACGTTTCTCTTATTCTCCGTGGTTACGTTTTTTCAAGTGTTTGTGCCGAACAGATTCTTTAAACGACTTCAAAAAAAGAAGAAAGTTTATGATTCGACTGTATTTTTTGTACGTGTACGTTACGCGATTACTTCGTTTTTTTGTGAACCGATTTTGTTCGAAAGGGAGTATCTTGGTAGTGGTCCCATTCAGTTTTCAAGAAAATATTCCGCCTCTAAGGTTGGCAAATTAGGGATGGATCCGGTTTATTGAATTTCATCCAGTTTCCGTTAACCGATTTTAATAAAATTTGGTAAATAGCTGTAATTCCACAAACCTTGAGGTCGGTTTTTTTTAATAAAAATGTGATCTATTCTGTACTCTTTTTTATTAGCTGGAACTTACACTTATGATACACGTATTCTCCCCGCAGCCGCACGATCTTTACGTCGTACCAGCTAGACGAGTTGGAGAAGGCATTCAAGGACGCGCACTACCCTGATGTGTACGCTAGGGAGATGCTCTCACTCAAGACAGACCTGCCCGAGGACCGCATCCAGGTAAGTGACATACAAATCTCGATAAAACATTCACAATAATAATACAATCAACACATTGAGTCTACTCGTATGATGATTGAACGTTGTCGTAGATAGACGTTGTAAGAAACGTAGATTAAAACATTATAATTTAGAGTAGAATATACATTTATTGCAACGCCACAACACATACATAGATACAGAAAAAAAATAATTGCAAACACTTAGACAAACAATACAAAATAAAAAGAATTAATAAACAAAATAAAAAAATACAAAACCAATATAAAATAAGACAAAATAAACCAAAAGCAAAAAAAAATATAACAACTACAAAGTATACTGTCATTTGTGCGGTTGTGGCTTGCGCACAAGGTCTTCGTTTAGCTTATGTCTGAACCATAATTACGAGTAACTGTGGCGCTGGTTTCCAACGAGCCCTGAGCCGAGATGAGTGACAGACGTATGTGTCGCAATTTCATTTATTTAAATGACTAAAATGAAAACATGTTACTTAATATCGCACCCTTGGTGTAATAAGGTCACAACTGCAAAATGACATCTTTTCAGGACAAAGGATTAAAGATTCCACGAACGAATTAGTCGATAACTTTTTATGCTTAAATATTAGAATTATAAAATTTTAAATATACTTACGTAATTTATTTCATGTACTTCCTATCAGAGTTCTTGCGAATATCTGCAGTATCTGCATTCGCGGATAATCCGCAAAAAGCATCCGCATTGATCGATGCTGATATTTATTGCTGATAATCGCATCGTGACTAAAGGAGCAGGGATGACGGCTCGCTGGAATAATTTACAAACCATCCAGAAACTAACTGTAAGCCGAAAAAGCGCTCTGACATCGTTCTTACCTTTGATAAAATGCCTATGTGATTTTTTGTTAAAATATGTCATTATATGTCATTTTTAAATATATAAAATCAGCATCCACATCAGCATCTGCTGACGTTAGAGTAAAAAATCAGCATCGCATACGCGTCCGCTGATGTGATTAAAACTTGCATCAGCAAGGGCTCCTATTTTTTTTATGACTTTCACGTAATAAAAACACTTCTGTTGTATTATGATCACATGTGGCTTTATTAAACCACGGGTACGATATTTATATTTCGTGTAAGATTTTGTAACGGATGATAGGTATCTACACCACGACGTTTGGAAACATCAAATACAGACTAACTCCGCACCATCACGCCAGATGTTTCTTCCAAAACAGGACCAGCCGTCGCCGACATGGTGCGGACGTCGTACGGACGCGATCGATAATTCCGACCTGTGTGATGCGACACACACAAAATCTTTTTCGCTCTTACGTTCATGGGCATAAAGCTTTTTCTGACCGGCTTAACGCAATTCTGGATAAGTGTAGTGACTCCTTATGTCTGGTGGAACTTTTCACCTAATTAGTGGATGCGGAATCGGCTCTAAGCTAAGGTAATAAGTATGACGCCACTCGACACGCCAATACCATGCTAGTTTGTTAGGACCTGTAAGTTAAAAACAAATTCACATTTCTCTATATTGCAGTTATTTATTCATGCAAACCTGGTATCTATCAAAATCAAGCCTGTCTTTATAATATACCTTCATTATTCATCGCAATTTTGTAATCTCATAGAATAATTTTATTATTAAATATGCAAAGGCCAAATTGATTAATCACTCAACTTACCTATTATCAAATAACGAATAGGTAATAACAGCTAAACTTGACTTGCGACATTCGTTTCGTTCGATGCGTTTCGTAATTCAAACTTGTATTATATTAACGTGCCGTCTTTTAAAACTTACGTTAGAAAAAAGTCTATTATTCGGGCATTAGCCCGTCAATTGCCTTCGATTGCTGTCACGTAACAAAAAGCACGGATTTAGAAAAAAACTTTCGATAAAAAAAATGTTGTAAGTGGAGAGTGTATTTTGCGGCAAAACGAACGTCCCAGTGCACGCTGAGAATGTTAAACGAACCACCCTTGTTGCGTACAAGAAACGTACATTTTGTAGGGTAACCATGACATAAGGATAAATGGGATTAATTGAACAATTAAGTTCATTAATATATGGCATTTTAAAGTTCGTATAGGCATAAATACATACTCCAGTAAATTAATCATTTTTATTTTGCTTCTAAGCTGAGTGTAGAACAGTAAACAATTAATAAAGAAATGTATAATTAAAGTTCTTAGGTTTTCGGTATTTTTACACATAGGAAATGAAACTATTTTTCCGGATTCCCGGAAATCGTTCAAGTCAACCGTGACCATGGGACCTGTAAAGGGCCCGATATGTTGTTTTGTTTGAAAAAAATCGCGTTTAAATCCGGAAAAATAGTTTCATTTCCTGTATATAATTAAAACTTTGTTGGTAATACAGTACCAGAAAAATTATCTTATTGAAATAATTCGTGTGATTTACGTTATTTTAATTGCTTCAAACGGTCAAAACACACGCCGCACAACATATAACTAAAACAAATAAATATTATGTCCCAAGGAACAAATGCGAATGCTAAATACAGTCGGTTAACGTCACGTCAAATCTCATCAATTATATTGAGAACGAATTCGACACCGACGCAGGCGCAACACGATACTTTACACAATCACAATATTTCGCGGAAGGAAACTTTTTTGTGTGACTATTATTGCTAAATTCTATTATGCGGTCCATTGTTATTTATTGCTTATAGATTAATTGGCGAAGATATATTTACGATTTGTTTAAGAATAATTTAGACGACCTTCGTGGTATGTGTTTTCATAGTGTCGCTATCTCTAAGGACCCGGGTTCGATTCCCGGCCGGGTCAATGTAGAAAACCTAACTTTTCTATATTGTCTCGCGTCTGGGTGTTTGTTGTATAGTCGTTGTGACTGATTCACTTGTGTTATGAAAAGAATCAGTTACGTACCTACTTACTTGGGGATCAGAGCAACGTAGGTGAGATTACAATATTTATTTATTTAGAATAAGTGCGCATTTGACATCCATCTGACGTGATGGAAAGTGATGATAAGATCGATGATGGACCATGCACACCTAAATAATGCCTATTCACTCTCATCTTGAAAAGGCTTAAGTTATTGCGTCCAGAAAAGAATTCAACAACAATTTTACAACCATACAAACTTAATATATACCTAAATGTTGTTCAGTGTTTACGTTATGTGATGCAAGTTAAAGGAAGTAATCCCACCTGCTATAATTAGTGGCAGATTCATAAAATTATTAATAGTTTTTCCGCCCGCCACTTACATACAACTCAAGCATCGCCTTCGCTCGGAAACTGCCGGGGAAACACAAATACGACGCTCCCCGCACCCTGCCTTCTCACCCCAACCCGCACCCCTGCAGTTATGAAAATTTCATCCCCAAACACGCAAACTAAACTAAGCCCTAACATAACCACACAGAGCTTATTGCCACTTAATTTCATGTTTGAGGGAAATCCATTCTTCATATACCCTGAAATGAAATTTATCACTCACTGTTAAAGTTTGTTTTGGCTCGTTTCTAGTTAAATCATGAGTGATGGTTTGAATTTTCGGTATAATGGCGTGCCGGGGATTAGGTTTCCCCGATCCGGGGACGGACTGAGACGTTACAATAAATGGATTATTATGCAATCAAACGTCTCGTACTTTCGTACCCTTACAATTTACTTGCGCATTAAGAAGAATATATTTCCCCACAAATCCTCTTGAAACTCCACGGATTTTCAAATTGAGGAATTAAAAACACAAATTATAGAGAAATATACCCATCAAGGACAACTCCGTTGTTTACGTTTGTGATAGAATGAGGAAAATGTGGAAATTCTCCACAAAAAATATATTACGTAGTGACCTATTAATCCCAATTATTACCTATGTATTTGTATTTTATAGACATGTGTTATTCACGTGAATAACATCCATTGAATAATTGACTTATAAAGGTAAAATTACATGTTCAATACAAATTGAAACGTTGAGCGAATACTTATTATTCCAACAAGTTGCTTATTCAAATTGTCTAACAGGCAATCAATACTGGCAGACAAAGCACACACAAATTGGTTTTCAGCGTAGTCATCTCATTAATTATATCTACGAAAACACGTTGTGGCGCCATCTGGCGCCGCGAGGTGGCAACGCCTGTCGTCATGGCAACCGCGCGCTGATTGGCCACTTCGACACGCTTCTTACGGGGCAGAACGCTGTAACCGCCGCTAACAGCCACTCAAATCTCTATCTTACGTTTTCAGTTCCAAGTCTCTTTTTTAATTAGCCGTATAAATGCATTTGTTACGTTTGGATTTAGAGCGGTTGCATTATTAGCCCCGCCCTTCTTAGTGGCATGGCGGACGGTTTTGTCTTGGCCCGATTCGTCTTTTTACGTCTCTGTTTTATTTGCTCTACGTGTGTTTGCTGTACATACATGTAGTGTCGCATTAAGAAGTTGTAATCTGTTTTAAAACTCTTTTATATTTCCGAGCTCTGCTTTTGTGTGTGGCTTACTGTCGTTTGTTGGGACGACAATGTTAATAAACTTATGTAATTTAATAAAAATGGAATACGAGTATCTACTTGTTGTACATTATCTACATAGCAATTAATAAGTTTTTCTTTAGCATTGAAAAGTTAAAAAAAACTTGTAGAGACACACAATAGACTTAATTTGTTGCCTTATCAATATGACAACTAATCTTCTTAAATATTGTGTAGATTAGGTGTCTATTTTTGTCCTAAGTAAGTATTCAATCTATGCATTACAGGGCTTTATAGGTATATATCTGCGGGTTCATCCATAGCAAATCCGTTTCCGACGGCTCACTGAATTGGCGAAAATGCACTTTCAGTTCATTTATTGCATAATGCATAATTATATTAACTTTCGACCTATTGTTATGCATGGGTAGGTAGGTACCTATTATTATAAAAATTACATAAAGGTTCTCAATGGACATTAAGTTTCCTTTTTAGTTTTGCTTCAATGCAGTCTTTTTTAGTCTTATTTACTAACAACTAAATACATACTCGTTACCTACTAATTCCTTCGTTAATACAGATATGTACGTTTAATACATTTAGGCAAGTATACAAATTCATTCACTTAATTACAAATTTCAAAGAAAATAAAATGTATAACCAAAAATAATAATGTTCTAGACAACAACACCCATAATTTGGAATTCCCTATACGTACTATGACTAGAACACCCACACCAGATCAATTTAAAAAAATTCGTTACCGAATTGGTCCTGCCGGGACTTGATACTCCTCGTCTAGCATACACATACACATTGAGCCATCGAGCTTACAAAAAAGGTCTATGTCATTTTTTGTCAATTCCCATTGGGTATGTCTTCCTTCACTGTAATTTAGTGTCTGGAAAAAGTTTACGATTACTGCTTCGAAATACGGATACAAGTTTTTAAGCCAGGATTACTTTAGAAAGTCTAACATAACCTCTAATTTTACGGCAAGAACAAAGGCTTCAAAAATTACCTACCTAAATGTTGTGTACCATATAAGACTTTAAATTGAATAATTTATTATATAATTAATATATAATACGATACGGCACGTATTGTTCGCCGATTCTTGGACCTGAGTCCCTGACCCCGGCCGACTGTGCCATAGCCGGGAAATACCGCCTCTCCCATTTAAAAATTCAAAATTAGTCTTTTAGGCCTTGGGAGAGGCGAGAGTTTAAAATAAACATAATAATAATAATAATAATAATAATAATAATAATAATAATATAATATTTAATATATATTATTAATTTTAGAGAAGTCTAAAAGACATGTTTTGGAAAAACAAGTGAATATTAAGAATCTCGTTTTAATTCACGTTTGACACTGCTCTGTCACCGGTGTGAATATATGGGAATAAGTAATCCTTAATAAAATAACGGTAAATCATTTACCACTACAATTATTAATACAAAGAACGAACACTAAGATAAAATTCCTTCGATTCGGCTGGATTCGAACCAACGTCTTTTAGCAAACCGTGCCAGACCCTATGCTAACTAAGTGGGATAGATGGGACATAGGAGAAGGACATAGGTTACGTTTTGTTACAAAAATAAATCTTACAGGGGGTGAAATAGGTGATGAAAGTTTGAATGGAAAGCCAATAAAATGTAAATGAGTACCTACCTGTAGTACCTACAGTAGGCTACTCAAAGTATTTGTTCTTCGCATGCGTAGTCGCGAGCACCACCTAGTGGTTAAATGTATCACCATGATAAAGAATATCATCTATATTGTAGTGAAATTACAGGCACATAAGACTTATCAACTTATGTCTCAGGGTGACGAGCGCAGTGGCAGTGCCCCTCAGATCGATCGATCTGTTATAACCCAACCTAATATGGGTATTTTGCAAAGGTTGATATTACTATTAAAGCCGTATTTTTCCATAATGCAATGTGCAAGTTTTCATATTTTGCGTAAGCCTAAAATCAAGTTAGTTAGACATTGGCACTCGTAAAGAGCGGTACATCGCTCCGCGAATCGGGAAGTCAGTTAGTTATATATTGAGTGTAATTTTCTGCAATAAATCGGGTGTTGGGAAGTTAGTTCTTTTTTCTTTAAAAAGACAAATTGGAACGGCCGCCTAACAGATCGTTGCGATTTGAAGCTCTGAGTGGCACTGCAACTGTTATGTGCAGGCGTGTAGGTTACCACCAGGCACAGGACTTGTTCGTTCGGTCACTTGATATTATATAAAAAAACTCTTTCAAAAATAAGTTAGTCATGGAAATGGCATCTACAACCGTCAATTACCAGGGAACCAACATTATACAGATAGAGCACTGAGGCCCGCGTTTGTTTGTTTAATAATTTTATAGTGGGCATGAATCTGGAAGTTGCCCGCCTTACCTGTTCGGTCGTCTAATATTTTCTTTCACCTGATAAGCTGCGAGTGGCGGCGGCGCGGACGGCGGGCGGAACGATCGCATTTCGCGCCAATTACGGTGTATGGCCGATATTTCCGTCACTCTATTAGCTCTATATTCCTGAACCGTTTGCATTTCTACCGTAGTCTTGTTACAAAATGGGAAATGAACTTGTTGTTTTACTTTTTGCAATATGGAACCCGAAATAACAGATCTGTATCGGAATTTTTTTTTCGGACAATGTATACGCTTCTATAATAAGATTCCAGTTGATATTCAAAATTTGCCATTCACAGGGTTTAGAACTACGGTGAAACAAAAACTATAAACTAAAGGTTATTTATACAGTTTCTGTGTACTTGGATGCCAAAAATCCGTGGTAGTGACGCATTTAGGTAATTTTTGCAGGTAGTCTCGTCTATGATGTTTGAAATAACTATTGTAGGTGATAGATGTGTACTAATGTTTATTTACAAAGAGCAACCCATTTCAGTCTCATGCTTATTTTTCATAGAAGAATCTGCCTTACGAATGAGCAGTAGAGTTTAATCAAAATGACGATTTCAAGTGTAATTTGCTTATGTATGAAATTTAAAGATCATTTGACTTTAACTTCGGGTCTCAATTGCGTATATTTATTTTTTCAAACAAACCAACGTTTTGGGCCCTTTGCAGGTCCTATGGTGTCAGCTAACTGAGATGGCAAAGTCATCAGGAGTTATGTCCAATATTAATGCAAACCACCGTATGTATTTTACACTATAGTCATAAAAATTATTAATTTTTAATATCTTTCTTTTTTTAATTTACCAAACATTCCAATTTACGCTACATACGTTATTTTAAAAATATTTTATTTTACCAATATGAATTTTTACTAAATTAAATATTATTAATTTAAAGAGGAAATACTTCAGTATTTCCTCCTTGGGCTTCAGCCCAAGTCGGTGGTACGGTGAAACCATTTTCTCTGATGGAATTCAGTTGCAGTAGAGCTCCTTGTGCAAGAGTTTTTCCAGAGAAGTACTGCCACCTTATCTATTTCTGCCGCCAAGCAGTAATGTGAGCAGCAAGTTTTGAAGTCTAAGGGTGCTGGTTGAATTACAAAGACATGAGACTTGTCAAGTTATGTCTGAAGGTGACGGGCGCAGTGGGAGTGTCCCTCAGATCTTACCAATTTAAAGCTCTGAGTGGCACTGCAACTGTTAAGAACAGGCGTGGCGTGTGGCGTGGGACTTCTAATGCCGACAATGTAAACCGTTAAGGCACCGAGGCCGTCTACTAATAAATCAAAATAGAAATCAAGTTGTTGTCAGGAAACAAACAAATCCAACAAGGAAGACTACTCTAATTCGCCAGCACGCAAGTCACCCAATAAGATGCGCTGTAGTGAATTGTAAACCAATAAAGACGACGGCGCTGATCGCATTTCCCGCCAATTACGTCTCTACAGCCAGGCTCGTTACGCCGTAGAATGCCGCTTGGATAATGCACTTTTCCTGCCTTGGCCAGACGATTGAGGCCTGCCACAAGATCTGCCTAAACTCTAATTTTATCATGAAATGGAATTTCAATATACAACTTGAGCACCGACAATCTTTTCTCTACATACATTAAACTACCTCATATTGATGACTAGCTGTAAAACGTTATTTTGCATTAATTTAATCAAACAAATATTACATTTTAATAAAATAATGGAAGTAACAGTAATCTGGAAATTGATTAATTTATTGTGATAAAATGAGGGTAAGGTACAATAAAAGCTTAAATACTAGAAAGTAAAACTAGGATTTTTAAATTATATCAATAAAATTGAGTCACCGCGGCGAAGTGCCCAACATGCTGGCAGCGTTCCCCCTTTGTATATCTATGCTAATGCATTGGGCCAGATAGCTGGTGGTGTGCTGGAGATGAGATGGGGCAATAGTCTTACATATTATAAATATAAGCGTGTATACAACTATTTATACACGCTAGTCATCATAAATTACTAATATTATTATAAAACAGTAATGATTCAGCAGTTTCAGCGTTCTCATCTAATTATTATTACTCACGTGTTAGCTACAAAGATCTTTTAAGAGCGAACCTTAAATATAAGAAAATCAATCGAATCAAATCGAAACTTCTGGAACATATTACACTAAATATTGTTGACTGAGACATTTCTAGAAACAATTTCTATACGTGCAACATGTATGAATTTAAAATGTTATAAGTTATACGTACCTACAACTATTCGAAAATCCTAAAGTTTTAAAATATACCATATGAAAAAATAGTAAGTACCTAATCTCAGACTTTATTGCTAAGTATTTAGACATGGTCCTTATGTATATACAGTTCTGTCAGTAATATTTTGTAAGTAGGTAAATCTATATCTACCCACAATTGCAAAGCGTATAATATTTCTAAGCAACTGATCAAATTCCGTTCTAGTGCAGTGAATAGTAAATTCGAGAATGTTCGAGCGCTATCGATACCGGCGCGATCCGGCTCGAGCCGATTGCATTTCCCGGCAATTAAGCCCCTTCAGAATACTGCTTAGCTCAAACTAGGTTACCGGCAGCGCTATAAGCTTCTTTATGCTACATCTGAATTGTTACAAAGCGCTTTACCATCTAAATAGACGATACTCATGTTTTTTTATATAGGTACATCAGGAAGGTGTACAAAAATATGTTGACAGGAAACGTCCTAAAAATGCTTTTATTTGATATGTCTGAAATAATTTTATCGCATTAGGTAAAATCCTGGAACGTTATCTGCCATGAGAAATTACAAGTAAATAACATCAAAACAACATTTTATATTCCGATCTACACACAACAATTAATTAATTGAAGGACGATTCAATTTAATTAACCGGTCTCAAACATTCCGCGCGCTCCACAACGTATAGCCGGCCGCGCTCTGCACGGCACAATAAGGGCGAGAGGAATGCGCGCGCGAGTTAATTACTGACACGTATTGGCTTGCCGCCCCCCCTTTCCCCCGGCCGTTCACTGCCTCTACCCCCTTTACCTACCCGCACCCCCTACCAGTCTCCGCCCTCACCTAATTAAATTACCTGCGTCGTCTTAATTGAGATTGTCTTCATTTTCCAATGTTCGGAATTTTGCGGTCGACTTGTCTACTTATTCCATCTCATAGAAAAGAATAAGCATTTGCAATTTAAGCGAATGTTTAAATTAATCAAATTTAATAAGTATAGACTTACAAATAGCCAATGTTGTAGTCAAAATCTAAACCATGTATGCAAAAGTTTAGTAGCAGTAGAGCTCCTTGTGAAAGAGTTCGTCAGGAAATTACTGCTACCTTATCTATTTCTGCCGTCAAGCAGTATTGTCAACATTACTGTGTTTCGATTTTGAAGGGTAAGAGTGTTGGTGAAATTACAGGCACATGGGACTTGTCTACTTATGTCTCAGGGTGACGGGCACAGTGGCATTGCCCCTCGGATCTTTGCGATTTAAAACTCTGAGTGGCACTCCAACATCTACGGACAGGTGTATCCCTTACCACTAGGCGCACGACGACTTATTTGTCCAGTCACTTGGTCTCATAAAAAACTTATTAATATGCCAACATAATGAAAACAATGAAATATGGCTGTCCGAGAAGGTTCACTTGTCACACTAGGCCAGTGCTAATACCCGAAAGCTATAATTTAGGGCTATTCAAGGCTAGAGCTGGCTAAAGTGAATACGTACTTACAAGACAAACGTGTTACGTCACCAGTCACGTTGTTGCATGACTTCAGGTGACATTGTGATCAAGTATTCATCATTTTACATAAAAATAACAGCAATGGAACATTTATGGGTTATAATGATGATGATAGAGAAACTGAAATGAAATATTTATTAACAATGAAATTCACAGCTTCAAAGGGCCTTATGACTAATACATGACATTGAATAGAAAAGAAATTTTTGAAAAACAAAAACTATTATAAATAGTATTATCGTAAATTAGGTTATACATTCACTTGAGTGAAATACTGATTAAGTTAAGAAAGTTCAGATAGTAATTTATTTCTGCCCTATGTATGGCAGGATGTTTATTCCTTAATAGTAAAAGGTGTTATAACTAAAGCACAATTATTACCAGCGGACCCCGCACTAAGCTCTGGGCTTATGTCTCGGGACCCAAAATGAAACTAAGTTATATGACACCCGAACAACACAAACTTTAATTTATATGACAGTGTACGTTTCAATTATACTCTTTTTTGCTGACAATTTTCACAAACTCGCAGGTGACAAAGTAAGTCATATCAAACGTATGGCGTACATCAATAGCACTAGGGAGATTCATAACAAAACTGGCAAAACATCACTCCATCTATAGACTAACAATATGCGGAATATGCGCGCATCATTAAATTAGTGAATTGTTAATTGCCCCCCCTCGCTAACTCTATCACCATCCTACCGAGTCGACAGTAGCCACCTAGTTCGCTTTCCAGTTGTTAAGTTTTTTTATGACATCAAACGACGGGTCGAACAAGTCGTGCACTAAGTTGTAATCGACACACCTATCCATGACAGTGATCTGAGTGGCACTGAAACTGCGTCCGTTACTTTTTATGTTACGTTAATACTCAGTAGAGAGTGTAGCTCTACTGCTGCTAGTATCTCTTTATAAACCATAATCAACTGTTTTATTCGAAACGTAGTTATTAATTAACCAAATGTACATACCTCTTTTTAACCACCTTTTATTAAGTAGATACATTCGTGTCTAAATAGAGCGTTTCTGCTTCATTGTGCAAAGAAAAGAATGGTTTTGTTTTTTTTAATAAATCAACAGTATTATTATCACGCCCTTGCACAAATACGGGTTACCTTTTGTAATGAAATTATGTGAAACGTAATCGTTATAGTTTAGAAAAGGAGCTAGTACCTTAATTACAGATTACCTACAGTCAGCCGTGATCATGAGATCTGTAAAATGTGTAAGCGTTGGTTTGTTTGGAAAAACAAGTACAATACGCAATTTAAATCCGAAGAAATTGTTTCATTTCCAATACAGATTACAGTGTTACCTAAAGGGATCGCGGATTTTTTTAATGATATCAAGTGGCAGGACGAACAAGACGTGCTCCTGGTGTTAAGCGACACGCCTGTCCATAGCAGTCACCTTGAGTCACAAACGTGTCAAACATCAGTCTCCAAAAAGGCACGAACCAAATCATTTTTCAATAATGTTCTTCGTGTTTATTTAGTTTTCTCATTGTCATTACCGCTTGGCATTATTATTAGCTACTGGATGGCTACTGGCCTGACACTTTTCTGTAAAGAAAACCGAGTATTTTCTAATAAATTATAGTGATATAATTCATGTTATACTTCTGTTGCAAGTCTGTCACACTAGTACGTAAGGGATGCGTCGAGCGCTAAGCTGCATTCTTCTGCAAATGGTGCTGAATCGAAGGACAGGATTAGTGACTACCACTGATAATACCATATGGCGTGCATTTTGTGCGACGACGCATGTTAATATATCCATATGTAATTATAATAGTAATAATAGTTAGCCTATATAATCCCACTGCTGGGCACAGTCTTAGAATGAGAGGGCTCGAGCTGAAGTTCCCACATTGAGAACTTCGCTTATTATTATTACACTTATATAGGTTTCCTCACGGTGTTTTCCATCACCGAACAGCTCATTGTAAATTTCGAGTTCAATTTTGCACATAAATTCCGAAGAAGTCAGAGATACAAACCTGGATTCTAACACATAACCCTCTGGTTAAACCATTAGGCTACCAGGACTAATACCCGTGCATAGAGCACAGTTAAAATTTGTACTCAAAACTCCAGCTCATTCTTTGTATCAAGCGCCTGACTCACCTTTTGTATTTAAAAATTTAAGTTACAAGTAACGCAATAATAAATCCGCTATAAACTCTTGTTTCTCAGCTATTATTTACATTGTACACAACATTTTCCCTCCGTAGACGTAAACCGACTGTCTCAACTTGACATAATTATGTTACAACAAAATTAACGACTCTTCGCCGGCACAAAAACTAATAAAAACAATTTAATAACCGCAAATAGCGCGATACAAAGAGCAATACAATCCGATTATCGCTGATTTATACACCACTTCATGTGTAATAATCAATTTATGGGATATACTATAAATTGCACTACTACCAACATAAATTACTTCTTAAAACGCCCTTAAATTCAGCATGGGAGAGTTCAATTCATATTATAACATGGATATACGGAAGTTTGTACAAAACACGCCCCCAATACGAGAGAGTTGGTCGCAAGTTTGGACGTTAGGGTAAGCCGGGCCAACATCGTCCCTAATTTATAATAATGAACCGGTCCAATGACTTTTGTCGACTGATCGATATTTATGAACTGTCGTTTGTTTTTTGAATATGTATCTCTACAATATCCTGATTTGTCCTTATGGTCATTGATTTTTAGCTGAAGTTTCAGTTTTTACTTTAAATTGCTCTACCTATCGTTTTCTCATTGTTAATCCTACAGTAATAAAATGGTTCCGTTCTTACTTCTTAGTACGTGTTAGCTTGTTAGCGTGTGCTAAACTGACAACAGAACTACCGGGTGTGGTGCCTAGTGGAGTTCCACAAGGCGCCGTACTCTTCCCTCTTCTTTATTAAAAATAAGCTTAGTATTTTTAAAGCGAGTCCTTCTCCCTTCGCTTTGTACAAAGATGATTAGCAAAGTTATAGGCATTATGCGATTTCTGAATATTCTACTATGGTCAATTCCTTTGACCTTTTGGTAAACGCATCAAAGCGTCGGGCTATCGACCAAGAGTGAGAATTAACTTTATGACTTACTTGAGATCATGTTTAATTGAGTGTATGTACCTCTTTAGTGATAAAACAAAACAATCGAATAGAGTACTTGCTCTTACCAATAAAGTTTTCCAGGGTTTCGTCCATTCCTTGTTAGGTTTTAATTAATAATAATAACGTACACACTCATAGCCCCGCCCTAGGGACACCCTGTATCGCGGGTGCCATGGACACACACATAGACAATCACAAATTACACCCAAACTCACGAGTGAAATAAATATAGGCCATACAAATATTTTTCCCCGCCCGGGTATTGCAACCGGGACCTCTACGTGGCAGACCAGCATGGTAACCGTTCGGCCAAAGAGTCAGATTCTTTGTTTCAGTGCTGTAAGACGTATTAATCACTGTGATCATGGGACCCGTAAAAGGCCAGAAACGGTGGTTTATTTGAAAAAGTAGACGTACTTACGCCATGTTTTTTGTTGTTCATACAAAAACAGACATTCAAAGGAAGATTATTTTACATCGCTGGGCTTCATCAATAGGTACAATAACACAAAAACTTTTTTTTATGATACCAAATAACGGAACCAGCAATTCGTGCGCTTGGTGGTAAGCGGCAGATTTGTCCATAGCGTTTGCAGTGTCACTCAGAGCTTTAAATAGCAAAGATCTGATTGCCACTGTACCCGTCACCCTGAAACAATTGATAAGACCCATGTGCCTATAATTTCACCAGCACCAATACCCTTCAAAACCGGAACGCAGTAATGCTCACATTACTGCTTAGCGAGAAAGAGGAGGAGCTCGTGATTTGGGTCTGTGATTCAAATGATTATTAATTAATATTGTGATAGACACGTGATATCCGAAAAAATAGTATCATTTCTAATTTTTATTCCTTAAATTTGCATAAATTATAATTGTTAATAGTAAAATCTAACACTTCGTCTTTTGCAAATAAATGGGTGAGTAACAATACTTAATAACACGTTTTCACACGTCCGTGTATCTGTCCCTGGGGGCGACATCGTCGGCCATAAGTTCACAACGACTAAACGAGGACTCCCTCCCCGTCTGGTAATTACATCACAGCAATGATATTCTACGTGCTCAAATATTCATGTGAGAACGGCAATAGATTAAGTTTTGTTATTGTAATTATTATTTTTAGTTAGATTTAAGAGTTAAATTATTTGAGTCTTTGTTTTATTAACCTAATATTGTCGTACCATTCCTGAGTAGAATTTAAAACAAGAGTAAAACACACTTTTTGATATCCAGTTACACCAAAATTTAGGTACGCCTTAAACCCATGCTTACATTGATAAGACACTCTTAATACAATGTATTAAGATTGGTTTACGACGGACTTAGGCTTAGTGCAAGTGGCCATTGATGTTGTCTATTCAAAGTATAGAAATACCTTTTACTGTAGTATAAATTCAATGATAATGAAAGGCGCCTGTGACGACTCGCGCTACGCAACGCGAGTGCATTGCGAGATTATGCGAATGTGTGTGTCCGTACACAACTAACCGCGCCGCTACGTTCGTATGGAGTTGCAATAGTTGTCTTATTATACCTACTATTGTTTTACTCTCTGTTCGTTGAAAGGGACACCAGTTTTTAGATATTTATATTTTCTTTTTCAATTAGAGTACTGGCATTCTCAGCATTACACAGTTACAAAGGTTAAAGTTCATGCATTTTTCTTTGCACAATATTAAACCTTATACTGTTTATTGTACAGCTCATAACCAATCAGATCGTGGGTGAGTTTCGGACTTACGTACTATCCGCTAAATCAACGCGTTGTCTTCTCAAGGTATTTTTTGTTAAAAGCAAAAGTTTTTATTTTTTGTTATATATTTTTCACAAAAAAGGGGTAATAAAACAAGGTGCTGGGTGCTGAGTGTGTACCCTAATACGAACAACAACTTTTTCCTATAAACTGGACCTTTATTACAGTTCGTCAGACTTTCACCCTCTCAGGTAATTCTTAAATTATATATCGAGTTCTTAGGTTTTCGCGATTGTTATACATAGGAAATGAAACTATTTTTCCGGATTTAAATCGCGTATATTTGTTTTTTCAAACAAACCGACGTTTCGGGCCCTTTACAGGTCCCATGGTCACGTTTGACTGAGGTGGTACAGTCTTCAACCAGTTATGTCTAATATTGATGCAAACCACCCTATTTTTTCACTATAGTTATAATAGTTATTAATTAAATACCTTATTTTTAATTTTACAAAGAAAACATTCCAATTTACGCTATATTAAGTTTTACAAATTATTTTATTGAATGAATTTTTATTGAGTTCGATTTATTATTAATTATTAATACAAATTAGAATAAACTAAAACATATTAATTAGTACTGCAGTCTTATGTCTGTTTGGGATTTTTCATTAGAGGAAATACTGGATCCTAAACTGGTGGTACGGAGAAACCATCTTCCCTGTTGAAATTAGGATGTTTTTTAATTTCAATGGCCCCTCGCAGCATACTGGGTAAATAACGGACTTCTTTTGCAAGGACCTGGGGTTTGTCAAACTTCGATCGATTCGATTCGGTCTCGGCTGTTTATTTGAATATTGACGAAACGTCTTGGCGTATTGCCTCCAAATCTTCCGTGTGAAACCACCAACAGTCGAGGGAAGACCTGCCATCTTACCTTACGTGAGAGGTGTTACAGACAAGATCGGAAGAGTCCTCAGGCGCGCATCTATCAAGACCTATTTCAAGCCCCTGAGGAAGATTTCTCAGTTCCTGAGACCCGTGAAATGTAACATCCCCTTACAGGATGCAGGAGTTTACAAGCTTGACTGTGAGTGCGGTCTCTCTTATATTGGACAAACAAAGCGAAGAATTTGTACCCGCGTCAAAGAACATATAGCCGATGTCAAACACCGTCGCGTAAACAAGTCTGCAGTCTGCGAGCATGTCATGGCTAAACCTACACATTCAATGAAGTTTGACAAACCCCAGGTCCTTGCAAAAGAAGTGCGTTTTCTACCCAGGATGCTGCGAGAGGCCATTGAAATTAAAAAACATCCTAATTTCAACAGGGAAGTTGGTTTCTCCGTACCACCAGTTTGGGATCCAGTATTTCCTCTAATGAAAAATCCCAAACAGACATAGGACTGCAGTACTAATTAATATGTTTTAGTTTATTCTAATTTGTATTAATAATTAATAATAAATCGAACTCAATAAAAATCATCATTCAATAAAATCATTTGTAAAACTTAATATAGCGTAAATTGGAATGTTTTCTTTGTAAAATTAAAAATAAGGTATTTAATTAATAATTATTGTAACTATAGTGAAAAAATAGGGTGGTTTGCATCAATATTAGACATAACCGGTTGAAGATTGTACCACCTCAGTCAACCGTGACCATGGGACCTGTAAAGGGCCCGAAACGTGGGTTTGTTTGAAAAAACAAATATACGCGATTTAAATCCGGAAAAACAGTTTCATTTCTTAAATTATACTTCACAAAAATGCTATACATTTATTAGTTTCAAATATAATTTGTATTCTCTTATCTGTAGTCATATCATATTAAATAAAATGTCATAAAATTCTATTACTAAGTACACCGCGAGTTTACAAAACCAGTTCTTATTAAATTGTCTTCCCCGTCTATAACAAAAGAGCATCATTTATCTATTGATGCCCCATTGCGCCGCTTCTCCCCTTCGCCATTATGGAACATTATAATGCTACATTATAAGTCGACTATTAATATTTATTATCAACTACGAATTGATTCAAATGTGACTTTTTAAAAGTTTAATTCGATTTGCTTAAAACCTCCGGAGTGTTACTATTAGCACTCTACCAATTTTGCATTTATAATTGGGTTTAACTTTTAAGATAGTCGTTTCTATTTTTTTTGTAAATAAGAATAAAACTAAAAGAAATAAATACATATGTGGTTTTAGTGCTTTCCAATAATTCGTTAAAACATTTTGAAGGACGATATGGACTGTATGGAAATGCAAAATGAGCACAAATACTTATATGAAATTCAGAAATTCAATAACGACATTCACTGACAATCGAACAAACAATAATAAACAAAAAAATTTGCAAAAGAATAAAAATTAATATAAAAAAGCAAAGAGTTCGTGACACATTTATAGAGTATAAATATGATTTATGTATTTGTTTATAAGAATTTAATTTTTTTTGGACAGATTTTACTAATAAAAAATAAGATCGGTTTTATTTATATAAATACAAAATACATAAATTACAAACAATTATAGAAAATCACGCAAATCCTTTATAGTACGGAAAAAACGACGATAATAGAAGAAAAAAATCTGGTTAAAGAAATAAGTAACAAAAAGCAAATAACTGTGGCTGTGGCTCATTGTACCACACTGTTTTATTTGCTTTACATTTTTGTCACTGTCTATTTAATTTGAGATGTTCGTCATATATGTAACGTGTTTACATTGTTCTGGCCAGTGATTATAAAAATCCGTAAACTATTCGCATAATTACAACCCTCATGAACAAAAGAGAGTCGCGTGCGCGTCGCCAGCCAGCGCCCGCTTGTGCTGGTCACTAATCCTGTGCCAGCGCACCTAATAAGCGTCTAATTGTGCACGCACTGGTTAACAAGCAAACAACATTAGGTTAAGTCATTTAAGCACCTATTTTACTTTAAATTTTAGTTTTGATATAAATTCTGCAACCATGGTTAGCATATTTAATCTCTATATTCCAGTTTTTTTTTAATGTACCTGGAACAACCTTTATTATTTATGCCTTGTGAGTATACAACACACTCGTCGTACTTCTAAATTTGAGTGATTTCGGACTCGCATTTACAACGCCTCACTCTAATAACAAGTTTGCCCACAAAGGATCCCCTTTTTCTTCCATACAAATTTGCCTAAAACATGTACCTCAAGTATTATCACATTTCATTGAATAAAAAAATTTATTAATCACTTGTACCACTCAAAATTATCGTTCACTCATGTAAATTACTGGCAATACAATAATTATATTATGGCAATATCTATGCTTCAAATGGTAAGAAATCCGTCTAATCTTCTTTTGCAAGTCTTTTAAAATAATAACCACTAATTATTATCCAACTTATAATATTACGAGTCCATTATTATATTATTACAATATCTAATTTCAATTAATGGATTCTATCCTATATTTTACAATTTAAATTTTAAAAATTTTCGACATAAGTTATATCTCGGTACACAATTTGGAGAAACAGAACACATCCTTGAATGATTTGTATTTAAGAATAAGGCCTACCTTTATTTGTAAGTCAATGCCTACCTCCAATTTATTAATCCCTGTGGATTCAGGAGGTAACTCATTGTTGCCATTGAATTTGATAATTATACCTTAAGGATGCTGGTGAAATTATAGACATATGGGAGTTGTCAACTTATATCTCAGGGTGACGGGCGCAGTAGCAGTGCCCCTCAGATCCCGGCGATTGAAAGCTGAGCGGCACTCCAGCTGTTATAGATAGACGTATCACTTACCACCAGGCGACTTGTTCAACCCGTCACTAGGTACCATAAAAAAAACATCAAAATTGCTATAGTAAAAAATAACCCTTCCAATTTTTATGTGAATTTTTTCCCGTAACACCAAATTATTTCACCATAATGCCAAATTAATTACATACAAAACATGTACCAATCCGACCTCTTTCAACTAGATATGACACACAATACGCAGTATAAATCTTGAAAATAAATAATAAAACAACTGATAATGGGACGTATCGTCGCACCGCAGGGGTCTGGGGAAACATACTCGTTAACCATAACTTTAACTACGACATTACAGTAACTAACTAACTAAATAACTAGGAGTGTGTCCGTTCGTCCTACTGAGCGGCACGTGTCGATTACCCTTAGATTTTTTTAATAATTTACTAATGATCAGTTCATAATACTGTCTTGTATGTTGTACATTGCCCGTTAACTATGAGAATTAATATTAGAATTCCATTATTAACAATCAAGGGATGATGAAAATGTGTACTTATTTTTTGTTCTTCGTTATAGTCACTGTTTTGTCACGTTCTTCTGTGGCAGTCTTTTATTTTTACTTTATATTTCTGTTTTTCACATTATGAATAATATAGGTACATATTAAAACTACTTTATAAGAGTGATTTTTTTTTATGATACTTAACACTATTTACTTTGTGATGGGACGAACAAGACTTGCGCTTTGTAGCAAACGACACGCTTGTCCATAACAGTTGCAGTGCCATTTAAAGCAGTTGAGAAAGTATGGTTTAATTGTAAGAGGTCGATGGTTCGAAGTTCTGTGGCGGCATGTATTTATAACTTGAATTTTCTAAATTACAATCATTAGTGAATGTTCAGTAGCCAACATCTCGCGCTGACTGTCCAGAAAACATCGTTATACTCGTAAAACCAGCATGTCGAAGAAGGTTCACAGCCTTTGGGAAAACTGTACCCATAGCCCTCAATCTGTATACAGACTATGTTTTCCTTGGAGATGCTCTGCAGTGGAATGTATAATAGGTTGACGATACTGTTTTTTTAACCGACTTCAAAAAGGAAGAGGTTACAATTCTACTGTATTTTTTTTGTGTTTGTGTGTTACGCGATTACTCCGGCATTTGTGAACCGATTTTGAAGATTCTTTTTTGTTGGAAAGAGAGTTTCTCAGTATTCGTTCCATTTAAATTTAAAGAAAATATTCCACCTCTAAAGGTGGCAAACTAGGAAGTAAACCCGGTTCCCCGTTCTTTCCGTTAACCGAACTCAATAAAATTTGGCAAATGGATGTAATTCCAACTTTTGAGGTCGTTATCTTTTTACCAGAAAGTTATAATTTTTTATACCAAATGACGCGATGAACAAATCACGCGGCTGGTGGTAGGTAAGCGACACGCCTGTCTATAGCAGTTTCAGTACCACTCAGAACTTTAAGATCAGAGGGGCACTAACACTGGGCCCGTCACTCTGAGACATAAATTGCCAAGTCCCATATAGGTACCTGTAATTTCCCCAGCATCTCTACTGTTTAAAACTGGAACACAGTAATGCTCACGTTACTTACTTGGCCGCAGAAATAGTTAGGTTGACAGTACTTTCCTGGACGAACTCTCTCACAAGAAGCTCTACTGCTACTAACAAATTTAATTAAGTTAATAGTGAAGTGAAACTTCAGCAAATCACGATACTTAATTTAATTTATAAATCTATTTCTAATGAAAGGTCATAAAATACAATTAGATAAAATTACATTGAGTGAGACCTCGTTGTCGTATAAAGTTTGAGTATATTTGATGAAGTTAGTTGCCCCTCTCCCCTTTGCCTCTATCCCCTCTCCGCCCACCACTCACTGGATTGGATCACAACTGGACATTGTGGCCGTAGCACAATGGAATTTAGCGATGGTACAAACCACACGAGCTAAGTGATATAGTGTATCGAATTCATTCGCTTTTAGAATGCAGTAGTAATTTCAAACTGACCAATAGAATGGTATTAAAATCACGAGTAACACAAATGGACCAATCACATTCCTTCAAACACAACGATTGACCAATTATCTGTTCCTAATAGACATTAGATATGAACAGCAAAACAGACTATCTGATGACGACCTGACTTGCTTAACATGTTTGCAGCATTAAAATATCGAGTGATATCGGATCTAGGAGGCACTTGGAAGGCAAAACGCGTGTATGCGTTTTGTTCACTCTGTGTGTATGCCTTCTAGACCTACCAAGAATGCAAGCACTATAGACTATTTTACATTATCTAATACTTTGACGACTCAACGGTTTGCACCGTGGGCATTAGATGAAGTGGTCGTGGGTTTGATGTAGGACCAATTTGGGAATTTTTCTAAATTTATATTATTATTATTGTTAATTTAAATTTTATTTTATCAGTATCGATTTTTTGTAAATAACACATATAAGTGTATGCTGTGGTTGCCTATAATCAAAGTTGCAATTACCTGTTAATTAATAAGTAATACTCCAAAGTGAATTCCATTGCTCTGCTACTCATGGCATAGGGATTTTTTTTAGTTTGGTAGTTAGTAATTAATTGGTGTGGGTGTTTGGTACAAAAAAGTAGTTTTTGTTGTAGAAAATAAAACTGACTAATCTAAATTATTCATTAATGTTCTGGATACGTTATTTTTTGTGAGTGCCATTATTCTCTTTGATGTCACTCTAACTTCTAGTACTTTTTAATGATTTCTCCATGTCAAAACTTCGAAATTACAACACTTTTCATTTTAGCTTACTAGCTAGAAATTCTTAGACTTAAATTATTAGTGATAGTTTTTAATAACATCTGCTGAATTTTTGTAACAAATTATACCCTTGGTATAATAGAGCCACATGTGACACGTCTAAAGTACTTTCATCACATGAAAGTCATAAAAATAATAAAAACTGCATGAAACAAAATTAAACTATGTATATGGGAAATCCTATTTACGCATAAAAAAGTTATCGAGTAATTTCTTTCGTAGACTCTTTAATCTCTCCTGAAGAGTTATGTCATTATGCAAATGTGACACCTGTGGGTGAGAAATATGTTCTGGATTTTTTTTATGATACCAAGTGACTTATTTGTCAACAAGTCGTGTGCCTGGTGGTAAGCGTCAAGCCTGTTCATAGCAGTTGCAGTGGACTCAGAGCTTTAAATCGCACAAATTTGAGGGGCACTGCCAATGCACCCGTCACCTTGAGACATAAGTTGACAAGTCGCATGTGCCTGTAATTTCACTTTCAAAACCGGAACACAGTAATGCTCACTTACCGATTAGTGGCAGAAATAGGTAAGGCAGTATTTCCCTAGAGATGTAATACATTTTTCTGTTTAATTTCTCCGCTGTCAGTATGCGACTTGCATCACATGTTGTAGAAAATAGATCGTCCGCCTATTTACTTAAATGTTTCGATTGTCCGCTAATGCGATCAAGCAAAGGCGGGCACTCACCATTACGCTTCATATCATTCCGTCTGTTTCCACGACAGGCGGTAGTTCAATTAGGCACGTTCTCTATATTGGTTTTCTCGTAAAGACCCTCAGTACATTTTTATACTTACTTATTCGGAAAAAAATGTTTTGTTTTTTGAAAACCTCAAAGCTTTTTAAGAAAAATAAGTAGGTACCTTGTGTATTTTTTACAGGTATTGACTCAGTTATTACTTTGCTACTGAGTCCATTGCAAATACAAAAATATTTTAGCAGGTTCTATCGGGATTTACACCAAAAATCATCTTTATTTGCAGGGTTTGAAGTGATAATTATTACAATAAACATCTTGATAAATATACCAGTATGATTATTTTCATATTTATAAAATGAAATGGAATAATAAAATGTTATCGATAGCAATGTCGTGTTCTGTGTATGTTATAAGAGACGTGTTAAATATCAATCTCAAAAAAAGACAAACCAAATCGTTTTTCAAGAATTTTCTTCATGTTTATTTAGTTTTCTCATTGGCATTACTGCTTGATTGCAAAAATAGGTATGGTGGCAGTACTTCCTGGGGCAAACTCTTTCACAGGGAGCTCTACTTCGACTGAACTACCGCGCAGCGTTTTGAGGCACGTAATGGAAGAGTTCTCCCGACTGGCTATCAATACCATCATTTCTTTAAAGGAGATATGCATTTCTATTAATTTACTTACTTAGTGGTTAAACATTTCTATGCGTAGACCGAAGACTGAATATTAGCAGTAGCTGTAAGTAATTCCAACTCCGTGTGGAAGTTTATAATTGCACCGCAGAAGTTACGGATTGCCTTTGAAGAAACTCCTTCGTAGAACTCTTCGATGCAACTCCGTGAGAGAATGAATAAATCGTTTTAACTTTATTTTGAATTGGTATCTATCTATTCATTATATTGTTTCAATTGTGGAGGTTAAATCGATGAATGTTAGAATCAGGTTTACATCAACGCCTTGTTGGAAAATTTTAGATAACTGAAAAAATGCAAATAAAAGTAAGATTTACCTTTATCTTTTGCACAACAAGCTGTTCGTCCTTGACTTTGTTTTTTCAAATATTCACCATTTGAAACAACAATTTGGCATACCTGACAATCTCTGTGTCGATGTACCTCCACTTACTACATTCTTGTCATGGCTTATTCACTTCTCGCATTAACTCGTTCAAGCTATGAGGATAAGCTTATTAGGATGGCAACATTTCTACATTATTCTTTTTTTTATAATATCAAGTGACGGTACGAACAAGTCCTGCGCCTAATGGTAAGCCTGTATACGCCTGTCTACAACAGTTGCAGCGCCACTCAGAGCTTTAAATTTCAAAGATCTGAGGGGCACTGCCACTGCGCCCGTCACCCTGAGACATAAGTTGACAAGTCCCATGTGCCTGTAATTTCACCAGTACACTTCAAAACTGGAACACAGTAACGCCGACATTACTGCATGGCGGCAGAAACATAAAAGGTGGTAAAACTTTCCTGGACAAACTCTTTCACAAGGAGTTCTACTGCTACTAAAATTAATTTAAAAAAATCTTATGAAAATTTACTTTTACTTAGGCAACTATTAAGTAGGACGTGTATTAGTATATCAAGTATACAACTAATTCGATACGCTTTATGTTTTAAATTCTAGGGTTTTCGACGGTGCAGTTGAACGGAAAATTTTTGTTTTTCGTTTAGAAAATAACGTCTCAGGCTCTTAACGTCCCTTAGTTACGGCTGACAGTCAGCAGGCAGCAACGAAAACTAATAACTCGAAATATAAAGCGTACCTAGTCGCTTGTTTACTTGAGGTACTTTTAAACGTCCTGATTCTGGGTAAGGATCTGGAGACGGGAGTTTGATGAAACCGCACGTTGAAGTTAATAGAATCAATAAACGAAGAGTCAACTTTTAAAAATGATCATTAAAATTTCTGGAATTAAGTTTAAATTTGAAAAAGCAAGGGATTCGTTTAGTGACTGCTATGAATGTGGGACATGTATATAGGCAACATTACCCAGTTAGTAATATTGTTGTTTGTAATGTTTTAACGGAATTATATCTAAATTACCTTACAATAGTTTTTTAATAAAATGCTTCGGCTTGTTTATTGAAATTTCGATCTTGCTGCTTTAATAATAACTTTGGCTGTTATTATTGCGGGAGTCGATTCATGACTCTTGAGTTATTTATACTTGTCTACACAGTCGGTTTCGCGTCATTATTGAATCATTTATGTAAAACAGCGGCAAATGGCGTGTCAGTAATTTGATATTAACCCCTCTATCCCGGTCCCGGGCCCCCATGATTCTCGGGAAAGCAGTCTCCACTTTATTAAACAAATGATAGTGTTGGTCAATCCATCGACCGTGTTGGTCGATGGACTGGACAGTCGAGAAGATCCTCGGACACTACACGAAATATGTTTGTGTCAGGGACAGAATATCATTATGGGTTAAAAAACTAAGATTATTAACAGTTCCTCCAACATATATGTATATTTGAAAAGGTTCTTTTTGTTCGGAGAAGTCCCACACTCTTCGGCAAGGTGGAAAGTACACGAAGACACAATAAATTGAAACTGGTTGCCTGTAAGACTACCCTCTTTCATGATAATATTTGTGCGACGGCGCCTATTACTATATAAACTATACAATAAGCTGCCAATTTTAAAAAGCGATTATTAAATTTATTAACATATGATAAAGTCAACGATTACATAAATATAACATAGAATAATGGTTAACTATCACAAAATAATGGCATTAATGTAATTTGAATTTAAATTAAAATTAAGATTTGACATTTTGTAATTAAAATTGAGTAATATACTGTTAAATTGATTGTGTTATGTAAATTGTATGCAGTAAAATTGGCAATACGAACTGACAGAACAATGAGATAGGACCTTGTAGACGTGTGCGTGCACAATAAATAATTTGATTTTGATGTTGTACACGGTACCTATAATCCTGGCACTTTTACTGGTTTCCTTATGGCGGGTGTCATGCTGTATCATCAACCCATTTACACATCCCACTGCTGGGCACGGGTCTCCTCTCAAGTGAGGGTTTAGGCCATAGTCCGCCACGATGGCCTAATGCAGGTTGGGAACTTCACAGGTTTTCCGAGAGTTGTGAACCTTCTTCGACATGCAGGTTTCATCACGATGATTTCCTTTACCGAAAAGCCCATGGTAAATTTCAAATTAAATTTCGCACATAAATTCCGAAAAACTCAGAGGTGCGAGGCCGGATTCGAACCCATAACTTCTGATTGAGAGGCGGTTTGAACCATTAAGCTACCACGGCTTCATATAAAAAGTTATGTCATATATAAAGGAATAGTGCTTAGTCAGATTAACTAGATTTAATGTGGAAATATATAGGTACCTACATGAGAACAATTGGAAACGAAGAATAAAAAGTTGATGTACCTATTTAAAAAAAATTAAATTGATGATAACTTTTTATTCTTCCTTGGTTGACAATAGGGATGTGCACCGCTCATAGTGCGGTGAGAGTCAGAGTTCTGCTTAAAAATGAGAAAAAAACTTTATTTCCTGGCCAGACCGTACGGTCAAAGAAATTTATGACGAAAGAACTTATAAATACTAGTTTTTGTCATGCCTAGAGCTGATCTTTAGGTTATCAATTTATGATCTACTTTTTAATATCTGCTTTTAAACAAATCAATTTCAAAGATATGAAACAATGAAGTCAATCTACGAATAAATCATTAAACAAAAGTCTTTTACGAATATTAAATAATGCCATTAGAACGATATAAAACCATTCCATCAATAAAGTTACGAGTGACAGGTATTCTTTAGGACAATGCGATTCGTGCCGGCGTCGGGAAATCGGCGTCACGGTAACCCCATAAGTCTATAACACCCAGAACGAACAACGGTACCGTAAAATGATTGTCACTTTTTGACAATTGATTATTTGAGTAATTTTACGTTATACATCTTAACTATTGGCTACATTGATTTCAACTTTCACGATAGTCACACATTATTTGATTTTAAAAATCAGGATTTATGTATAAAACATCGAAGGGGTCCCTTCGAGACCATGGGCGTTGCAACACATCCGAAACGTCGAGCTAAATAAAATGTTTTATAGGATTAAGTCACGATTTAAAAAATCAAATAATTAATTATAGCCTCTCTTTATAAATGTGAGTAACAGTAAGCGAAATGACCAATAGATGTCACATAAAATACTCCGAAATTTCGTTGATTGAAACCATAAACATATGTACCTGTAGAACATCTTTTAAACCGACTACAAAAAAAGGAGAAGGTTAAACTAAACTGTATGTTTTTTGTATGTATCTTACGCGATAACTCACGGCATTTTTGAACCGATTTTCATGATTTTTTTATTGGAAAGAGGGTGTACATCAGTAGTGGTCTCATTTAAATTTGAAGAAAATATTCTACCACCAAGGGTGGCAAACTAGGGCAGAATGATTTATGAAGTCGATTTTTTAGTACTCTGTAGTGATTTTATAACAAGTAATGGGACGAAAAAGCCATGCACCTTGCAGTAAGCGACCTATCCACAACAGTTGCAGTGCCATCAGCGCGTTAAATTGCAAAGACCTATGGGGCACTGCGCTCGTCATCCTTAGACAAAGTTGACATTAAATCCCTTATGCTTGTAGTTCCGCCCGCACCTTCAAAACTAAACGAACGCAAGAACGCAGTAATACTCACTATACTGCTTGGTGGTAGGAATAAGTATGATTGCAGTATTCTTAACCTGCCATTGTTTACCCTTCAACATATCGATCCCTCCTATGTAAAGAATCGTAAGCCCAAATTGGCACCTTTATCTATAGGGGAACGTTTTAATATTTTAAAAGGACTGAAATGAGCATAACATGAAATTCTCGAGGTATTGCAATGAAATTTATTTATTTCATTCGAATACTATAACTTTGCATACTTTATAATAAACTTCACTGCTGAATATACATATGACCTACACAAAAATGAAATGATCTAAGAGGAGTTGTAACTTTTTCATTGAAAGAAAAACCGACTAAGATTTCCATGGATCCCCCCTCATCAGATTCTGAATTCTTGGTAACAATTGGACTGTTCCGGACTCCTCTGGTTGTCATGGTGACGGTGATTTGATTATATGTATTGTGTCAAGTAAAAAGTCTACTTTTATTTGCGGAAAATGTTTTTTTTCATTTGTGATAGCCAAAACGAACCCGGAACAGCATTGTCGGCGTCAGGGACTACCAAGAGAGTGCACCCATTCAAACAAAATAGAATTTTCGAAATCTTGAGTTGATAGAAAAATCGGAAAACATATACATATATAGCCGAACGTATAACCTCCTTCTTTTTTTAAAGTCGATTAAAAATGCACTAATTTTGGCGAATTACGTAGGAAGAGCCTATATGTAGTGGTATTGCTGTCTTTGAAACGTTGCTTTTTATATTATTCTAACCCTGAAAATAGTTATCTGCCGCACGCCCCCTATGAATAACAAAGGCACATTTTTTAATTAGGTATTTATAATGAAACCGCTAGGCGACTACCACCAGACGCACGACTTGTTCGTCCCTTCACTTGGTATCATAAAAAACATGTTTTTTACACAAAAATTATATCCAATCATATATTTTACATTTAAAAAAAAGAACATAGATAGGTAAACCAGAAATCCTATAACATTGGCATAGTGAACAAACTACTCAGTAACCGATGACAAAGTGATAAAACGTGAAGTCAGCAGAAGCAGGGTGCAACCCTTTATTTGTCGAGAACGAGTTCGATTCCCGGTCGCACCCTCGCAGTGTAATGGCGCATAATTACTGCTTCACGCCGCTCATTCTTTTTGTTATTTACATAATCATGTTTTTAACTGTCATGGACTAAAAGTACACTAATCTTTTAAAATTTTTTTTTTTAGGATAAGCATTATCTGGAGCGGATCTGTAGCTACAACATGTACCTTATTGTGTTTTTTTTAATATATATTATGGTCAATGCAAGCATACAAATATATTTGATAAATTTCACTACGTAGGGTTTCCTTAGCAGTTATTTTAGGATTATCCTTATTTTAATAATTTTTTTTATATGTTTATTACATTCCATAGTCATCAGTTTAAATAATTACTCGAATCATTTGTTTTGGACTACATTTACTATTTGTAATATTAACATACAATAAATCACATCATCGTAATTTGTTTTCCAAAAAATTGTGCTTATGTTGTTTGTGACAATCAATGATAAAGTTACAGCTGATTAAACATTGTAACCTTTGTTACATTGTAGTTATTGTAACCATTTTACAGCTTCCGACACGATTTCCCCGCAACCGTACCGTCGACGACAAATATAATTGTCCAGCAATGGAATGCAAAATGATTTGATTGATAAAGTTCAATACTCAATACTTTATTATTGTCATAAAAATAAACAAATACCAAATCAAAGATCTGCAACAAGCACATAGAAAAATTCGTAAGGTCCGCTGGTTCCCTCCGTGGTGTTGTTGTCATAGCGTCTGATACGGTTTGCTAGAAGACGTTGTGGAACCAATGTCTTCTAGCCGGATTGAAGAAATTTATAATAGATATAATCGCATTTATAACCTTAGTGTGGATATAATATGACTTCAATATTTATGTTTTGAACAAAAAGAAATAATTTAAATTTAAATTCCGCAATATTCAAGTGTATGATGTCAACTTTAATAGCGTCGCGTCGAAAGGTGTAAACCATGATACCATCGAGAATGTAAACGTATTTGTTATCCTGCAATAGTTATTGCCATGTTTGTGCGCTGAAATGGATTGATCCAGCGAAGGTCAATCGCCAAACGCAATTGCCGAAAATGCAAAGCAATTATCGAATATGCTATTAGGGTGCCACTGGAAAATTGTCCAATAACTTTGTTATTTAATTTGATTCCGATATTGATACTCCGACATAGTTCGACATTAATGGTCTAGAGCTAGACGGCATCATAATGAAAATTAATTGAATCCCAATGAATCTGATACATGTTGAATTCATTACATTAGGTTCCAGCTGAAAACCAGTGCTGAGGCTCTGCTCAGCTTAAAGCTGAGCTGGCTAACCTTTTCGGCTAATATTGTGTACTTTATTTTTTAATCTATAAGCTATCATCTTTGTTTGCTTTTTAATAGATCTTGTGTTAGTTATTATGTTCTTATATTATTTGTGAATAACCGAATAAATGTTCCTTTTTTCTTTCTTTCTTCCTTTCTTTGTTTACATACCCTGTTCGTTGTTTTTAGTGCACAGTTTATTCGTATATTAAATACGTGGGTAATGTTTCTTTTTATAATACCAAGTGACACGACAAACAAGTCATGCGCCTGGTGTTAAGCGACACGCCTGTCCATAGCAGTTGCAATGCCATTCAGAGCTTTAAATCACAAAGATCTGAGAGACATTGCCACTAAGCCTGTCACCCTAAGACATAAGTGGACAAGTTCTATGTGCCTGTAAATTCACCTGCACCCTTATCCTTAAAAAACCAACATTACAATAATGCTCACATTACTGCATGGCGGCAGAAATAGGTAAAGTGGCAGTACTTTCCTGGACGAACTGTTTCACAAGGAGCTCTACTGATTTTTTTTTGTGATAAAGTGATGGGTTGAATAAGTCGTGCGCCTGATCGTAAATATCACGCCTGTCCATAAGAGTTGCAGTGCCACCCAGAGCTTTAAATCGTAAAGATCTGAGGTGCACTGCCTCCGTGCCCATCACCCTGAAACATAAGTTGAAAAGTCCCATGTGCCTGTAATTTCACAAGCACCTTTACCCTTCAAACCCGGTTTGCTATAATGCTCACATTACTGCATGGCGGCAGAAATAGGCAAGGTAAGTATTTCCCTGGACGAACTCCTTCACAATGAATTCTACTGCTACTTCTACTATGTAACGCGGGCGTACTCAACTTATAGTCTGTCTTTTGAAGGTGGAGTTCATTACGCAAAAGTGCAATTAAATCGCAGTCGATAAACATTCTATAGACTATTGACTGAATGTTGGTTACGCTTACGCAATAAATAGCCGAACTTGTTTCATTTGAAATATCATCGATCCATTATTCGACCCACTGCTGGACACAGGTTCAATTGAACTATCAATTTATGTAAGTTCACACATACATACATTCATTTGGAATTATTACAACTATTAAAAATACAAACAGGAGGCTTATTTTAAAGTTTTTCATTTTGATTCAATATAGAGAATCAAATTCGCCTGTTCTTATTAAAATATATATGTATGATTAAAAATTGATTTTGATACTAGTAGGCCAAGTGTCAAAAAAACTGCCTCTGTGGACGAACGGTTACTAAGCCGGACTGCCACGCAGAGGTTTCAGGTTCGATTTCCGGACCGGAAGAAATATTTGTATGACGTACATTTATTTGTCTCATGAGTTTGGTTGTAATTTGTGGTTGTCTACGTGTGTGTCCATGGCAACCGCCACACAAAGTTTTCCTAGTGTGAGGCTATGTTGAGTGTGTGCGTTATTATTATTATAAAGATAACGCAATCGGTAATCATTACAACGTTGTAACTTTACAAAATATTTTGACAAAATTTCACCTTATTTCACAATCTATCGATAAAACTGTCGACAACATCTACATTAGTATTTAAAAAAAAAAGAAAACTGGCAACCCTGCAAATGTCATTTTACTCAGTCTTCAAAAAAGATGGACTATAGAAAGGACAGAAAAATGAACTATTCAATTATAAAATCACATTTCCAACATGCAACTTTCATCGTTTGATAATCACATGATATTCCACAGTCACTACGCACTAAGTACATTTTCTAATAAAATATTTCAAATAAGTACATCACCATCTTTATTATATGTATACTAAACACATAGGTAAATAAAAGTCCGTTTCGAAGCCGCCTAAAGAACCCGGGAGAGCTCTAAACAATAAACAAGACCACACGAGACACAAATCTCGCAGCGGGACACCTCCCCCACCACCTATGTCTATCCTTCCCATGTTGCCATAAAGCACTATAACTCAATTACTGCACTGTGTATACCGGTATGACGCTCTTCAAGCCGTATATAATAGGCAAAGTTCTGCAGGTTAGAAGAGAAAAGAGTAGTAAATAGTAGTTTATGTGACTGTTACATAATGAAAGGCATTAAAATACGAGTGTGGGTTTATGAAACGAGCCAACAGGCGAATTTCATAAAAACATCACACAAGTATTTCAATGCCTAATTATATACAGGTACATACACTGCTTTCTATACACATATTATACACTCTCTGAATTGTTCTGGAACCGCATGTTACGATTGGCGAAATGACGGCAAAGAAAAGCTTTTCTCACGCATATCATATAACCGTTTTTTTTTTTAATTTATTAAGGCTTTGGCAAAGCCATCAGCCTAAACATGAAGTTTAATTATGTTTCTGTAACTATGGCCGCCACAAAGAGGATAGGCAATTTGAGGCGGCGTGCTTGGATTGACTCGGGATTCCTTAAAACGGGCCGATATTGCCGGGCCGGGTATTTTAGTTCAAGATTCGTATAATTTCGCGTTTTAATCTTCGATTAAGGCACAATCGCACTATCCTATTCCACTTTAAACTAGATTTCATAAAATAATTGAAAGTCAAAATGAAAACGACACTTTTCCCTCCAAAAGGTCCAGAGCGAATCTCATACAACCGTAGTTTTTTTTAATTCATAGACAAACTAAAGTCGGCCCCAACTATCACATCGTTCAATATCAAGTAACGTGTGAAATTAGTTAGAATTGTTTGCTATTGAAATTTCATTTCGAATAAAACTTCATCTCGACTGATATTAGAATTGAGGTTGAATCAAATTGTTTTGTTTCTGAGTGATGTTCGAAATTTAAATGCATTATTAAAATCGAATTAATTTGATGTTAATATATGCAATAATAAGATTTTCACAGGTAAGAAATTTTTTCTAACTGCTTATCTTTATCCTGGCCGTAATATGCTGTTTTTAAACACATCATAGAGGGTTTATGATATGTGTGTAGATAAATGCAATTTTATATAATCCCATGTAAAACAAACATTACAAGAGATCTTCAACCCTTCCAACACAAAAATATCCAAACAAAAGAGTTGGTTCTGGTAGAGTCCTCGACGAGCGAAAAGATAGGAAAATAGAATAATAACAAGCCGTGTCGTTACACACCGGCTCCAGTGAACGACAACGTCGCATACAAATTACGGGTAACCCTGCCTGCCGACCTAGTTGAGGACTATTCTTGACCCTTGAGGGTTAAGCTACCTTTATACTATATCCAATCTTTTAACAAATAAGTACGTTCAGTACAGTTCAATTCCATCTTTCAAAACTTAAACAGGACCGGGAGTGCTACGGGTTTCGCAATTTTTTAATTCGTAAGATTTTGCCTAATTGAATAGATTTGTTATTTTTTAAATTACTTCATAATTCATATTTTTTTATTTCTTGAGCAATTGTTATATACTCATCAGCATTAATAATTAAACTAAAAAATAATTAATGTAAAAACTGTAACTACAAAAACCCACCAGTTTCGCCACAAATACAACATTCATCATAATTCATAACTCTATTGAAGTTGACTAAATAAGTATATCGTTTCACTGTATCTGGCCTCATGCACTAAAAATCAGCAGAGTAAACTAGGTACCAAGTGTTTTTGTTCCTAATATCACATGGGCATGCACATATGGATCCAATAAGTCTGTCAATTTTTATAATATTGTAAAATTTTCCTAAATGAAAGAGAAAAAAATAGTATGCAATCATTGACTTACAATTATATTGTAAGTCAATGTATGCAATAATAAATTTAAATAACGTCAAACTGTATTGTATGATATTTTTATCGATATCGTTGCCCACGTAGAAAAAAAAAACATATATTACAAATGTAAGAGATTGTATTCGAATGAATTTAAGGATTTGTCATTTAATTTTATAAATTCGAATGTAGTGTGATTATTAAAATTATTTTATAATTTGTTATAATTATTAATACAAAGATCGAACACTTAGAAAAAATTCCATCGTACCGGCCGGATTCGAACCGACGTCTCCTAGCAAATCGTACCAGACGCTATGAAACATCATCAACATATTAAAAATTTAAAATATTTTCTAATTTGTTAAAAAATATTCGTTTTATAAAAGTTACGCTTTAAGCAAAACCAGGACAAATTCCTAATACATGATGAAATTTCTTGCTAAAATATCAATAAACAACTTACAGTTAACCCTACTTGTGAAGGAGCTGTCCAATTTCGAGCGTGAAGTGCCAAGGAAGCACGCACGGGGCCGTGCATCGGATTGTGGTATCAGCAAATTGGAGAAACACACCTTTTTACATTTCAAACCATCCTCGATCGAGATGGTTTCTGAAAATATGGATAACATTTTGATTTGTGAAGATAAACGGTGCTACCTGAATACTTGCATAAAGAACATTTAGCTCTCCATACATAAAATGGAATGTTTACTTCTAAATACTAAATTTTATTCAATTAATCTTAGCACACAGCAAAGAATAGAGCGAAATAAAAGTTTGTTAGGTGTTGAAATAGCCTATATCTGGCAATGGCTTATTGAATCAGCTGCTGCGGGAAGAAATTGAGTAATCTAACGAATTGTTGATGAACTGGAGACAATTCACGAGTGTGAGAATTTTTGTTAGTGAGCAATTTTGATTTTAACTAAAGTACGTAATCGTAGTGATCAAATTAAATGAGGCAAAGGGCGCATGCAATCATTTCAAGGCGTATTGTCAAACCTTTTATACGTGCAACCAGTGGACGAGTTACACAAAAAGACGGTCAATCCTATGCGTGATTAATATAGTTTAAGGATATTGTTGGGACATCCACGCTTTTGCCAAAGCCGAATAACAGTCGAACTTCAGTCAGATAGTGATGATATTTGATACTCGTGGTCATCAGTTTTAACATAATATAGCATTTTCTTTCTAAATAAAAAGACTAAAGGCTTTGCTTCCTTCTAACAAGGTATTTTCCTAACTGACCGGGAAATAGTGTGCTGCAAGGAAACAGCAAACATATTATGGATATAAAAGACCTCCCGTCCAACCCGGACAAACACTCCGCTCGAGAAGTTTGCCTTAACAGAATATTTTACACGTAAATAGTATAAATCCCGTTTACTGCTCCTTTCAACTTACGAAACCTTTTTACTGGTACTTCTACTATAATTAGGTACACAAAGTAATATAATGACAAGATTTTTCAGTGTATATTTAATTTCAAATTTGCACTTCAAAAAATGAAATATTGCACGTCTTGATGTTCGGTTAATTGTATGATTACATTGTACATGTCAACAAGTAATTCCAATTACTATTCCTTATCAAGTCCAAGTTGAAGTTAAATAAACAAATACTACTCCGTAGGTCACTTTGGAAAGACCACCATCCTTGCTGCAACAGCAATCATATCATAAGAATAACGTCGGGCCAAGTGTCCTCCTTGAGGTACGCCTATACAAACATATCGCGACCACTTGGCCAATTAAACTGGCGACTGTATAAACTGTTTGCCCAGCTGTTTGTTATGCATCTAGTGGATATATTCGTAATTAGTTTTGTAGTGGTATACTCCGTTAATTCTTGGCGACGTGTCAGATGGTGCCAAAGAGCAAAGAACTGACAATACCTAAAGCACTCATGATGAGATTTGATAAGTCAAAATATCTATTTCATAACTAATAGGTGTGAGTTAATAGGTACTAAACATTTTTCCAGTTAATGAAATGAGTCAGACGTGAGAATTAACTACCTGCCCATTATATTTATTTAATTCATCGTGACTATCGTAAATCGTTCCAATTCTTATAACCTCGTATTCTCAAAGAATTCAAGCCTTAAACGGCCATTGTAATCATTTACATTATTACATATTTACACTGCGAGGCTCCGTCAAACAGTGCATCTCCATAAACACACAAAGAGCCTTATTATTTCAACATTGTTGCGCCTTTATTATTTGTAGCCCGCGCTAATGAGTGTGTAGGCACCTTTACATTCACCAACTTTACAAATGCAACTGGCAACTTAAGTTGATTCAATTTTGAATCTTGTTTCGAAGAATTTGATTACACCTCTTATAAACGCAGACATTTCATTATCTCCTTATGTCGATTAGATAAAGTAGGGAATTGTTTGAAGCAAACGAGTTTATAAATGGAATGAGATGAGTTGACAGTTTTGTGAATTCGAATTTGGAGTGTTCGGATACACGTCGAGTACAATGGAGTGACACGGGCAGCGTCTCGAGCTGTCAAGAGGAGTTTATAGAGAAAATAAAGGCGTAATTTCGATTAGAATCTGTCAAGTGGTTCTCGGAAGGTGGTCGATGGAGTGTTGGTTTATTAGGGTTCAAATTAAACGTATGCCCGCTTGATACAGGCAATGATTACGACATTTTCATATCGAGATTCAAGATCCTTTATGAAAAATATATCCTTTCAACTGATTTTCAAAAAATATTTTTAAGTATTAAAATCTTACCAAATACAACGTAGATTAACTTATTTTTTATTCCTGTTGTAAGGTCATTTATCTTCAATTACGAGCCAGTAGCTCGAGTCGATGTTGCCACAAGTGTGCACCGTGACAATTACTGTTTGTACATTCCACTGTCCGCGTGTAAGTCTGTTTGTCCGCGTGGCTCGAACCGATTGTGTACTCCGCTGTCAAATTATCCTTATTCTGTTTAGATATTGTTAGCCTGGTCTCTTTATAACATTACTGTTGTAATAACTACTGTAACATTGTAAGAAATCGTTGGTCTTGTTTATGTTTTTTACACATAAATATATAGCATCACGACACTCGTAGGAAATAAATAAGCATACGCATAGATTTTGTCTTTGAAAACCACGTCATGGTTTAACTCAGCTGGGGCTTTAGCTAAATGAGATACTTATGCCATATTCGTCTCTTTTTATATATATATTTACAACATATAGCTGTTGTTTATTTTCATATTCTCTTTGGTGATATATTATGGAGTTGCGACGTTGCAATAATGATTGCAGTTCTATATTCTTCCAGTACCATTTCCCAGTGCATGTCGGCAATCATCGTAAGAATCTTCACTTTGTCCACTGCTGTTCTAAAAGGCGTATTTCAAACCACTCCCTGAGACTTGTTTCTGAATCACTTCAATGGAACCTGTCCAACTTCTTTCGCTTTCCATACTCGCATGAGCATTTACTCATCACTCACATATGTTACAAACAATAGTGTATTTATATTCATGTGTATCTGTTTTGTTTAAAATGTATCATGAGAGGATGCTATATACCTATTAATATTTCATACATTTCCCATGCAGTGTCGAGTCACGTCGATTACAAGCTCCAACGAGCGTATCGTTGTTATTACAGCGGCTGCGACTGCGACCATTTGCACTTACATACGTTTAAATAAATGCACAGGTCATGCATTGGGGAATTATAATCTGTATACCGTTGTACAATATACGTATTTAATATACTCAAAAGTGAACCACAGTACAGTCGATGCACTAATATACCTGATGCACTAATATACCTGACCCCTTTGCCACCTTCTGGTCCTGAGAGCCTTCTTATGCATTCAACAGAAAAGTGTTAAGGAATTCTAGCTTTATGTTTGAAATTTGTATTTAAGTAAGTATAATGTAAAGATCAAATTTGCTTAAAAAGTTTCTTAAAACGTAATTGACTAAGAAGAAAGTCATACTGAAATTAATTTTACGGCTCACTGGTCAAAGGCTAACGCTTGTTTAACACTTTTCTTTACCCTACTCAGAACCAAATGGTCGGTCAGAGGATCAGGTATCTTGGGGCATCGACTGTACATTAAATGACATAAATTATAAATTCATCGCAAAATGATGAATGTTTGAGACTTAAATGGGTATAAAAAGGATCTATAAAAAGGGTAATGGGCACTGCGTATATTTCCTATTAAATCAGTCCCATGTAAATAAATATAATGTTCTCAATAATTTGCGATAAATAAACTCTTACAATTTCGATATTAAATATTGGATTGACTGAATGAATTTATCCCTTTAAAATCATAATCGGATGTATTCAGTATTTGCATCGGGAGCTCGTATCATGTGTACCATGCGGCGAGTAATTAAAAAACATGTTAAAGACATGTCGGTTTCGGCCATTCGGCTTATGGTTTAAGCCGATTGCGGCTCAGGCAGAGCCCTTTTAAATTAAGATGGAAAATGCAGAGTGGCTACGAGTGGCTTAAGGATGGGTAATCGAATTTGGCAACATGTTGACTTGTCTTTGTAAACTTTTTGCTTAGAGTATTAGTGAAAATGATCTTATTAGAGTTTTGTCTTTACTTTGATAAATATTGCATAGTTAAGGAATTTGTGTGTGTGTTTATTGGTAGAAAACCTAAACTATAGTCAGAGATAATGCAATTACGCGTTACTCGCATTGGATTATGAGTTTCCATTTCGGTAATTTTGTAGTCAAATAAAACCGAGTAAATGTCGTGACAACCAATTAGCATTATTTACGGGAATCCATTGTTATCAGTCCGTAGACAACATGAATTATTACTTACTGTGCAAAATTGAAAGTCGTAGCCATTGAAATAACAAAGTACCTAATAACGTTAGATCTCTCTCCTTTAGTGCAGATACGCGTATTTTACCAATACTACAAACGTGGATATTCGACGTTGTTTTCTAAAGAACGGACTTTTTTTATTTAGTTATTCGTGATCTAATTAACAATTTAAGGCAACAGTCGTGGAGCATCTGCTCCAATTTACCACGATCAATTGTCAAATCGAAACCAAACTGTTATTCTAGCCAATAATTACGCGTTTATTTTGTAAAGGTGCCAATAGAAATAATGAGTTAAAAATAAATAGTTTTTAACGCAAGTCATGCAGTTAACAATGCCAGGAGACTGAGGCGGGGTGCGGGGAGCTGCGGTGCTGCAGTAAAGAGAAAATGAGACTTCCGACAGGTTCGGAAAGTCAACAAGCGTGTGTCTGGCAAATTATATAGGACTTGGACAGTGCAGTGAGGCATGGCCGATGACGTAAAAGCAAAGCGGATAACTCGCATACCGTACTATAAATAAGAACTCTTAAGCCGAAGTAGTTGAGTAGGTATAGAAGTTCTCACCTTTTTATAATTCTCTTTTCTGAATCTAAAATTTTTAATCGTTTTCGAATTCCCTTTTCCATCACTGCTTGAAGTTTGCTCGATCCATTGTGACTCCCATTAAAATTCTTGAAACGAAATTACGTGCTACATGATGTGCTATTAAAATTATAAATGCCATTTGGGCCTTCCTTTCCCTCTTTTATCAACTCTTACAATCTTGTAGATCGAGCCTTCTGCATTCTCAGTTCTCTAAGGCTAGGCTACAACTTCACTGAGAAGAGAATCTACAACAACTAACAATAGAAACAATTACAGACACAAATTGATAATTTAAATATAAAACTGCTTCTTCTTTTAACTTAAAACCACGCCTGCCAGCTGCGCTAACTAGGCAACTAACGGGCGTGAATAAGCGATTTCGGGCAATCGACTCGACACTCCACCCGACACTCCGACACTATGTAGACACTGACTGATTTACGTGATAAATTTGTGCCTCAAAACTCGAATTGGAGTCTAAAGTTGATGATCTGATTCGACGTTACGAATACGATAAAGTCATTGATGAATCGTACGCTACTCCTAAATGGCGATATTAATATTTACTCTCGAATGTCTACCACTATGTAACAAATTTTATAGATCCTGTTTCTGATTTAACAGTATTGGTTTCTATTTAATTGAGCAGTAAAAGTATGTAAAAAAGATTGACTTTACCCTTTAGGATTTGCTTTTGTGACTGTCATACTGGTTTACCGTACTAGTGACATTTACATAATCTCGCAAATCTACACATTACTAGGTTCTTCATCATCAATTTTGGTTGAAATAGGTATACTGTTGATTTCAAATGCAATGTCTTTATATAAAGAAAAACCCTTAATGGCGCACAAATTATACCTTTTCGTCAACCTGACCACAGTTTTTGCATGAAAATAAAGATTTTTTTCATGTTTTATGTTAGAACTAATTAGAAAATGATATTCACAAAAATAGTGTTACATGGTGTTACGTGACAAAATATCCACAACTGTTACGTGGAATATGTCGATTTCGTACTTTTAGTATTGTATATTGTTAACTCCTGTGCTGCACCTGTCGCTCCCATCCTACTTGGAAAGTATGTGTTGGACTTTACGTGACATCTTGAATATTACCGAATAAAAGCTACCAAAATCGGACTTGACAGTATTGGGCGACAACATCGAAACACCCGACACGAGAATAGAGAAATTGCTATTATATAATATCTGAAATTGTTATTTTTATTTGTATTTTTTTGTTATGTTGTTATACCAACGTGGACTGTTGGCAACACAAAAATTGTCATAAATTGTTATATTAAATGTGGAAACCTTTTCTCTATTCCGTGTACCGTGTCACGTAATATGTGTGTGCTCCGTACTATACAAATTAAACAATTTAAAGCAGTACAAAACAGCTTGTTTAAATAATTCATCAGCAACTACAGTCCACGCTCCCAACATTGGTCCTACAGAGCCAAAGCAAACTTTAGTGTTTTGTGCTGTGCTATTTTAAGAAGAAAGCGGCGGCAGCGGCGACGAGACGGCGCGTGCAACTTCGTGTTTTTTGTTTTTTGTACTGGTCCAAAATATTTTGTAGATTCAGTGATAATTTTCTTTTAAAATCTAATTTAAATTTTACTTGTGTACCTACATGTATTAGTGGTAAGTTTATTTTTTTGTAAATATAAAGTGAAGGGATGCCCAGGTCGTGACTGGTGGTATGCGACACGTCTGTCCATAACAGTTGCAGTGCCACTCATAGCTTTAAATCGCAAATCTGTGAAGGGCACTGCCACTGACCCTGTCATTCTGGGACATAAGTTGAGAAGTCTCAGGTGCCTGTAGTTTCACCAAAACCTTAGCCGTTCAAAACTGAAACGCAGTAATGTGAGCATTACTTGACGACAGAAATAGGAAAGAGTATTTCCATGGACAAACTGTTTCACAAAGACTACTGCTACTAACTAAGTACTTCAAAAACGAATTCTACTGCATATAATTCTTACGCCAGAGCAACATCGATCTCAGGGTATTTACTGAATTGCTACTGCAATAGAGTTCCTTGTGAAAGAATTCGTCCAGGGAAGTACTTCTGCCGTCAAGCAGTAATGTGACAGTAATGAACTGTTACGGTTTTGAAGGGTAAGGGTGCTAGTTAAATTACAGGCACATGGGACTTGCCAACTTATGTTTTAGGGTGACGGGCGCAGTGACAGTGCTCCTCAGATCTGATGAAGCTCCACTGACCAAATGAAGCTCTAGAAATAAAATGACTGGGACCTATGTGCTCATTCCTTAAATATAAGTGTTATGTGTGAAAGTGTACCAAAACTCACTTCCGCGTTTCCAATATCGACTAGGATTTGTATATTACAAAATTAATTTCTAAAACTTCCTTTTTTGAAGTCGCTTAAAAATGTCGATCACCGATTGCGTAAGAAATTGGGTGACGGGCGCCAACACAGGCTTATTTCATTATATGACGCGGCAACTCTTAACTAGTCTCTCGTTATCTTATTATTCCAGTAAGAATAGCCATGTGGTTAACAAAATGGTTGTATTATTAGGCCTAGTTACCGATTGGTGCCAAAAAAACCACTAACAATATGTTGATAGAAACTAACAATTGGAATATCTTTATTCACACGCACACACGCACGCATCCACGCACGCACGCACGCACTCACGCACACACACGCATACTCACCCATACTCGATCATGCACACACATTCACTCATGCACTCACAGACGAACACACATACATTCTTTCTTGATATATGCTGCTCTTTATTTTGTAATATGATCGTCTATTTTTTTAAATAATGTTACGTTCTTTATACACCTAGAGGGAGTGAGTTTGGTGGTCTGTGACACAGGTCTCCAACCTACTACAGACTCGAGCTCTCACTAAAGGAACTTGTTATTATACCTATAGACCTTTCTGAGAGAAATAAAGTCTTTTGTATTGTATTTACATTGAATATCATGATGCTTTTACTACCATAATACTAACGTATTATTTTGAGGACTACTACTTTTTTATGATTATTAATACAAAGATTGAAAAGACACAAACAAACATTCCTTCGATCCAACTAGACTCTGGACAGTGTTTTGTTTGTATTGCTGGATCGAGTCCAGCCGGTTCAAAATAATTTTTCTTTATGTTTGTTCGATCTGTATCAATAATGGAACTAACAATGCTTACTATTACTAACATTATAACTTTTAACGGTGAATAAAAACACTGCGATTTATTAAGTAACGGGCCGAACAAGTCGTGCGCCTGGCAGTAACCGACATGCCTGTCCATAACAGGTTCAGTGCCGGCCAGAACTTTAAATCGCAAGAGAGAGGCATTGTCACTGCGCTCGTCACCCTGAGACGGCAAGTCTCATGTGACTGTAATTTCACCAGCACCCTTAGCCTTCAAAACCGCAACACAGTAATGCTTACATTACTGCTTGACAGCAGAAATAGGTAAGGTGGCAGTACTTCTCTGGGCGATCTCTTTCACACGAAGTTCTACTGCTAATTAAATAATAATAACAATTATTGTCAAAATACATTAGGTGGACCTACTGACTGTTTACCGGTAATGCTGGTGACAACTTAGAAATTCCGCAAACTGAAGACGGTCACACATTCTCGCTTCCTGAACACCATAAGAACATTGACGGACGTCAACGCCTTCCGTATATACGCATTTAGACGCAGTATGTTGAATGCGAAACTGTCACGCAGTTTGTTTGCGAAATTTCAGATTTAAAAAAGGATACACTTTTTAAGGCCGCGATGATAACTGACAATCGTAATTTCTTATGAATCTTTTCACTTCGGAAATTTTTCTCTTCTTGAAATGCAAAGTTCGTACTCGGTGCATTATTCCGTGACAGTCTATCATAATTTGAAATTCTATCTTGGTATACACACATTTAAATGCTCAGTGACATACTCAAACTTCCACATTTACAAGATTAGAAAAGAAATATTCTTGGTTTAATATAGAAACGTGATTCAATTACTAGTTGGTGCCCGCGACTTCGTCTGCTTAGAATAAGTAGATACTTATTACTTACTAGATAGTAGCCTACAGTAGTATACCAATTGTCACGGTTTTATAAGGGGGTAAAATGGGGGAAGAAAGTTTGTATGGAGATTACAAACTTTCATCCCCTATTTTACTCCCTTTACGATTGATTTTTGTGAAGAAAAGTAGCCTATATCCTTCTATACCAAAATTCTTCAAACTTGGTTCAGTGGTTTAGGCGTGAAAACGTAACAGACAGGGTTACTTTCCCGTTTATAATATTAATTTGGATGTACCTATATGATTTATGCATTGTCTCAGTTAATCTCTTTTATGTACCTATATGTACAAATAATACAAATAAGAAATATAAAATAAGTTGTTATTTTCTGCTTTCTATTTATAGGTTTACCTATACGAAGTTTTATTAGAAATTTATGCACCAAATTTCTTATTTGATACTTAGAAACGTTTCAATAAACTGATCAGTATAAGTCGTTTCAATCTTGCGATATTACATTAATACACCCTCGGGATTAGTTCCAGTCCCCCCCCCCTCGCACCCCACTGCCTCTCCCCCTGCCCGGGGGTGCGGAAGTGGCGTCTAAAAGGAAATAAAATTAAGTTATGAAGTATGAAATCGAGGGATATCGATTTTATAAGGCTCTAACTTACCGAACGACCCTTCTTCAGCGCCAGATTTATTTGTCGTTATTTTCCGGTTAGTTATAGATATTTGAAAACTTGGACAGCACTGTTCAGTTGATATGTAACTAATAAAATAATTAGTAAGCAAAAAGCAATGTTCACTTAAATTTTAAATAGGTTTATGGAAATCAAATTCAATTTCAGCTATAACACAATAATTCTTATCTATCTAAACAATAAATTAAAGCAATATGACATATAGGTAACTAAAATGGAAATGTCTTCTTCGCAGTGACTTTTTTTTTCAAAGAAAGCAGTGGATACAAAAAACACCTAATAAGTGGTTGTACAGGCATCAATCCAATTACGGAACAAAGCAGGTTAATCTTGTGTGCGTCACCTCTACCCGCGCATTACCTTGTCCAGAAGTCGTCACGTCACTAATCAAAACGTGTCCGTCGCACCCCAAATTGAATAATAACCTGTTAAGGCGAGACGCGCCGGTGACGTCATTGTGCCGCAAATTGCCGCCAAATTGGGAACAGCCGCGGCAATACGGACTCCATTTAGCGCGCGCCTGCACCTGATTGGTCGACACGCCCCCCGCGCCCTGCACCTCCAGTACCGCGCGTTCGGATACTCCATTCAACTCGGTCCTCCGACCAGAGAAATGAAATTATGCACTCCGTAAATAAGAACGCCTTTGCGAGTTCACTCGCTTTATTTAAACTGTTACTGCTTTCTGAATAGGTTTTGGATTTAGTCTTTAGCACTGTTCCTTGTTTCAAGTTGTTTGCTATGTACCAGAAGTAAAGTAAAACGAAGTTTAACCACCTGAGAGTACGAACAGATTATTACTTTATGACATACATCCAGTCCGTTTTGGTTCGCAGATTTGTAACTAGACATCTATTATCATTAAAAAGTTATTTTATTGGATCATCAACAACATAATGAAAAATCGATATCATTTACAATCGAAACAATTTATTATATTCTAAATCAAATTGATAACGCCGACTTTGCCTCAGAACTGGCAGGGGATAATGGTACATTTACACGCGAACACTTGTTACAATCCCGCTAAGTGGGTGCAAATCCCGTGGGGAACGACCCCGAGGGTGCACCACCGGTAAGCTGTTTCAAATAATTTGCTTTTCATTTATGATATTTTTAGAGGGCCCAAATGGAAGAGCTAATATTTGCAATAAATAAATTAATAAATAGAAGGTAACTAATTGTTCAATTGTTCATACCATTGTTTATTTTAATTCAATACTTATTTCATTGCACGTTTTTCACTATCAAAAGTCACTCTAATACCTGTAGTACCTAAAACCTCACTTATTTCTGTTGTCAAGCAATAATGCTCATATTACTGCGTTCCGGTTTGGAAGGGTAAGGGCGCTGGTGAAATTACAGGTACGTGGGCCTTGTCAACTTATGTCTCAGGGTGACGGGCGCAGTGGCAGTGCCCTTCAGATCTTTGCGATTTAAAGCTCTTAATATCATAAGAAAAGGCTAATATTAATTTTAAGTTAAATTTCATAATTTAACTGATTATGTCATGCCGTATAATAACTATAATGACAACCAAAAAGTCCTAATTTGTCATGAAACTTTGCAGCAAATACAATTTTTTTTAATCAAATTGTATAATGACAATCAATCTTCACAACCTTTTGTAGTAACACAAGTAACACACGATGCAATAAAACGCAGCAAGGGGGAGCCAGGACTCGAGGGAATTCGTTAACACATGTCCAAACAACACTTTGATTAACCGTGAACGGCAATTTATATTATTTCGTTAATTGATCGGTCCCTTATAACATTTGTCAAGGAAGGAAATTAAATCATTTGCTGATGTTTAAAATATACTTAAAATTAGATAGACAGATATTATGATTGTAATAAAAGTAACTTAATGTATAACAATATAAAAATGTTGATAGTCCGGTGGGTAGAATAGTTGCATTTTAAGCGAATGCTTCTGGGTTCAAATGAAATAAGTTACATCAAGTAAATTACTTTATGATTAAAATTTAAGTTACGTACATTTCGATCAACCGTGACCATGGGACTTGTAAAGGGCCCGAAACGTTGGTTTGTTTGACAAAAAATAGTTACATTTCCTATGTGTAACAATCGCGAGAACCTAAGAACTCGTTAGGTACATTTATAAATAAGTAGTGACAATAGTAGAAAAGATGTTGAGGTGGATTAGACATAGGGAGCGATGAATGATTAGCAAAAAAAATATGTAAAGCTAACATGAATGGTATCACGGGACGGCGAAGGCCACGAAGAAAATTCTAAGATCAAATGACAGTGTTCTTAAAAAGGCTGGACTGCATAGTGGGAAGAATAAGGGGACCTATACGAAAAGTTTGTTGTATTGAATATAAGTGAAGCAAGAGAGATTTATAAGGATCATGCTAAGTGGCAATCGATAGAATCCTACCCCAATGACAACAGACCGAGACCTTCAGGAGGCAGTTAGGCGGTGTGGCTTGTGTACGACAGACTGGGTCGGTGTAACATTGTAGTGTAGGGTAGACCGGAGGCAAAAATAACAGGGGGCAATTGAAACATTGTCTATATTTCGAAAACGGTCAATCGTTTTTACGCGTGTGTGCTTGTACTTACTCCTCAGACACTTTCCGTCTTGTGTTTAGTCAAGCGTCGGCAACGCGTGGTGCGATCGACTGTTATAGGTCATTTTGTATTTCCATGTCTTCAAAGTAAGAATATATTGATTTTTAAACACAAATTATTGGTATATATACTTTTAACGAATAATTTATATGTAAAATGGTAACTATGTTCCTAAAAGATCAAAGATTGTGGTAATATTAATGTGTGCATGTATTTTACAGTAGTTTTGACGATAATTAATATTCTTCTCTAATACGTCCGCTGGTGCAGTTGTAACATATATTCCGGATTGACCCACTGTTACAATTTACCCTGTGAGCATTTATTAAATAATATTTTTTATTGTTTTATAAATCGACCAAATCCAAATATAAAAGTTTTAAGATCTATAACAAATAAATTGTTTATTTACTTATTAAATAATTCTTTGCGCAGGACAAACGTAAATAAAACACACATTTTAATTACAGCATTTTTTTAAATGCAAATTAATTTGGACATTGTGAAAGAGTAGATACCTTCTATTAACAACGTCAATTACACCGCAGGCAAAGGAGAAGTGCCAAGAATAAAGAGCACAGGTTTACGGACAAGCCCTTCCTTAGAACATAGTTTGCAAACATTATTTTATTATATTGTAACCTTTGATATGGTAACAGATACTTTAATATTATGCTCTGGGAGTAATAGTAACAGAGGGGGCAGTTGTCACAAACAACATCTCATTCAAACTAAAAACTAATTTTCGAGTACAAAATTTCACATTTTAGTTAATTGTGTTTAGATTAGGTAAATTAGTATAAATTTTTGTAGCTAAATTTCGAATTCCTGGCCATAAAAAGCATTGCCATTAAAATTAAGACTACTATTTTTGTTTGTTTTTAATTGTCAGTATTAATAATAGTGTTATATCTCATTAGAACAAGACTGAAATGAGGTTCATACAAACATTCGTACTTTTCTATATTTTCACTGCGTTTTATTGTTTTCAAATGGTGTTACTTTTGTACCGGGGTAGAGGGCATTAGAAACAAATCCCCCGTCTCACAAAACCTTTAAATTTATTTTCAAAGCATAATATCGAATAATCACTAACAAATGTTTGTAGCCAAATATATTTACCTTACCTTACATGGGAAATGTTTTAAGGATACGTTAAAGCAGTTCTATAATCGAAGCGTGCGTAAAAAGTGTTACTTTTGCCTCCGGTCTACTCTATTGGTCGTTCTTTCGTCGAACGAAACCAAAATCCGGTAAAAAAAATTGTTTTAGTGGTCTGAATCTACGTTAGTATAGTTAATTTACATATATGTATCGTTAAGTATAAGTGATACATTACCATCTTATAGTACGGTAAAGCTTCTTAAATTTAGATTAAAAAAAATCCTAATTGTCACTCTTCAAAATAAAATAAAAAACCGGTAACAAAATAAACGACATTATCGAAATGACAATAATTTACTCAAATCATATTATTAACAACCAGCAAACACTTACCGATTTCAATTAATCGATATAAAGTGTTTATATAGTTTAATAAGTGTTTGACAATGTGCGATTTGGCCGGTGTAACCCCGCCACGTCCGCTCATCCCCTGGGATCCCGGGACCGACTGGTGTTGTACTCGCATTGTCACCAACGAGTGGCGTGTCATTATCCCGTCAATAGATTATACTACAATAGATTACTTGAAGGGAATTTAGCCAGAGACGATGAACGCTCGGCTCGCTATCGCGGTGGATGGTGTTATCGCATAATGAGAGTTGGGAATAGATTGATGAAGAGGATAATTGATATTTTAAGCATTTGAAAGCTACGAAGAGAAACATGCAGGAAAGTGTCTATAAAAAATAGCTATAAGCAAAGCGTACATATGTCGAAGCCAGTTATCACTCCAAACGAATTATAACATAATTCGATTTAATATTGTTTCCTCGATACGCTTTACAAAAGGATAAACCTAATATTATCGCACTAACTAGAATCAATCATGGTCTCTTTGTTTACAAATATCAAGTGAGTTCTACAACTCAAACTGGACGAGGTCCAGAGTAGACGGCGCTGGCGTCGTTTGAATCTACATATATACCTACATGTGGGTTCAAACGACACCAGCGTTCGTTTGAATCTTTTCAGTTTAATCAGCGATCTGACGTGGTCCTGACGATGGTGGTTGATAAGATGTTCTTTTTGTGTAAATTTCTAGGAAAGTCAACACCTTCTTTTTTTTTTTCTTTTTGCATACCGCTCACTGTGAATACGCCACGTGACATATTTAATCCGTTTTCGAACTAATTGATGTGAAGTGGATGAACGAATTTATTGCAAAAAGTGATGTTATTATTTCAACGCTGACTAAACGAATTGACAACAAAAGTAAATAGGCCAATCTAATCCGCGACCATTTCTTATTTAATTTCTGACTACATCAGTTTCGTTGAGGGTGTTTCCCTCAACGTCTCCCTTACATTACGGTTTTATTCAGACATACATATATATAAATAAATACCGGTTTCATATTTAAAATAATAAATACGATTAAGTGTACGGAGAAGCGGATTTTTTTTGTCGGGATTTCGAAGAGGCTTCCGTTGTTAAAATTGTTCGTATTGATAGGAAATATCACTACCTAAAAAATTCGCAAAAACCTACATTTTATTTAAGAATTTCATTTCAGCAATTTATAGTACCTATTTATAATTTATCTAAATACAGTAAAGCATGGTCCTGGACTTATAACATCACTGCAACCCGTTAAGGCATTCGGTTGTGCACCCCTCAGTAGGGTTGATGTTTTTTGCAACTGCATCATGTTTATTTTATTAATCGACCGGTTTGTGAATCGCGGTCGCGTTTGCCACTATTTGTTTGTTCACTAATTTAATACATCTATTTTTAGTAAAAAGTATATGCGGGGGAAAATGCGACAAAACACGCTAAGTTTGTCTAAGGAAATACTGCTACCGTATACCTACTTCTGCCGCCAAGCAGTAATGTACGCATTACTGCGTTCCGGTTTGGAAGGTTAATTGTGCTGGTGAAATCACAGGAACGTGGGACTTGTCAACTCATGTCTCAAGGTAACGGGCGCAGTGACAGTGTCCCTAACATCTTTGCAATTTAAAGCTCGGAGTGGCACTGCAACTGTCATGGAAACGTGTGTCACTTATCAGACGCACGACTTATTCGTTCCGTCACTTGGTATTATAATAAAAAAACTGTAAAAGTGTGACAAGTTATTTTTAACTTGACCCTCTAGTAGTTTTTGTGATTTGTGACTCTGATGAGTGCAAGATTACGATAATCGATATAAAGATAGGATCTCGGAACTAAACAGTTAACCCTTTCCAAACGTTCAATGTTAAATAGTTAATAGTAGTTGTTGTCGGCAATAACTCTCATACACACGAGTTGCTACAGTGAAGTGCCGAGGAGGTACAGTTGGAGGAGGAATTGCCTAATGTTACACGTTCGAACCCTTTCGCTAATGCGACCAGAGATGTTAGACCTCTTTAAATCTTTCTAAGCGTCAGCTGTAAAACCATTTTCAAATAGGTACCTACAACCAGCATTAGTATGTATTCGGTTTGTCAAAAACGAATATTAGATATAAAAAAAAACTTATCCATAGCAGGTCTCTATGCCATTTTGAACGAAACTGAATTGATACTACCTAATTCAGAACCTGAAATACTTACCAGTTTTCTTTAGTAAAGACATAAACAATCTCCCTACTATTAGTGCTTTTTGTTTTTACTTGCATACAGAGTGTTTACCAAATACCTACCTTAATATCTTATTAATATAGCTGAAAGAACTTTGCAACCTGCACATTACAAATAATTCAAATGTACCGCTACACAACAAATTCGTCTAGAAATGACATTCCCGCTTAAACTGGTAATAGTCACATACAAGTAATAAATTGCGGGGCGCAATTCCGTTCCCGGCATGCGTCATTACCGGGACGCGGGCAAATTAACAATTACACGGAACCCGGGAGCGGGACCGTTAATTAGGGAATTCGGGACACGGCAGATATTTAAACTGCCTGTTCTAGGACGGAATGCGGCAATCAGGATGATAAGGTTTGCTATTTGCAAGGTGTTTTATGCTACACACATGGCTTAACATGAACTCGAAATATTAATTTTCAATCTCACAGCTAGAAAGACCTTTGCTAACAGAACACTAAAGTAACTAAGTCTAAAATAACTAATTATATACTACTAGAAAAATACGTTCAAATAACTAGCAGAAGTTGAAGTCGAGTAAAACACAATTTTTATACATTAAATGTGCTTACAAAATTCATTTTCTTAACTCGAACAAGACTAAACAAATTTTTCAAAATATGAATATTGGAGTATTTTCCCAAAAAAGAGGTGAAAATTATGGTAGTAATAATCTCATTACAGAGTACTAGAAAATTCGACCTCAAAAGTTCATGGAATTACAATTTGCCAAGTTTTATTGAAATCGGTTACCGGAAAGTGCGCGAAACTGGATTCATCCCCTATTTTGCCACCCTTAGAAGTGGAATATTTTCTTCAAATTTAAATGTGACCACTACTGATTTCTAACGAAAAAAAGAATCATCAAAATCGGTTCACAGTTATCGCGTAAAATACATAGGACAAAAAAATACCGACGAATTGAGAACCTCCTCCTTTTTTTTAAGTCGATTGAAATCATCGTGATATTCAATAATAAATAAATATTGCAATTAACATAGCGACATCTCTGTCAGTCTTCTGGTAGCTGAGTGAAGAAACTTTTATAAGTTCTCACAGGTGGTGCTAAGGCAAAACTTTTAAAACCCAATACAGAGATTCTCAACAAGCATATAAATAAATTCGTAAGATCTGCTGAGTCGATCCGTAACTCATTGGGTAAGAGCGGTAGCCACGTCGATGCATCGGACACTGGTATATCCAGTCGGATCAAAGGACGTTTTCTTTGAGTTTGGCTGATCTTTGTGTCAAAAATAATAAAACTAGTGGAGTATTTTCACAAAAATATATGAATGTCGTGGTACTAAAAACATCATGTTATTCAATAAAAATAAATGTTGATTTAGATTTAGTTGACTCAATAATTTGCTAGCATTGTAATTAAACCTAATTTCACAAATTTAACTCGATCGCTCACGGCGTAGTATTAGCAGTCAATTCCACAGTCCAAGAACGGCCTAATCCCGGGATATTCCGCAATCGGTCTGTCACCGCCGCAAGCTGTTCAATCAATATCCCGGAGTGTCCGCGGTTCCCGGGTCCGGGTTACTGCGGCGTCCTTAACTGGGTACAGGATTAGCGAGACAAGGGGCTTAAGTAATTTGGTACAAATGGGACAACAATTTAATGACCAATACTGGAAGACGAATGCTTTCTTTCACTTCTTGTGGCGATTATTCTGGTTTCATTACACTTACATTTTTCTTTATCGAACTTATAGTATTTACTCAACGTTAGAAATCTTTTTAACTACTATTTATTATTTTTCTATTAAAGCATTATAGAAATTATAGGATTTCTTTCATGTCTTTAGGTGTTCTTTTCGTTTCATTACACTTAATATTTTCGCCATCGAAATTGTGGTATCTACTATTATTTTTCTGCTGAAACATCATACAATTCATAGGGTTTCTTTAATTTCTTTTGGTGATTCTTCTTTTATCATTACAATTACTTTAATGAACGAGTACCCGTAACTTTAAGTTAGGCACTTCATTTAGCATTAGATCAGATTTATGTAATATTAAAAATTATTTGTGATTTGATAAAGTTTATTACTCGCTATATAACTTTGTAGTTGTTCATTATAAAATCAAATTGAAAAATTTAAAGTTCGCAAATAAATAAATAAGTAAAAAAACTAGCTTTCAAACAAATTTTACGACTCAAGACTTAAGGCTTCTTAAAAATCCATAAGGAATTCTCCACGAAATCTCTAAATGTAGCAAGGAAATCAAAGGGTAAATTGGATGCCTCAAGCAGTTTCCCTGTCTTAATAAACAATCAGTGGACGGAGAATCTGTAATCCGCAGACTGTGACTGACTCGAAGTGGATTGTGATCAAGCCTGCTTTATCTCATTCACTGCACGTTAATAACTGCTTATTTTCTTTACATTATTTGTAAGCGTTTAGTTGGTTCTTTCGCTACGAATCCAGTGCCTATTTAATTAGATTTGCTTCAAAGGAAGTACTACGGAACAAAGATTTTGGACAACAAATTTCACCACATTTTTGTATATACTAATAAAGTGACATAACATAAAATGTATGTATCGAGTTTTTAGGTTATATCGAGTTCTGTCAACCGTGACTGTGTGATCTGTAAAGAGTCCGAAATGTTGGTTTATTTGAAAATACAAATATACTCGATTTGGATCCAAAAACAACTTGCATTTCCAATATGTAACGTTTTGTAATGGCCCTTCAGTTGTTAGTATTCTTGGTATCTGACATACTTTTTGCTTTCTTCATCAGTCTTTTCACGTACACAACAACTGTTTCGGATACTTTTGAATTGGCCTTTATTCAAGACGTTCTTAATGCGGTATGTCATGTTTGTGTGAACAGATTGTAAATATAAATAAATAAATTTTAGACAACGTAACATACGTTGCTCAGATCCCAAAGTAATAACTAAAGCGTTACGGAAATCTGAAACAACGACGGTGTCGCAAACACCCAGACTCGAGGCCCGGGCGGGGATAGAAACCAGGACCTCAGAGATGGCGACACCACGAAAACCGCTGTGCAAGCCATTCGGCCAAGGAGGTCGTCACAATCATGCTTTACTCCTTTTACGTAACCGAATTTCGTCGACTATAGTTCTTTTTAGTTGATAGTCTCGGGCACCTCGTGTACCGGCAATTTCATGAGTAGATGATAATAAATTTTCAGAGTGTTCATTAGCTTAACCACTCGGGTATAAATTACTTACATTGCAGATGTATTTCATATATTTTATTCATTAATTTCTATACTAGCAACAACAAACCCCTAATGGGCCTGTAGGTATTGTATAGGTAGCATTACATTGGCACATAATGGCGATGTATTAATTTCCCGCGGATCGGGTTTAATCAACAAATTTAATTACAAATTAACTGTTTTGCAGACTTTCCCCTCCCCCCGCACCTACTAACCGCCCGCCGCCGCCCGGATGGATTATACTAGGGCTATCACATAGTTTACACTCAGTATGTGATAATTATATTTGTATTTTTTTTTAATGAAAAGACTTAAATGGTAGATAAACACTACAAGAACGTTTACTGAGCTAAAAATAATTACAAAGTGTTTCCAAAAATGCAGATTGGCCTTAATAAATTTACTGACTGAAGCAGAATAAAAGAAAGATGAGACTTCGATATTTGAAAGACAGCGCTCACTGAAAATGCGAGTATTCGAAGCGCTAACATCAATTCGAGGACGAACATCAATTCTCTATGCTATCAATTGCTCGCTTCGGAAATATTGGATCTCACAGGGCTGATATTTTTACAAAAATAAAGTTTCGTAAAACAACACTGCCGGTGCGTGCCTTCTAAAAAAAATGCTCGAGCTGTATACAAATGAACGCTTGCCTTGCGAAAGAATATACTTGCGAAGTGAACGCTCACACTGAAAATGCTCGCCAACCAAACTTCACGCAACGAATGCTTCAAGCGAATCATTCTTAACAATAAATTCGTGATAACCCTATTTCCCTGTACGGACGCGCGCCAGGCTTCGGCGTCTACGTCCCAAATTCGAAAATTTAATTTAGTTGCGTTTTGTCCGCGCTAATTGGTTTGTTTCCGAGCTTAGTTACCACTCACCCATCCCCGCTTCTCCACACCACCGCGGCCCACCCCCTATTTGCGTCCGTAGTTTACTGGATACATTTGCTTTCTATTTTCTAAACGAGGTTTTCTGTTCGCCTAGTGTTAAATTTCTTAACATCATCATTAATCCATAATACATCCCAGTACTGGACACGGGTCTGCTCTCGCCTTAGAATAAGTGTTTAGCCCATAGTCCGTCTAACTGGGCCAATGTGGATTGGCGACTTCATACGTTTTCCAAAGATAACTTCCTTGCAAGGTATTACCACTATAATATAATCACAAAAAAAATGAAGCAGTAAAGCGTAGCTCCTACCTAATCGCAGTGGCAGAGCCCCTCAGACTTTATGATTTAAACCCCTGAGTGGCACTGCAGCTATTATGGACAGACGTGTCGCTTACTTGTTCGTTTCGTAACGAAAGTTCTAAGTTCCTTCTATTATTAGTTAGCTCTAAGCAGTCTAATTTGATAATAATTACAAATACAAATACAAATATCCTTTATTGCCACAATGACACTTTTTGACATAAATAACATGTTAAGCCAAAACATAAACAACCAATGAACGGTACGCTAAACATGTCAGAGGTCAAAAGGAGGTGTCTCAGCTTGTGTGCCTGAATCCGTTGTTTATTTATTTATTTATTTATTTATTTATTTATAGACAAAATGTGTAACATAACAGTTTGCACCATGGCGTTACGACAATTTAGTTAATAAATAACATTTTAAAAAGAAAAAAAAACAAATACACAAAACAACAAGAAATAGAACAATAAAATAAACTTAAAATTATCTATTTACTAATTCATTCATACATCTCTCCAAAACTCTCTTCCATTCCGTCATCAGTCTCTCTATCCCAGTCACAAACACATCACACTGCGGCGATGCTGCGAGCATGGAGTTGAGGAGTGCAGTCGTACGTGGAATAGGCAAGTGTCGGTGCAGTTCAGTGCGAGAGGGCTCGATTGCCAGGAGGGGCACACCACTTCGCCTGTTGCAGTAATCGTCAGGGACACTGAACCTAAGGATCTTTTCCACTAGGCTCACACTGTCAATATTATTTCTTAATACATTTATAGTGAATCTAAGTGATGCGACATTCCTACGCAATTCCAAGGACTCATAGCCCAAGTGACCCTGTAGAAAGCGCAGCGTTGTCGCAGACAGCGCTGTTCTTCAGCCACCTCCTTGTCCCTTAGGCGGGCTTAAAAGCAACGAGGGCCAAAAAAACAATTATAAAATTTTGAAAACCGTTATTCTATATTATTTAATAATTCAATGTTATTATACATATAATAGGTGAAAATAAAGTAATTTGAACGAAAAAAAAACAACATCAATAGGTTACTCTAACCAATACTATATGTGTGTGTGTGTGTGTGTGTAAGTGTGTGTGTGTGTAAGTGTGTGTGTGTGAGTGTGTGTGTGTGTGTGTGTGTGTGTGTGTGTGTGTGTGTGTGAGTGTGTGTGTGTGTGTGTGTGTTGGTGTGTTTGCGTGCGTGCGTGCGTGTGTGTGTGTGTGTGTGTGTGTGTGTGTGTGTGTGTGTGTGTGTGGTGTGTGTGTGTATGTGTTGCTTTTTTTATTAAGGCTGATTTAAATAAGGATTTTAACCGGTTCGCACCAATTACTTTTAGTTGGTTTTAGTAAATCAGTTGTCATGGAAATGAATGTAGTGTTTATCTATTTAACTAACCCTTTATATTTACAAGGGTAACATTTAATTTTTGCAGAAAATTTTGACTTATATATATATATATTTTTCATGTAAGGCTCGTTGCACCTGATTAAACGAATTATTGTTATTAAGCGCGTAATTGCTCGCAGGTCTGGTTTCAAAATCGGCGGGCGAAATGGCGCAAGACAGAAAAGTGCTGGGGACGGTCAACCATTATGGCCGAGTATGGGTTGTATGGCGCCATGGTTCGCCATTCGCTACCGTTGCCGGAGACCATCCTGAACAGCGCAAAAGAGAACGACACCGTCGCGCCCTGGCTACTCGGTGAGTCCGGTTAGACCGCTTTCTAATCTACAATCAGCTCTTGGTGAAATTGGACGGTGTATTTTCCACTTATAACTTACCAACTGCCGCTGGCTGGAATAAATGAGTCTGACGAACAATCAACACAGAAGAGGCCTATGTTCTAAGTGACAATGACGAAGTTAAAATTTCATCTCGAATTGCCAAGGTTGGTAAATCCGTTGTTTTTATTTCAAAGTCTGATCTAGAAGTAGCTGAGCTCTGCAATGTACAGCAAAAATTCATACAATCAAGTCTAAATAACATGTAGACACGTAGCGAAATTCAAATTGATTTTTTTATAAAGTGTTATGAAAACAAGAAATATTTTGCTAGGCTTCGTACCCTTGGCATAATAAAGCCACATAGTGGAAATTTTATCAAAATTAAATTAAGAGACATTTTATAGTAATGGAAAATGTTCCTTACCACATTTCAATTACATCAGCAAAATTATTACCCTTATATTGACAGTGGAAATTTGAAATGTCCTAAGAGATATTTTCTCACAAGGGCCACTTTCCCTTACGACGTTTCAAATTTTCACTGTCGACATGTCAAAAGTGCTTATATCACATGTTATCTCAAAAAATAATATGAACTACATGAATTTTAAATTATGTGTATAAAATTGGGTCCCCGAGGCAAGGTGTCCAAGATGCTGGCAGCGTTCCCCCTTTGTATTGCTATGCTAATGCGTTGGGCAAAGTAGCTGCCGGACGTTGGGTTTCCCAGACAGTCTATTAATTTTTTCGATAAAATTTTGTACAAATGAAGGGCACTGTTTCAATTCCAAAGGCTGTAAATAGGTAGTCCGACCCGAGATCTTGGTACCTATTACTTTTTATTCTTTCCGCCAGCTCAGCTGCGGAGCCAGCCCTAATTGTCTTTTCTACCTTACCTGTTGTTAAAGTCACTATTTGTATGTTTTAAACATGAAAACTACATGAAACAAATTATGTCACGTGAAATTTATACATCATTCTCTCTCTCCTATCTAAACATATAATGTTATCGACTAATTCCGTTCTCTGTCCTAATTAGTCGTAATTTTGAAGATGTGGACCTCTCACGTCAAGGGTGCGAACTAAAATTCATGTTAATAAATGTTTAACTGATAAAGATAAAGCAATTTGAATAAACGTTTCTTGGAGATTATTACATTGTGATTTAACTTCGTATAAATGGTCATGTGATTGTAATGAACATGGACTGCAAACAAGATATCGGTGCTGGTAAGTAATTTATACGTATCGTGAGTTGTACCTTTATGTTTTATGCTTTTGATGTTGTTACCACGAAGTACAGTAAAGCAAAATCTGCTCCGAAAATCAAACGAAAATGCGATAAACAAGAGTTTAGGTTAGGAATGTAGGCCATAAAAACAATACCTATCCTTTATTTCACCATCGACCCATTTATACATCCCAGTGCTGGGGACGAGTCCCCTCTTAGGGCTTAGGCCATAGTCCGCCACGCTGGCTCAATGCGGGTTGGGGGTTCACAGGTTTTGTAGGTTTGTGAACCTTCTTCGACGTGCAGGTTTCATCACGATGTTTTCCTGCGCCGAAAAGCTCATTATAAATTTCAAATCAAATTTCGCACATAAATTCCGAAAAACTCAAAGGTGCGAGCCCGGATTCGAATCCGCGGCCTCTGCGTGAGAGGCGGTAGGTAAAAAAAAAACCATTAGCCCATTAGGAAATGTGGCAATTTCTATTTCCAATACATAAAGACAATTATATAACCAAATTATTATATAATGAAATACCAGTGTAATTACTAATTCAGAAAAATACTCTAAGTCGAGTGTCCTCTTGAAATAAGGGGGGTTAATGCCTCTGGCAATGAATATATAAATGAAAGAAAGCAAAAGCGATATGTGACTGTCTAATTTTGTTCAAGAGTCGGGCGCGGTGCGGGGCGCGGGCGGGCCGTAGCGGCTGCTCCACCCGGCGCCTGGTGAGTCACCAAACCACCCCATTACAACACAATTAAATACCACACACACACTGTGATTTAAAGTCGCAAAAGCTTCTATGAAGCTGGGTAGATAATTAGCCTCAACTAGAACAAAATCAGACAGTCCGCATGTTGTGATTTTTTAAATACAACTTCTCGTGCGATCATGTAAACTTAGAGCTAATGAAGAAACATTGTTTGTTAATAGAATAACAGCGATGCGTGCTAGCAAAATGCTTTAATCACATTTTGGTTTATAAATATACATGTGTTGTGTAATATTTGTTCAAATGCCCACTTATAAGTTATAAAACAATACATTTTGGAAATATGCCCCTTTGTACGAATCACAGTTTTTCAATTCAAATTGCACATGTAAGTACATTAAAGAGGTCTTATAATAAAATTTCCTTAATTTCCTTAATCCTCCTTAAGGACACTAAGGTAGTAGGTATAGCAAAGACTTAAAAAACTGTTATTAAATGATTATACTTTATAGTTAATTATTAAATGAGATCGATGAGACCTTTCCGTGAGTTATATTACTTTTTTTTCAGTTAAAAATTCATTTATGGAATAGTATGATTTTTGGATGAGAAATTGTTTTAATTTATTTTTGAATATGTTAATGTAAGGAACGAGGACCGTCTTGTCCTTTCTGTAATAAAAAGAACTGTGTATTAATTTGCGGTAACACTTTATTATACCAGTTACGCAATAGTACATACAATAAATGTTGCTAATTTCTGATTTCTTATTGTGAAAATTACATCAAACTACATTGAAATAATTCTTGACACTACTACAGATTTAAAGTTACGAATATAAATATTTCTCCGTTAATAAATTAGTAAGTATATCGAGTTTCGTCACAGATTTTTACGTGGCAAAATACCACATTTACCTACTACACAAAAATTAGATTAAGTGGCCAGAGAGAAACCCCACGACCAACACAAAAAGCTTTTAACAAAAGCCAAAAACATTCGTCTATTTCGTCCATCGATCGACAAACACAACTAACAAATAAACCTTTCAGCTGCAGCTGTCAACAAAGAAACAAACGGCAAAACAAAGCTGTGTAATTTTTAATCTGCGCCACAGAGATGCTCATTTTTCACTACTACCCTAACTCCGCTGTATTCTGCCCTCAGTTTAAACTAAAATACACTTTATGTAGTCGAAATAAGAACTGAGGAGATAGCACTTGTGGGTTTGTTACTTTTGTCTCACAACCGGAATATATCTGACTCCTATTTTGGTGACAATAGACTTTAGGTACTTGGTATACAGGCGCTGGAGGATGTTTTTCCTAAATGGTACGCTGAGAAGACGCTGACAGCTTATGAGAAGCCGGTTTGTTTGCGGAGATGTTTCGTTTAGAATTTTCGACGAATGTTTTGAAAGCATTCTTAGGGTTGTGCATCACACATGAAATAATATAATAGTACATTTTAAGTGCATTTCGCGTTACGTTATTTCAAATTAGCAACTGCGTAGCACTTTCGAGTTGGCACACATGTAATTGATTACTTGCCTACGCTTGTAGACAATTTCGTAGTACATCGTAGCAGTCAGTTATATAATGTACTTGTTATACAAACTATTAACTACGTAAATCTCTTTTAAGGAATACTTTTCCTTTGTGTATGAGCACTCAGTTTTATGTATTTTAACTGTGTTTGTTAGCGAGTCAAAGTATACATAATTTAAAGTTGATTGTTTGTGGTTATTTTACATACATAGATAATTCCTATCTCTGCCACCAAACAGTAATGTGAGCGTTACTACGTTCCGGTTTCAAAGAGTAAAGATGCAGGTGAATTTACAGGCACATGAGACTTATCAACTTATGTCTCAGGGTGACGGGCGCAGTGGCAGTGGGACTCAGATTTTTGTATTTTAAATCTCTGAGTGGCAACAGTTTGGGCATGCGTGTCGCTTACTTATTAATTCATACCGTCACTTGGTATTGTAGAAAAAACATGTATACATTTATTATTTGTAAGTACTTAATTTAATTTCTTATTTATTTACTGTATATATATATATATTTGACGTATATATATACGTCAAATAATAGTCAATTTATACAGTAGTAGACGTTCTAAAGGATAAAGGTACGTAAAATATTTGCTTTGTGGAACGTGATATATAAAACTATTTTTTTTATTTTAGTAAATAGTAGCCGTACATTATGTAACCAACACCAAAATTAACCTTAAAGAAAAACAAATCAAACATAAAGGTACCTAACCTCAACCATACACCTATTTATCCATTCAAAGAACTTTTACGCCATCAAAAAGCCAGGTCTCAAATGAATACAACCTAGGGTTAGGGCGGGGCCTCACCCCCTCCCGTGATCACCCACCGGGGGTGTTCAAGATGGCGGCGCATTGTCTAAGCGGTGATTACGGCTCGGTTAATTATGTACTTAGTCCGTACCTGTGCTTATGTGTTTGTGTTTAGTGGCGCGGTCTATTGTTAGGTTAATGGGAGGTTAGGAGGAAATTTAAATCAATAGAAGGAGTTCAATATAAATCAATACATATTTGCATTCGATTTATAAAAAGTTTTTTCTTTTTTTTTTGTAAGCACTACTTTAAAATTTTCAGATTTAGAACTTTGAAGTAATTTATATTCATTTTTTATTATTGTAAGATACAAATTCTGGTACTAGATTTTAAATACAACACAAGATGAATTTTAACTTTACTCATACTTGTATATAAGAACCAAAATGTGCATATAAAAAAAATTAAGTAAACATAATTGTTTAAAACCATTTATAGAAACCAAATTATTTTTCTCATATTCTACCAAAAAACATTACAAGCTTGCACAAAGTATATACACAAGCATTACGCATTTTAGTAACTAAAAGTCAATAATGAAAACAAACTAATAAATTAACATAACTGTGTGATTAATTAGTTTGAACTTTATGAAGTTTTATTAAAATTATAATTAATGTAAATCGAATAAGGACTTGCAATATATTGATGAGTTACGTAGCAGTACGGTTACTGCAATTACCAAATTAAATCGTAATTCATATTTTATGTGATTAAAAAGTCTAAAAGCAAAGACACAAATTTAAATTACATTGAAACAAAAAGATTATTTGACATTTCAAAAATCATCTTTAAAAAAGTCGATTAATATTAATATTAAAAATTTTGCAAATTAAAATTTTTTTTTTATTATTAACCACAAAAACAAATTATTTAAAACTATAATTCTCAATAAATTTCAAAACACTCAACTATTGACTACGCATGAATTGTTTAGAGATGTCTCGAAAGAGAGAAGCTTTGAGTCTAGACTCTAAACCATAAAAAGTCCATAAAAGATCCATCAAATCTTCGGCAAATGGGTCTAAAATGCGAGTTGAATTATCTGCCTATTACACACTTGCTTTGAACTTCCATCACTCCATCAGTGAAATGACACGCGGACCATTATCTTGAAGAGATGAACACATGGAAAGAGCGCGAATCATTTAATTTTTCACTTTGTTCTTTGAAGACATCTCTAAATGACTTTGAATTGTTGTAAATGAAGATTTCTAATGGTATTCGTGTTTCAAAAGTATCAGTAATAATTTAGCACTCTCGCTTTGATTTCAAGTGATAGTGTGGAGACGTAGAAAGAGCGTTGTGATGCCCCTTTGTAGTTTTTCTTTGGAAAAGCTCTAAGTACGTACTGTTTGAATGTAAGCAGAGTGTAATAAGCACTTATTAGTAACGACCCTTAAAAAAGTAAGTGGTTTGATATTGAAATAAGTGGTTTGTGATAAAAATAAAATGTTTCACTTTAATATACTCCTATTTGGAACATTAAATTTGCCTATCCCACTACGAAAATGACCAGAGTGCCGCAAGGTATACTGTACCTATTACTTGTACATTATTATAAAATATCATATTGGTTCTATGTTATTTTATGAAAATAAATACTGTAAAAAAATGTAGTGAGAGAGCGTACGAAAAATGATGTAATGAACAGGATTGAGAAGGGAACGTTTCCATGGTTTGGTCATGTAGAAATAATGAATGTTAGTATATTGACGGCACAAATTTGAAGAGCGAATTAGGATGGAAGCTTGTGGAGAGGTTTGCCTCGGCGTATATCATCGGCGACATATCACGATGAGATTGTGAATGTCCTTAAAAAAAGGCCAGGTTAAAAGTACCAAGAATAAATCAATCAATCTCATCATTGATGGGAGTGAAAAAGGCGCAGGAGATTTGTCAGGAGCATAGCAGGTGGAGCTCCATTGTTTCTGAAATAAAATATAATAACAATTACACTTACAAAAGTTTAAAACACTTTGGCGTGCAGTTTTCGTCGAGTCACCGCCGCGGAAGCCCATGATTAAGGACCACGGACAGGTCAAACACATGTCGAGCAAAAATTCGACTCAAATACGTGAGTTATCCGGTACTCGGGTAAAAAGGTTTAAACAGTTTTGATTCGTCACTTACCAACTTACTCACTCACTTAGTAAACCAGCGGGTTTTGTTGATGAGATTTTTTATCAAAAAATAAGTGCGCATTTCACTTCCGTCTAACCTAATGGAAAGTGACGATGAAGTGGACGATGGAGCATGCGCACCTAAATAATGCTTATTCACTCTCGCCTTGAAAAGGCCCAATTTATACTGTTCAGGGAACAAGTCTGCAGGCAGGGAATTCCACTCCATAGCCGTTGTCCATATAAATGTGGAAGCGAAACGTTTTGTTCCTTGGAATTACTGACACATGGGCACATCTTTTTGATTTAGAGCTCTAAGTGGTACTGCAACTGTTATGGACAGGCTTGTTGCTTAACACCACGCGCATGACTTGTTCGTCCCGTCACTTGGTATTTAAAGAAAAGCAATGATTTTCTGACGTAGTTTGTTTTCAAATTTTAATGTTTTATTTTCTTAATGCTAGTCAGTGCCTAATTCAGTAACGTTGAAGTTGCCAAGCCCTAATATCTAGAATCTATCTTCCTAAGTTCGCAACTGAGCAACGCCAGTAGATTCTAAATCAAGTGGATTTATGTCTACTGAGCCATGTGTTTGCGCTCTGCTAATGGAGAAAGTTACTAATGTCCGCTACACAAATCAGCACAGAGGATTATTACTAGACACCTATTTCTAATGCTCACGAGTCGAAGTCTCCCTACTCTATATCTTACATTGTATATTGATTCAACACACAAGATAAACTGCAAGGTTGCTATCTTCAAATCGCTGCTGATATTGCCTATACATACGTAATCTACATTTTTATTTAGGAAGAATACGGACATTACGACCCGAGTGAAGGAAAGCTGTTTATACCGACTGATTAAAATCGATAGGTAACTCCTAAACCGCCACTTATCTCACAGTTTACTCTGTCTTCAGTTACAATAGTAACGACTGACGTTGAGTTATTCGAGATAAATCCGACCATTATCCGGGAATGCGTGGGCACGGGTTAACGAGTTATTGTAATGACCAGTTAACTTCTCACACTTATCAAGAAGTAGCCGTGTTTTACGTATGTAAAATAATAGCTTTTTAAGTAAGGGTCATAGCATTATTTTTGGGTTAGTTGTTTTCATTTCTTGACAAAGTGATCTTAGTCATGAGTTTCCAGCGGTCTGTTTATATCTGCCCCTAATTCTGGCACTGCGATAGTACTTGGCTATGAAGTACTTCGTGACTCTTTTGATCAGATAATCTAATTCGTACCGTTGTTATAATAAAACCACATGTGACCACATGTCAACAATGCTTTTATCACAAGGAAGTCTTAAAATAATAAGAATTACATGAAACAAATTATAACAAATTAGTGGATCAATTTCACAAAAAATA
>NW_020653383.1:3228082-3274074 GCF_003589595.1 Hyposmocoma kahamanoa
GATGGCGCTACGGCTAAAAATAGTTAAAATTCAAATACCAAGATCCAACAACAAGCATATAGAAAAATTTGTGAGGTCCACTTGTTCATTCCGTGGATTAGTTGGCATAGCGACTGGCACAGTTTGCTAGGAGACGTCGCGTCGGATCGAATCCGGCCGGATTGAAAGATTTTTCTCTAAATGTTCGATCTTTTTATTAATAATTATAACAAACTAGTGGATTAAATTCCCAAAAAATAATTGAATATCATGGTGGTGAAACGTTCTGACATTGAATAAAAATTTAATTGCATTAAACAAATTATACATAAGTAAGAATTTGTTTAATGTAATGTATTTGAAATTTTTTATACATCTCCTATTTAGACATAGTTATCGAGAAAATTTTGTTCGCAAAATCTTAAAACCTCGCTCTTGAAAAGTTGTCATCTTGAAGATCTCGCCTTATTACACCAAGGGTTCGCCTGTTGGGTAACATAATTTACATGAATGAAATAATGAAACTATTTCTTCGGAATTGAATCGCCTATTCGTTTTTTCAAACATACCAACGTTTAGGACTCTTTACAGGTCCCATCATCACTGCTGACCGACAAGGCGAAGAGTTTGTTTGTTCGAAAAAACAAATATACCTCTTTGCGATTCAAATCTAAAAAGTAGTTTCATTTCCAATGTGTAACAATTGTATAATAAATCGATATAAATTTTGTTACCTACTTAATATTCATGCATGGCTATCAATGATCTTATAGTATACTAAAAAAAAGGATGGCTGTTTATTTCTGATATAATACAGTGTAATAAGCGCGTTTCTTCTTCCTTTATTATGCGCACAGCCCAGGAATGGAACTCCTGCATTATGTTTGCGATAATTACGTAATCTACGATTACGCGATTTTGTTTTCGAACCATACAACCTGAATATCTTTAAGATTTATTTATTATTTATTTTTATTAACATTAGTTTATGATAGCTGCTGTTTTTGTAAAGAAGAAAAAGATGGTGACCGTATGCCCACATAATAATAATAATACGGTCACCATCTTTTCTTTCTTTGGTAAACAAGATACCTACCACTTCATTGATGTCATTTTCCGTCGTAGTCGTGGATTTCCTAAAGTTATTTTTTTCCCTACAACGATATTATATTTCGACAAACTTCGCCATAAAATTTGAGGTGTTCTTCTTCTTCGCAGTATACGTATGTACTTCCTTCTCCGTGAATCGTAATCGTCGATGATCATGATTTTCAACTTTTATGGCTTGTGATTCGTCAATATCTCTCAGCGTGGATATTATAGTAGATTATACTCGTCGCGTTATAAATTAAAAGTCATCCGGTTTACCTTTTAGAATACGTTTTCTAGAAGTTTCCCACATGCGGAATCAGCTCATTTGTATGGCCAGCAGTGAAGTAGTAAATAAAGTCGTGTGGTCCTAGAATGCCGTCTAATTCTACGCCCCCCTTTCAGCTCCCTCTCGTAAATAACCCCCTGATTAGGTATGCGCGGCGGGTGACGGCGGAGCACTAAAAATCCCGTAAAAATACTGAGCACAGATATTAACCCCTGCCTCGCCCGTAGGAGTGTACAAGTACCTACTAGAATTTATGACAAACACGTACCCTCACAAATATAAAAAGTAAGTGGTCTTGTTTTACAGCGTAATTTCTGCGGTTTGTAAATTAGATTATGCAAATTTTCGTTTCTAGTATCTAATCTAGAAATAAAAGTTCAAATTGTTTGAACTTCCCAAATACTATCTCAAAATTTCAAATGTTCAAATATTCAAATTACCAAACAACAAAGACTGGCTATCTAGGAACTAGTACTTGAAAAAGGTTAAAAATCAATCAAGTACCCAGACATCCTCTTATGATCGTGTCGCATAATCGTCTGCATTTCAATCTCGCGCTGCATCACGTTCAGCTGCGTCATTATCACGAATGTCGTTAATATTCCTATATTCCTTCATATCGCACCACTGCACTGAATAATGAGTCACACCCTTATTGTATCATTTTTTTAAATCTATTTCAACAAAAGCGATGCCAAGATATCCCTATAAAATATGTATTACTATACAAAGATAGATTAATTCTACTATTAATTTTGTAGCAGTAGAGCTCCTTGCGAAAGAGTTCGTCCAGGGAAGTACTGCCACTTTATTAATTTTGCCGCCAAACAGTAATGTAACCGTTACGGTGTTTCGATTTTAAAGGGTAAGGGTGCTGGTGAAGTTACAGGCACATGGGACTTGTCAACTTATGTTTCAGGGTGGGCACAGGGGCAGTGCCCCTCAGATCGTTATGATTTAAAGCACTGTAGCTGTTATGGACAGGTGTCTCGCTTAACAACACGTACACGACTTGTTCGTCCCGTCCTTAAGGATCATAAAAAAAAACCTAGACCTAGATTAACTTCACATTCGTCTAGCCCATAAGTCATGCCTACAAAAAACTATGAGAAATTGCCTGGTCTATTGAAAACGAAACAAATAATAAAATATTTAAAAAAAAACTAAACTTATTTAAAAAACTTTCATATTAATTTTTTTTTGTTGACATATTTATGAAATTCCTATCGAAAGCTCCGCACCCAAAGGAACAGTTGAGAACAGCCTAGGTACTCTTTCGCCCTTTCCTTTGACTTTGTTGCACCCGATAGGACCTGTAATTTGATTTTTGTACTATATAACACCTTGTCAGCAAAGGAATTCAAATAAAGAATATTGATGTCAGGACATACGACATTAATAACAATGTACATGAAAAGACTAGCCGTTGACTACTCGTACAAATAATAATAATCAGAATTTCAGTATATGGTCGATTTTGCATTATTCCACAGTTAAGCTGATAGTAGATACTTAAGTGTAATAGATTTGTGCAATTAGAGCGATTATTAATGACTCTTATATAGTACCGTTTCTTATCGAAGTTTGGCAATCAACATGGCTAAGTGCATTTAGTGATGAAACCAGCATGTCGAAGAAGGTCAGCAACCCTCGAAAACACGAGTGAAGTCCCCTAAAACCCTCGCCTAAGAGAAGACTCGTGCCCTGCAGTGGGACGTATAAATGTGTTATCATGAGGCTTTTGTTGGTGGAATAATCGCCTTCCATCGCTATTCAGCGCTCTAACTTTAAGTTCTACATCATGACATTACAGTCGATACTCTCTTGGCTCGGATTCTAATTTTTCCCGTACTAATACGGTTCAGTTTGTTTGGGTCGAACGACAGGGACACTGGCTTTATTTCAGAATTTATTTTTTTACAAACGAAATTCGAAAATTGTATGTCGTATAGCATACGTGTTCTATTTAGTTCAGCTGATATAAAAAAAATTATTGGTGTATTATGTAAAGTACTGCAGGTATATTGAATGTAGCGGTATTCTTATAAAATTTCGAGGTAAGTTTGTGTTTTTTCTATCATGAAAATTTTTAGGAATCTCGTTTTCATACCGCGTAGCAATCAGTATATATCCTCAGTTTTACTATATACTTTTTCCAAAGTGATTGTTTCAACTCTTTAATTGCTATGTAGAATCAACCAAAGCTTTCTTCGAAAACTGTCATGTCAATTATGTGCCCAAATATCCTTCCCCTATTTACTTTATTTACAACTATCTAATTTAAATAAACATTTTTATCACCACAAGATATGGTAGATCCTAGGATAGGAAACGTGATTCGCAAAGCATTTGCCTCGTTCACGACATTCATCACGTCTGCTAGTTGTTTAATTCCTTCGAGTGCATCTCATCCATCGCATAGACTGCTTTATGACTAAGTTATTATGCTATGCAACTCACTATTTAAGACGTTACGCGGATGAATGTCGTTATAACATTTATTTGAATGAATGGTCCTTCGTTTGGTATTTTCTTAAGCGAAATGGGGACAAAAGGAATGTATCTTGCGTTGACAAAGAGTGTTCATACACGCCGAGTTTTAGCAGCAATGCAAACGCGATGCAAGGGCGTGTAAAGTTAGATGATTAGCGACTGCATCGCGTTTGCATCGCTGCCAAAAGTCGCCGTGTGTAACAGCTCACAGATCTTTATCTGGTTGTTCGAAAGCCTAAAGAATGTGTGTAAGTGTTATTTTTAATAGTAGTTTTAGTACTTTACCTATTTCAACCGCCAAGCAGTAATTTGGGCATTACTGCGTTTCGATTTTAAAGGGTAGGGGAAAGATGAAATTACAGATGCATGGGACTTGTAAATTTATGTCTCAGGGTGACGAACGCATGCATGGCAGTGCTTCTCAGATCTTTACGATTTAAAGCACTGAGCAGGACTACAACTGTTATGGACAGGCGTATTGCTTACAACTAGGCGCACCACTTATTCGTCGCGCTTAGTAGCATATTAAAAAAACATTCCGTCTCGACTTAGCTGTAGCGTTTGATTGAAAGAAGTTGTGAACATTTTGAATGAGTCAGCGAAATTTGATTTCGTAATTCGAAAGGATGTCCCCAAAGGTGAAGAAAGTATAGTTCTTTATAAATTTACTTACATATACAAATAAGGCTTCAAACCGCAAGTAGAATATCAAGTAATTTAAGTAGTAAAGCAAAGTAATTTGTAAACGAAACTTTTGTATAGAAATAAAAGTGTTGTATAACAACGAGATCCTCAAATGGTTATTATAATATTTGCACCTTTATTTACACTTAAGTTTATTTATCGCTTGATCGCATCGGCAGTGTACTTTGCTTTACTCTTTAGACTTCAAACAGTTCTTGTCATAGTGTATACAAAGATGAATTAAAATCTTAAGAATAAACCTGAGCGTGCGGTTAACTGTAAAATTTTCAGCAGTGGATTATGAGAATATTCATTGCTGTTTTACATGAAACCTGTAAATTTACGACTGGGTGTCCTTTTAACCCACGATTCATCTGCGAAAGTTACCTGAACACATCCTTACATTACACGACGCTGTAACATGGTGAATGGGATTCACAAGGGCAGTTATTCGCTTTACCTACACCCTTGTCGAATACAAGAAAACTTTATAAAAAATAACTCGTGTTTTGTTGAGTCTAGGCCTATGCAATGAAACCAAATGTACTAATATAATAACTGCTTATATAATATATACATTTGCTTCATCACTGAGATTCAGTATTGCAGTAGGGACGATCCGCAATTAGGAGCTTATAGCAGCTATAATGCTATTAGTAATGTCTAACACTTTCTGTCTAAGTTGAGAATCTCTCATACTTATGTAATAGTCATTATTTAACGATTTTTGTTTTTTTTTTTAAATATAATATCAAGTGACGAGACGGACAAGTCGTGCGCCTGATGGTAAACTACACGCCTGTCCATAACAGTTCAGCAGTGCCACTCAGAGCTTTAAATCGCAAAGGTCTGAGTAGCACTGCCACTGCGCCCGTCACCCTGAGATATAAGTTGGCAAGTCCCATGTGCCTGTAATTTCACCAACACCCTTACCCTTCAAAATAGGAACACGGTAATGCTAATGGTAATGCTTATTACTGCTTGGCGGCAGAAATAGGTAAGGTGGCAGTACTTCAAAAAAAAGGTGGCAGTACTTCCCTGGACGAACTCTTTCACAAGGAGCTCTACTGCTACTGAGGAATTTTGAAGCCCTTTGTGGCACAGCGGTTAGCGCGAAGTGCGCTATATGAGAACCCAGGCTCCATTGCCAGAAGGACCAGTTTGGGTAAAGAACTTTTTTAACTGATTTTGGTCCCGATGTTCTGGGAAGTACCTCACAGTTTCAGCGTCGATGCTAGTCCATATAGGGCCCTGGTGTCATCTAATAGAGACGCGATCAAAATGACATATTTACCCTGGAAACGTAACCTTAGTACACAATTTAACTAACCTATTACATAAAAAGATTACCGCAACTGTAAGCCTCACTTTAAGTCAAAGATGTGCCTACTCTTGCCGAAATCACACTCGTATCAAAAGAAAAAAAATGTTACATAGAGTCAGCGCGGGCGCTCGCCCATTTAGTGTAGCCCGGGCACATTGATACCCTGGCGCCCTCTAGTAGACACGCGACCAAAATGTTATATTTTCCTACGCCCCTGTGCGCCGCACACCCAGCACCATAGGTAAACCCAGCAATGCATAGTTTATTACGTGGCTCTGGTACTCATAACACTCGAAAATTGTTTTTGATACCAATAAATTGGTGACGGACAACCAACACGTTATTATATAAATATTATTTTGCTTTTTTGTTACTTGATATTGTTTATTATATGTGGAAACTCGTTAATGGCATTTGAATACTCATCTTTGTTTAATATTAATTAAGCCGTAACATTTTTCTAACATGTCAAATATAAATTAATTAAGAAACAACTTGTAATAGACCTTGTTAAGACCAAAGGATATAAAAGGGAAGAAGCGAAAACTGAATACTAATGGATGGATTACAGATAGTAGAGCACTTTGGTCTACGAATTTCTTGACCACTTATTTATTTGCTTACTTACTGATTTTTCTTATGTATTTTACATTATACATTTTAGATAATAAATTTTATAATTACGCTGTAAAACTCAATTTTAAAGTACATTCAAATATTACAATTTTTTTGTTAAGTATTTTATTTTGATGTTTTAAATTTTTTACAAATGGCAGTCAAGCTATATGACCGTACAAGCCGTATACGAGCGGGTTGATAGGTGGTTCGTTCGTTGTTACGCTTCTTATAACGGAAATGGACTACATGGAAAGAAATGTCTGGACAAGGACGGATCGGCAGGTAAAAGGAGTGCTGAACAACTATACTACACCTGACCTTGACCTTAGAGGTGGGTATCGTGCTCGTATGAAGTCTTCAGCAGCGCTCTTCCCCAACTTCCAACAGAAGTCCTAGTCAAGAATATCCGACAAATGCGCGTGGCGGTTCCGTTGGCGCGGTGGCGGTCAGGGGAGACTACCACTTACGATGATGATCACTTGATTTATCATTATCACCTAACTGTGTTTAAGTACAGTACAATAACAGTAAAACATAAGGGGTATTTCACACACGGCGAAATAGGACTACGCAGTGTGCGTTAAGCTGGTGGTGAATCCAGCTAAACGAGGGTCGATGGGTGGTCCAAGGTGTATATGCCTACGCAATTACGAACAGTACTTCAGTTGCAGCAGGGTAAAAAGCATAGCAGTATAAATATTAAAGGAAATGTAAACTTAACCAACCGGCATCGGCATGAACAAAATTTAAGTTATATTTGTTGTTAACTCCGGGTGGCGCCCGGTCTGATCCTCGGTCACCACCGAATATCAGCATCAGTTTGTTTTGCATGCACAACGCAACGTATGCTGAGTGGAGACCACTTTGGATTTCCACATTAAGATTTACTTTATTTAGTAATAAGAAAATGAGACCAAATAAATGTTTTCTTTCTTTCTTCTTCTTTCTAGCCATGATTGTGTATTCTAGTTCATTAAGTAGGTTGGAACTACAATACTACTACTTGTACTGTATAAATAAAGATTAGGAATTCGTATAAAGAGGTAGACACCACACGATGCGGTCAAAATTCGATTACCGCTATCTAAAAAAAAAAAATATGTTTATTGAATAACGTATTATACAAATGAATAACTAAAGACTAATTATGGAAATAAATGTAATATGATAATTAAATTATAAACAAAAAATGTATTGAAATATAAATAAAACAATAATAATAATTAAACAATGAAATGCAAATCATGTACCTATTACGCTTAAAATAGACAACATTTACTTTGGGATAATTAATAAATTCTCTGTATCATCGTAGGACATATTTTGAAAGAATTCTTGGAGAATTTTCTTAACCTTTATGTAACAAAAATGATATATGGCCAGTTTGGCGTTTAATTTATTGTACAAAATTGGACCAAGAAACACAAAAAATCTGGAAATAAACACATGTTTTGATGATACAATTTTGGGGCAGACAATATCTTTCCGTCTTTTGTTAGTGTTTTCAGTACTATATGGGAGTGCAATATGCTGTTTGAGAACTGTGGACTTAATAAATAATTGCCTTGGAGTTAGTACCTTACACGACTTATACAGAAGGTTAGTGGGGTAACGGAAAGGGCGTAAGGTAGAACCTTTAGAACCGCTCGCTGGGCTCTCTCAATGGTTAGTAATTAAGTTTTAGCAATACCACCCCAAAATGTAATGCAATATGTAATAATTGATGGACATATGGCATAATAAACTTGCCTGATTATTTTAAAATCAGCAATAGCACGTAGTTTTTTAAACACATGCATTAGCTTACGGATTCGACCGCTTAGTGCTTCGATATGGTGCTTATAAGAGAGGTTATCATCTATTATAACACCTAAATACTTTACCTTGTTAGTAATAGCAATGTCTGGACACTTGCATAGGTTGTTAGTAGTCTCCTTACAATGGTGAACATAAAGTTGTGTGTTAGTTATAACAGACTTTGGTTTTCGCATATAGAACTGCATGAGACTAGTTTTTTCCGTATTTAGTGTTAATAAATGTTGCTGTAGCCAGTTATTTACGACATTGAATCCTCGCTGAGCATATTCATAGATTTTATAGTTCATAGAGATTATCAGATTTAGCAGAAAAAAGCAGAGTAGTATCATCGGCATAGAATATGGTCTTCCTACTGTCTAATTCTAGATTACAAAGGTCATTAATGTAGATGAGAAATAGTGTAGGGCCTAAAATACTTGCTTGGGGAATTCCAAATGCAGTACTCTTGAGATCAGAACTGAAAAGTCACCTATTTTGACACATTGGGAGCGGTTCTCCAGATAATCTGCAAATAATTTTAGCTGTATACCTCTTATACCTGGGGATTAGGGTTGGTAAATTTCCGAGAATATTTCCGAAAATGGAAATATTCTCGGAAACATTGCGAGAATGTTTCGCAAATGCGAAATTTACATAAAAAGTTGAATACTTTGGTGCAAAAACGTTTTTTTTCATATGAAGAAATATTTTGAAGTTAAGTTGATTGACACATTTTAATTCTTATTAATACCACAGAAATCCATTTTCGTGAAAATACTGCAAAATTTCTTAAATTTCCTTATATTTCATAGAAACTTTCCACGAAATATTTCAGAAACTTTTTGGAAGTTTTTCAGAACATCTTCATTATTTTATATTTTTATAGATAATTTTAATGTGGGGATCAAAATAATGCATAACAAAGGTGATTTAAAACTTTGTATTAAATAATTGAAATTGAAAAATTGAATAATAAAAAAAAATGCTATACAATAGGTATGTAAGAAGCTTGTCGCACTTTGTAGACCAATAAAGTTTTAAAATATAATCAACAATAACAACTTACAAAATAATCAACATATATTATAGTAAAATTATTCAGTGCTCAAACATCAACAATTATAATTAAAATAGGTACCTCAAGAACAAATAACAAAATCACAGATTGGTTCTTAATTATGAAAAATACTGGGATTAAAAAACTTAAGAATCAAAATAAAATATAAAACTTAATACTAATCTGTATGCAACTCATCACTGCTCCATGATGTCGTATCTGAACAGGAAGCTACTGATAATGTGTCCTCATTTCTATCATAAGGTTCTGTTAGCAAATCAATGTCAGCGTTCAGGTGGTCAATTGAGCATCGATCTGAAATCTTCGCTGTTTTATGTGGAGCGTTTAAAAGTCGCCAATTGTGTTAAACGTAACTTAGTTTTCCAGCCCTGTCTGTTGTTAATTTGTTGCGTTTAGTGGTGTGTATGTTCCCAAATGTTGAAAACGATCGTTCCACTGCTGCAGAAGTTGATGGTACGGTCAAAATTTTGTTGGTCATCTGGCCCAATTTTGTTTGCCCAAAGAAATTATTCCACCATTATTTTTAATATTATTTCTAAATCTCTCAAACAATATATTATCAGAACAAATAACGTTCTTAAATTTTTTAATTAAATAGGTTCATGAAAACGATTCCTGTGCCAAATTTAATACCCTAATTTCAACATATTAACTATTAATACATATACGGTATAAAAGTGGCAAAATCTAAGTGGATTACGAATATTTATTTCATTCATTCTTTTGATGAGTATGAAATTTCCAGGAAACTTTCCATGCAATTTATGGACATTTAAGAGAAGTTACGGAAATTTACTTATTTATTCCGATTTCTTCAAAAAAAATATTTTGGTTTTACAACCATGATATAGAACTATAACTTTTCTTAAATGTTTCTTGAATATGCGATAGTAAAAATGCAAAGTAAATATGTAAATTTCCATAAATTTCGCGTTTTGAGAATGTTTCCGAAATATTTCAAGAAACATTCAGACTGGAAAGTTTCCAATTTAGGAAAGTTTCCGGCTGCCCATCACTACTGGGGATTCAAACTTCTGCAATAGGATGGGTATATAAATTGTATCAAAAGCTTTCGCTAGGTCCAGAAATATCCCCACTGTTTTGTTACCCTTGTCAAGTTCCCTTGCTAAAAAATCCGTAAGTTGTTGCACAGCGTCAGATGTCGTAATTTGGATCTAAAACCGAACTGTGTTTTAGATAATGTGGATTGTTTCTCCAAATACAATACAAGTCTATTCTTTATAAGAAATAGGTCTATAATTCGTTATTTGATCTTTGTTAACAGATTTATATACCGGGACCACAATAGCTTTTTTAAGCATATAGGAAATATTCCTTTTGTTAGAGATATTTACAAAATGCAAGTAAGCGGTGAAAGTAGGATGTGCCTGAATTGTTTTACCGTTTTGTTTGATATGTTATCATGTCCATCATGTCATGTCTAGCACTATCGTCTTTTAGGCTTAAAATTATTCTTTCAACCTCACTTTCATCCGCATCTAATAGTACAAATGATCCCAGGGACTTGTCACAGATGGATTGAGTGCTTTGTGGTGGAGAAAGCGACAAAGTTTGAATTTTTTGAGCCACATTTTTACCTGCGTTGACGAAAACATTATTTGCGCTGTTAACAGATATTAGGTCAGATGAATGGGCTTTCAATAATCCTGAAGATGATTCATGCTGTTTTGATGTATATGTTAAATTTTTTATATATTTCCAAACTTTTTTACTGTCTGTACCAGCTTTGTCTAATTAGACAAAAAGGAATATACACGTTAAAAAGGAATTCGTTTTTATCGCAACTATTTTTAACTTTTTTAACAAAAGTTTCTATATCTTTTATACGATGCTTGTAATATTAAATTACCTGGATTACATTTAGCCTTCATATGTAGTTTATCCCTATGTCGCATACAGCGAATAAGTCCCGGTGTAATCCAAGGCTTGATACTGTAATTTTTATTATTTAATCGCACGACTTTCGTGTTACTTAATATTGATTGCTGTACATTTTTTACTAAGTAGGACCGCGTCATCAGAATTATAAACTGGGTTAACGTCAATGTTGCAAAAATCTTTTTCAAGTTTATTTATATTGATTTTAGAAATTATTTGCGTGCGAGTAGAATTAAGCAATTTACGATTAAGGGTTAGTAGGGCGGCTCTATGATCGGTTATTGTCGAGTTAGTAACTAATGCTATTGATTTAAAAATGGATTTAAGCATAATATGGTCTAAGCAAGAGCCGCTTTGATGAGTAGGGAGAGTATGCGCAGGAAGTAAGCCATGAACGAACATAGGTTTAGGTACTCTTGCGCACAGAAATCGATGCTATCTGGGAGAATGTTAGTATTCAGTACATTTTTAAAAGATGATAAAAGTTGAAGCGTATCGTTAAGTGAGTCAGTAAAAACTTTGGTATTTCTAAAGGGGGGGGGGGTCTGTACAAAGCTAATATTGCCATGTCTGATCCAATTTTGATTAGGTGCCGATTGCAGTTTAGTATATATTTGATTCCTCATCTGAAATATTTTAATTATTCCTAGCATAAACCACTATACCGCCATTTTTGTTGTAATTTTCCTTAGAGCGGTATATACTATAGCCTGGCATGAGTGGTAGATTTCTACCTTTTTCTGGATGGCAAATACCATCAAATAATTTACTAAATCCGTTATAACTTGTAATACGTTTTAAATTGATTATTTCTTCTAACAGGCATGCACCGCAAGTCGATAGAGGCGGCGCGGCACCTAAAGGAGTCGGGGTCGGAGCGTGAGGGATCGGAGCCCGAAGAACGCGCTGCCTCCGCCTCGCCCGTTCGCCACCACGACGCTCACGACCACCAGGTAACAAACCAATAATATCGTCACCATCCTATAAATCTCTCCGGAATCCTTCATAAGGGTTACTAAAGCTATAAGATTTAGTAGCAGTAGAGCTCCTTGTGAAAGAGTTCGGTCACGGAAGTACTGCGCATTACTGCGTTCCGGTGGTGGTGAAATTATAGGCACATGCGACTTGTCAACTTTGTGCCAGCATTGCAGTCTAAATTCTGTTAAAAATGATCTAGCAGCAGTAGAGCTCCTTGTGAAAGAGTTCGTTCAGGGAAGTACCACCATCTTAACATATTCGGTCGCTAAGCAGTAATGTCAGCATTACTGCGTTCCGATTTTGAAGGTGTTATAACTTAGGAAATGAAACTATTTTTTCGGATTTAAATCGCATTTTAAGTTAAGTTAAGTTATAAGCATTTGTTTGAATCGCATCGATTCAAACAAATGCTTATAACTTATTTCCCAGAATCACGGGCCCAGTGGCAGTGCCCTTAGACTTTACGATTTAAAGCACTAAGTGAACTACTATGGACAGGCTTACCACGATTTGTTCGTCCCGTTGCTTGATATTATAAAAAAGTACGGTGTGTTCTTGAGGTTGGGTCTTAGAGACACACGGTGTCGCTAATGCGTTGCAGTGTTTACATCCACCATTATAAAATAATGTAAAATTTTTAAAACGTGAACATTTATGAATGGCGCTACGGCAAAGAAACTCGTTAAAAACCAAAAACAAAGATCTGCAACAAACAGGTAGAAAAATTCATAAGGTCCGCTAGTTCGTTCCGTGGCTTAGTTGGCATAGCGTCTGGCACGGTTTGGTGGGAGACGCTGGTTCGAATCCTGCCGAATCGAAGGATTTTTTTCTTAGTGTTCTTCTGATCTTTGTCTTAATAATTATAACAAACTAGTAGAGTAATTTCACAAAAATCATTGAATATCATGGTGGTCAAACATCGTGACAGTCCATAAACTTTTTTTTCAATAAAATAACAATTTCCCTAACGAGGGACACCGCGTAACTATCTCTAGGACGCTTTCGGGTTACATTATTTATTCTATACACGCAATAACAAGTGTGTATGTGTGTTGTAGTGTCCAACATTTACAACTTTTTATTACACATTCGCAGGCGCAAAGCTCCCCAGCAAGCAGCACCACGGCTTCGTCATCAGCCAAAGGTCGGGCGTCGCCAGACCGCGATCGCGAATACGACGACCCCGAAGCGTTCCGCAACAACAGCATCGCCTGTCTACGCGCCAAAGCACAAGAACACCAGGCCCGCTTGCTTAATAACAACCTTCTTCTTCAGGTAATAAAGATGAAATCAGCTATACATAGTCTACTACTTTTCAAGAGAGTTAATGATATCGCCTGCATGTTTATAAATGCAGGCGTCTAACTTTTCAATAAACGCTAATCTCCATAATCCATAATCTGTAAAATATGGTCTCCCAGTAATTGGGTGCAATTTCCATAGCTTTTTTGGTGTTAAATGTTTTATCATAAGAATTTGAAAATTAGGTCTTCTTGAGGTGCCATTTCCTACCGGAACTCGACGATCATTAGGGTTTTCTGTATTGACACAGCTGCACGGAACCAAGATTTTGTGCTCAGGTTAAATCATCCGTCATCGATCAGTCCGGAGATACTTCCTAGGACATGAATGTCCATTTTCTGCATCTCCGGTGTAACATTTATGTATTTTTCGCATTTGTACATGCTCGTCATGTTCCGTGTTGCAATCTTTACGGCACACCCGGACATTCTTAGCATCCTCTGACCACTTAAGGTCTGTCGGGGACTGAGGGCCGTTGCTTGCGTTGTATTTAATAATAATAATAATAATAAATCTTTATTTCGGACAACAGGGATCCATGTTAGTAACAAAGGTAGCTTATAATTGGGTTAGTACTTAAATTCTACTACGGATTTTGTGGTTGTTATTAAATGCCGCATCACGAGGCAGTCACTCTTCTCCGTGATAGTCTTCAGTAGACGCCGACTTCTTCCGCAAGAGCGCTATGAAGCTATCGACGCGAGCTTTGACCAAACATGGCAGACGCAATGCTGAGCCGTGGCAACCGCAGCAGCGTCCTGAAGGCATTATTATATTGCGTATACAGGGCTCCGAGCGAGCTTTGCGTATAGGCCCATTGGGCCCGCGTGTAATGGTGTGCAATAGGCTCTAAAAAGAGTGACCTTCACCTCTGCCGTACATCGATCAAACCTGTAAGCCAGGATATCACCGATAGTGCCCTGTGTTCGTGTTCCATATCCATATTGTTCTGAGAAAAAATAATGCGGTGGTCTTCCCTTTGCCTTCCCCATCGCTGTTTGTTACTAAGAGGATAATGATGACCACCAAATGTACTGATCCACTTGAATCTCCACTCGGTAGCCTCCTGTACCTGCACCTTATATGCAGTGAGTGCTTATCTACTGGCGGCACTAACTCGCCATGTTACGGAATTTATTATTATCTGATTACTATATATATTTAATTTAGTATTATCTCCCGAGATATATATACCCACTGCAGTGTACACCCTCGAAAATTAGGTAACGAAAAAAAATTGTTAAATAATTTACCTTTATTTCAGGTGAGTTGGACGTCTAACGCACACGCTTATTTTTTTAATAAAAATAAATAATTAAAAGTTAACGTAAACAATAATAATTGTAAAACCAAAACTGCTTACTATGCCAAATCACGAATAATACTGCACTTATATAATATCCTCCGTTGAAGTAAAAACCTTATTGCCCATCTTCCTAAAGTAGTACATTTGTCATGAATACACAGTTTTCCCACATAATCACATAAATGTACCTAATTATAAACGCCTACACAATGAAAGTTTTCTCGAAGTGATAAAACGGAACCCGTAGAGTACTAAACCATATTCTTTACTTATTTGTTAAAAAGCATATGGAATTATGATGGGCTGTCCTCTGCACCATCCTAAGAATACCAACTATACTAAGTGCCATTTAGCATGCCAGTAGCAATTAATCGTCCCATCTTACACTGTATACATTATTTATGAAAACGATACTTTCCAATGTTATTACAACGTAATTCATATTGTTTATTTTCATTATACATATACTTATATCTTTTTTGGCACACACTCATACCGTCCCGCACTAGGTAAAGGGACATGCACATAGGAAACCACAAATTACACCCAAACTACGAGAGAAACAAATGTAGGCCATACAAATATTTCTCCCGGCCCAAGAATCGAGCCCGGGACCTCTGCGTAGCAGATCAGCATGGTAACCGTTCGGCCACAAAGGCAGTTATGTGTATTATTAAAATGATGAGTAATATAATACATTATAATACTACAACTGTGATAACAACATATAAATTTACAGAGCGATATGCCTGAATTTTTTTTTTTAATATATGTCACTATCTTTTATTATATTACTCAAGCGATGTCAAAATTACGCAAGATTTTTAGGGATCGGCGAAAGGTCGCTGTTAAATTGTGACTTCGGGATGGAAATCGGGTGAATGACCGCTATTAACATACTAAATAGTACAAACTATAAACTGTCATTTATTTACCAAACCTTTTTACCTGTTTCCAGGTGCGAGGTATGTCCCGCCCTCAAGCCGGAACCCCAATCGCGGAGGACGATGGTCCAGGCGACATTGATGTAGGCACCGAAGCACCACTGGACCCTCCGCAGCATCCTCCTCATCTCTACTGACCGCCCGTGCTGCTGTAGGCTCACCATGGGATTAACATCACGTGATCATGACGCATGCTGATTGGCTGATATAGAACTCGAACGCCAATATTACAGGAAATGCTATTGGATGAATAACGCGTGATTGCTTAGAGGCTAATGATTAGACCAAATGGTCGCTCCAAAGTGTTTTGTTAATGGCTAGAACTCATGTGATGTGGCGTCCACCGATTGGCCAGTGAGATCACGTAAAAAGGAATTAATTAAAAACAACTGACAGTACTTAAGTGTAATTATGTACATTTTAGAATTAAGCATATTTAACAGACCCTGTTTCGTGCAATACCTTTAGTTAAGTATTTATCTGTGTAGCCTGTGTTAGTAGATTGTACAAAGTTCCCAGCACTTAGATTATTGTAATTACAAGTTTTAAGTAAGAATAGATCTGCGGGCTAATCATCTGAGTCGAAAGTCAGCCTGATGTTCTGAATAATTTCTCAAATCGAACAAGATTGGACTCATTCACTACTTTCAATTCCCGAAAGTTAGAAATGGGCGACGAAAATATATAGAGTTTAACATTTCAGACAGGTCAGACAGCTTACGCCTATAATATGGGTTAACGTAGAAGCACTGCAGACGCTTGTAGAGTCTGTGGCACTGCAGCCGCGCCATTACTCATTTTCGTACAATATCTAGTCTGCAAAAGAAGCGCGCGCGTTTCAGCTACGGCGCTGCAGCTGCGCTTCTAAATATTGAATGAAAATTAGTAATGACGCGGCCGTAACGCCAAAGTGGCGCCATTACTGCGCTTCTATAAGCGCCTACTTTGAAAGCACCCTCAAGGTAGGAAGGCACCCCTAGCCGCCCAACTAGCACTGAGTACCTTTATACAAGTGTAATACTATTAAGTACATATTTACAAAAATCTTAACATCTATTCTTACGTAAACCTTGTAAAAATTTACCTTCTATTATATTAAATAACTTTATTGTGCCCCGATAAACAACTCTAAGTAATTACGAGGCAAGAAAAGACTATGTATAAACCATAATTAGAATAATTTAAAGATCGATATGTATTAAAGTAATTACTCGTAAGTGTTTCAGGGATAAAATTAAATTTGAAAAAAAATGTTAAAATCATTTCAGGCACTAAATTTTAAAGTAAATGCATAGTAAATGGATAATTTTCGGGCTAGTTTTCTTTACTTAATTTGTGGTGGCAATTTTAATTATTTAAGTATTCGAGTATATAATCATGAAATATTGAATAACTATAAGATACTACACTCGAATATTAATTAATACTTCATGATAATATTATAGAATATTCCAATAGTATAGATTGCCACCGAAATTAGGTAAACAAAACTAACCTCAAAATTACCCAATTATTTAATTATGTTTAACGAAGTGGATAACAAAACAACGAAATATTGAGTTTTGCCGTTTTTTTGCCACTTGAATGCGTTTATTAACAAAAAAACATCGAATACATTCCAAGAAAGACTACTGAGGCCTAAATTTTCTTCTAGGTTAATAACAGACTTGCCTGTGTTTATACTTAATTTTTTTAAATGTGCAATCCCGAAATTTATTAACGTTTGTAAGTACATACACAATTCAAATTATTCACTTTGAAAAAGGTAACTGAACTACTAAGAAAATTATAACCGTAATAAATAATCTACTTTGTCAGAGTTTTAAATAGTGAACAATGATAAAATATGCCTTCTTTTGACTTCTCTGGAACCGGTTTATAAAAATGATTGAAAAGTTGACTGTAAAAATCTTCTTTAACTATTTATTGTACTTACATTATATACAGATTGTGATAGATATGGAGAATAAACATATTCGCTTATTTCTGCGATTTATAGATCCTTATATGTAATTGCTGTTCGTCAGTCCACCGGATTGGAAACATTACGTACATCATTAAATTGCTTTGCAGATATGTGCTGGTGTCCTCACGATGTGTTCGTTCAACGAAAAGCTCATGATGTCAAATTAATCTTCGTACATAAATTTCGAAAAACTCAATGGAAGCCCGGATTCGAATCCACGACGCTTGGGTAAATCAAAACATTAGGCTACTCATGAAGAAGGCTTTATTCATGAAGCACTTTAGCTTTATGCTACACTACTACTATTTATACAAATCATGAACAATAAAGAGTACGCAAATTTAATTTGCAATACCTAAAGAACTGCAGGTATGATGAACATTTTAGTTCTTTCAATATATTAAAACATACCCAATATATATTATTATATATTAATATTATACAGAAAGAAATAAAATGATCTTCAATGAATTACGATAGGCTTACGATTCTTTACGTAGTAGGGCTCGATTGTACATGTCACAACGAACTTTATGCCAATTATGTAACTGCACTACAATTCTCCGGAAGACTTGGCTCTTATTTATCTTGTATATTCTTGTAGGTAGAATTAGTTCCGGAAGTAGTTCCGAAACTAATAATCAATGATCATTATTACAAATAAAATACAACTGACAAGTCTCAGAAATAAGGGCTCGAAATTTTAATTTTCTTGCGTAAGGTGAAGATTCCTATTAAAAAATCACAATATTAGAATCCTGATGAATGAACTCCGAATTCGGCTGTTTTTCAAACAAAATAGATGACCAGTGTTGGCTTTACCTATGGTGTAGGGAATGCAGCCACATGGACGCAAAGTCTTAGGGGGCGCCATGAGCCACACGTGACGCCTCCAAAAAACCTGCGTCTCTCGGGGCGCAAGCGAAGTAAACTTAAAGCTATTGCTTCCCTATATCATTTATAATTGCACCATTTGCACCCAAATTTCCAATCGTTGGGGAAAATATAACTTAAGTATTCCATTTTGATCGCGTGACTAGAGGGCGCCAGAGTATTGTTTGCACCCGAGCGCTACATTGGTTAGCGCGACGCTGTAGGGTCAATTCAGAGACAGTTCTTTAGTGGTTGAATTGTTTATGATGTGACCTATCAAATGGTAGTGGTAACTGATAAACACAAAATAGCTTTTATAGTACTAAAATAAATACGAAAAAAATTACATGCTTGGATTGAATTGAAACTTATTTTCCGGTAAATTAATGTTTACCTATTTCCCCACTACTATCACAGTTTGTATTACTAGTAACCCAGTACTTAAGCGCATAACAAATTGTATTTATCGAATAAAACTGCAGTGAAAGACGATCTGTTGACACAACAATTTAAACAATCGTGATAATACAGCAGCAAAATAAACAGTGTACATCTGACTTCATTTGTTTTATTTTCTAATAAGGGCTTGTGAGTAATTTTCAGGTTCGTTTTCTCTACCTAATTTCGGTGGCAATTTTTATTACTTAATCATTCAAGTATATTTTCGTGAAATATTAAATAATATTACAGGATGCTACACTCGAATAATAATGAATATTTAACTTTTAAGTTTTGATTGAATGTCACGATGTTTAACCACCTTCTATTTCTTCTTCCTGTCCTTATCCCACGCTAGGTGGGGTCGGCACAACATGTATTTTTCTTCCACCCTCCCCTATCAGCCGTTATTTTTATACTCACACCTTTCTTATCCATGTCATCTTTCACACATATTGTTTTCACACTGATGTTTGACCACCATGAAATTGAATTATTTTTGTGAAATTACTTCACTAGTTTGTAATAATTATTAATACAAAGATCGAACACTAAGAAAAAATTCCTTCAATCCGGCTGGATTCGAACCAATGTCTTCCAGCAAACCGTGGCGTGACGAGGATATCCATATAAGCAGCAGGCCACGTTTAGTTAGCTCGGTTAGCTTAATTCACGGAGTAAACCAAAGTATGAATAGATGACCCGGCTACGTGAGCTAAGCTAAAACGGCCCATTCACTACCTGCCAAGCCTACGCCTAGTCCCCTGATGATGTAAAGGGGAAGGCAGAATTAAATCGTGTAATTTCATCGCACATCTCCGTGATATATCCTGTAAAATACGGATAAGCAGGCAACTTTACGGCGGTGTTCAAGGCTCTGCAGCTTCGCCTCTACTAATTCCGAGTCACCTATAAGCCTCTTGACACGCTTGTCAATTGAATCCAAGGTGGCCAGTTGATATGTAGCAGAGCCATTCCAAAGGTGGCAACAATACTCCATAAACGACCGGACTCGTGCTTGGTACAGCTGAAGCAACTGTCCCGGTGTGAAGTAACGCCTCACCCTGGAAAGAATGCCAAGCTTCCTGGCTGCATTTTTGGCCATGGATTCAATGTACCTATCTGCCGAAGTTCAGATTGGACCACAGGTCCATTCCAAGTAGCTGGAGGCGGTCGGCTATCGGTATGGATAAATCACGAAAAGTCGGAGTTAGCTGAAAGGGACTCCGTTTAGTGGAGAATAGACACGCCTGCGTTTTGGTAGCGTTAAATTTGACAAGATTGGCATCGCCCCAATCACAGACTGCCTTCAGCGTCAAATCTAAACCTTTAGCATTTTCCTTTTTTCTTTATGCATTTTGGTTATAATTGAGGTAAAACAGAATGTACTTAATACACGCCTTTTTTCGAGATGCAATCAAATCTAAGCTAGGTGGTTCTCGAGATTCAAAGAACCTTCAAATAAATTCAAATAATTTCATAAATAATTTCAAAAAAATAAATAAATTTTGTATATTATGCAAAATTTGTACGTGAGCTCCGAGACTAACACAGGTATAATTTTAAAATAATAAATCGGTTGTATCTTCTAAACAAAAAGGCATCTAGTTCTAAAATTTTGCGACTAGAATCGACTAAATCACGGCTTTTTTTGCAATCAAATCTAAGCTAGGTGTTGCGGTTCTCGCGATTGAGAAATGGTGTCGCTGGAATAAGCTTAGGTATTCCAGGGTGGACAGACTAAATAGCGACTTTTTTCTGGCTAGTCAAATTTTCAAAACTCGACCATGGTCACGCTGGAAGAAAGGCCCATTTAGATGGAGAGAATTTATCGCACGCTTCGTGACGAAAAATCGTACGCGATTATCGTAAGCAATAATCACCATAAGATTATCGTATAATATTTACATTGAGGCAAGAACTGAAATCTCGCCTACGATTATGTCATACGAGATTCGCAAGCACCTTAATCGCCTCCTCGACTGTTTACACGGAGAAATATGTACTAAGGAGACTCTTGCTTAAGAGTTTTCGACTTGTCAAAACACGATCTCGTATGACATTTTTTCAAGTTCATACGATCATCGTACAAATTGGTTCGAACCGTTTTGAGTGCGAGAATTGCCATTCGAGTTCAGTGATTACTGCGGTATTGCCTATGAATACATCAAAATGACGCAAAAATCATTCAAATTTGGAACTGCTGATAATATTAAGTTCATTGCACTATATAGAAATATACATTTTTTTTTAATTTTATAACATTTCTTAACCCTTTTTTTTCTTTTCGTTTCCTTAATTCTTATCTTAGAAAAGCAGTGATAATCAAAACACACTCGCGCACTGTACTCATGGTAGAAACGGCTGGCACAAAAACTCTAAATACGATTTTTGGCTTCAAGTTCTGTTTACACGGAGACGTTCAATATTGAAAGGCGAGGCGATTATCGCTCAGGTGGAAGGCGATAATCGCGAATGTTTAGACGAGGAAAGTTTTTTATACTCTTTCGATAATCGTATCTTCGAGACGAGAAACTCTCTCCATCTAAATGGGCCCTAAGGCACGCGAAAGATATAAGAAACAAGTTTATTCTATATATTACTCGTTCCAACCAAATGTAGTTTCTTGCGACTATAACCAAATAAATGAAGACTTTTATCTGACTAGTCAGATTTAAAACTATCGATTATAGTCACGCTGGTATAAGACACGCTAAGGTATTTGTTCTATACAAAAACAAACTGTATGAACAACAAAATGTACATAAGAAAAACAATAATTTTTATTCGTAATGAGTATCTTGTCTTGTCTTGCCTTATTGTTAATTAAGTAACTAAAAAGTGTAAATAAAACACGGTTTTAAAATCTGGCAAAAAGAAGCCAATAGTGTTTAATAATCATAAGCTGATCAAAATGTTCTGGCACAATATTCATTCTTACAATTACAACTTAACAATTAGCTACTTTATAAAAAAAACACAGCACTGCTAAAGCACTTTAATTACTTAATCATAGTATTGGTATAAGTAACCACAGAACAACGACATTGGTTATATTTTAAATAATCGAAGTTTTTATCCTAATTTAACTTAACTTAAAAGGCACCACGAAACATCGCCATCTATTGGTACATAGCTGCAACAAGACAATGTAATATAAATTTTAGTAAAGGTCAAAAAGATATCACAATAATTTTTTTTTCATCAATATAATTAATTGAAGATTTAGTATGGCCCTAACATCATAAATGTATGTTGTAATCAGTGCAATGTTCACTTACAGTATGAAATCAAAAGTAAAAATCTCATGTTATATAAATGTACTGTAATTTGCATTTTATTCATACAAATAATCGCGGTCGTCGGCCATATTTGTTTACCTAGTTAGGCGAACAAGCTTCTAAAAATACAAGAATGTCCGTCAACAACATAAGACGCCATACATGGAACTATTTTTTCTTAATATTACCTGTAGCCTATTACAAAGCACATCATACATTATGCTCCCAATATTTTAGTTTGTACGCTCATCTCTAATAGATCTACATTTGTAAAGATAGTACATTGTAGTACCTAGCTAAGAATAATTACCTGCTAGTTACACACAAAAGCGTTGAGATCTTTACAACAAACATTATTTACGAATATAAAAGGGTAAATTACACTCTACAATTCACATTACTAAAGGCCACAACTTCACAATTTTTTTAGAAAGAGATCAACCTGCATTTTATCACTATATTTCAACCAGCTGCCCTTTTATTGTATTTCTATACCTCCAAAGACCACTATGCCTTTGTTTTTCTACGATTTTCTGTTATTTTTGTAAACAGCCATATTAATTCACTAATATTATGCTCAATGAATTTTGTGAAAAAAATATAGATACAAAAAATTTAATTCGAAAAATATACAAAAAGAAACTAATTTTTGTGAATAAAAAAAAGAAACAAAACGCAAAATAAAATCAGAACAGATCCAAAAATTAAGCCGGTGTAGTGTTCATTGGAGGCATCGTTTATAACATTCAATAATTTCCAATTGTTTATTGCCAACGAGGTCCTGTAACACTGTTATTCCTCGGTAATATTATTCTCTTCGTTCGTCAGTAGTACTCTGGCGCAATATGACTGTAGAGAATTCTTCATTATTCACACTACCACTGTAATAGTGTCACTCGTCGGAATAATAATCACGGGTGCGACTTGACGAGACGATTATTTTCTCGTCGTGTTCCATCTCTTTTGTGTTACGCATTCTTGTGTTGGAAATTCTTAAGTTCTCTTACAGAAAAAAGAGCAAATATTTTTTTTTTCATTAATTTGGTTTTTCACAAAATACATTTATGGAAAAAGTAAATTTCATGAGGTGAAAGTATTTCCTTTTACAACATCATTTTATGTATACCATAGTATACATATACATAAAATGATGTAACACTATACCATACCATAGTAAGTACCATACAATAGTACCATAGTATGGTATAGTGTTAGTCTTTTTTCCAGTTCAAGATTTTTTCTGTTTTCAATTTCTTTTTTTAGCCAAACAGTACTTTTTATAACCATTCGGTTGTACGGTACGTTATTAAATTCATTACAACAAATATTAATTTGTCAATCCAAGCTATAATTGGTTATTGAAATTGTAATATGACCCGAATTCATGAATTCATATATTATTGTGAAATGTACAAAGGTGTATTTGAACTTACTTGCCACAATTTTGTTTATAAATCACAAAGAAACGTTAGGCAAATCTATTTTTCCGGATTTAAATTGCGTATATTTGTTTTTTCAGACAAACCAACGTTTCGGGCCCTTTGCTGGTCCCATGGTCACGGTTGACTTTCGCGCGAATATACGCGATTTAAATCGGGAAAAATAGTTTCATTTCCTAACAACACAATCATAAAATCGCGAAAACCTAAGAACTCGATATCATAAAAATTGTTTTGTTTCACGTCTAAAGTATCTGTAGAGTATTTTCAGCTCAGTTTTCAATATACTTATGATCTATTATAAAACATCCAAATGGTGTAAAAGCATCGAAAAGTACAAAATTGGCACACTCATATAACTATATATAATTGAAAAAGTAAACTTTAAAGTTACAATATAATGCTGTGTAAAAGTACGTATATGAAAATTAAAACAAAGAAATAAACTAAAAGTAAACTAAAGCAAAACTCAATAGCATTGCCGTGTTGTGACAAAACACTGTACTTAATAATTTTTGGAAAATGTTTGACAAGATTGCCCCTTATTCTTTATAATATAGTTTAAATTAATGTGATATTTTTCTTTTTTTTTTTAAACTAAGTATACCGTGTAAGCAGATTCGCAGACCTCGATTCTCTGTGTTAGCATAAACACTGTATCCGAAAGTGTATTGTTTCATCACGACAGAACAACTAAATTATAAACAATAAACATCAAGTTAACGTTGAAGGTTATTTTTAGAGCTCTCCAGAACTGTCGGACAAGGGACTTACCACATTTATTGACACAAAATCGCCTCGAGACGCTCAAAAAAGTCAAAAAAATCAAAATTTATTTATTTCTTTATAGACAGACACAGTCCATAATCTTATAATAGTTAAATTGTGTGTGAAGTCCCATCAGGATCTACCAATATTAAAAAGAAAAAACCCAGTCCTATAATTGAAGGCGAATGCAGTCTCATACAATGAAGCACGATCGAACAGTCACCAGCCACAACGCGAAGAACGTCATTTGAACTGCCACGGACGCGGCTTAGCAACGAAGTAGTTCTTTTTCTAAGAATGAAAGCCATCCGTGTGAGTATCTGCGAACATGCCTGATGCGCTACAGTACCGTGGCAACCCGAGGAACACTGTAAATGCGTTGTTGTACTAAATACGCAGGGTGTTGTCTTCTGCGAACAGTTGATCAACAGATTACAGGTATAACAGAAAGCTTTGAAAACTAACACTTTAGCAGGTACTTACTGTACACCATGCAAATTTGCGAGCCAACATATTGCTTCTAACAGCCCACGCCCGGCGCTCTCTCTCAACGTCCTCATTATGCGTGAGGTTCTCCGATGCTCACGCCATAAAAGCGAAAAAGATGTTGCGCATTTCGCTTCCGCTCGGATTGCTGTTGCGAAACGCATTTTCGCTTTTACTACATGGATATAAAAATTTTTCTGACCGGCTTAATGCTATTTTGTGTCGATAAGTGTGGTGACTCCCGTATTTGGCATAAAACATTTCGTATCATGTTTATTTTGTATGCCATAAAAGCTCAACTTTAAAAAAAATCATAAATCGAAGCTCCCAACATTATTTTTTTTTTTTTAATTAAAAAGATTTTATTCACGACGTACTTGATAGAATTTGTGTGTGTAAAAAGGAACGGCGCACTAAATATTATACTTATTTTTTAATTATAAGTGTGTAGAGCAGGGCCCGATAAAAAAATTTGTTGGACGTATGGATATTAAAAATCGTATCTGACTAGTCAAGTATAACTAAACTAAATAATCAAAACCAAATATAAATAAGGTGAACTTAAATAATTAAATACTCATTAAAAAAAAGGGTGAAATCAGCTGTAAGGTGATTGCGGCTTTAAAACTTTGCATTTTAACAAATAACATAGAAAAAGTGCGTAATATATAAATAAGTAATTGTGATGAATTGATGATATATAAAATTATATGTATAATAATAAATACGTAGAAATGGCGTAGAATAATTGAGGCTATTAGTGCAAAAGTGATGTAACCCACACTTAATTTTTTTTCTACCACATAACTTTAAATGATACTAAACTAAATATAAAGTAATATTGTTGTATGTACTACAACAATATTATAAGAAATATTGTAGAAAAAAAATTAAATGTGAGTTACACTACTTTTGCGCTGATAGCCTCCGTTTGTCGGTGGAGTAAACAAGACTACGACAAAGTTATATAGATATCGCGAGATACTACTATTCTCGTATAGCGATCCCGCGCTTTTTGTCGCTCTCGCGCCCTGTCGCGCTAGCCCTACAGATCAGAAAAAAGGCTGACGTCGTGTCGTATCAGGAACACATAGTTAGGGCGCTGAACATAGATAGTTGACGATTAGTCTACAGGCAGCTTCCCATGGCCTGTGATATCACAGGCCGCGCCGCACTGCGTTTATTTGTACTGACGAGCTCGCACCACAAGCCTATACAACGTGAGTCCGTGCCGACACGGGCACTATCCACGGGCCGCGGCGCGAAGTCGCGCGTCTTGGTCTGTAATACCACGGCCCTTGTGAAGCCTGCATACAACAGACTGCTTTTTACAAAAGGGCAACATTTATTCCAATATTTAAAAAATATATATTTTATAAAAACGCAATCGCCCCCAGATGTTTTTATTCCGATTGACCATACAGCACATACATCCCTTACAGCACTACGGAACACGAAAATTGGAATCGGATTATGTAATTAATAACTATTTGCCTGAGACACGTGTCATTTCGCGGCGTTTAAGTCTAGAACTAAATGAAAGTATAAAAAGTGAATATAATACGCTTAAGGTATCTTTACCCTTGTACTAACACATGTCAGTACCCGTTATCACGAATAAACGTAATTTACAGTTTTGACTGAAAAAAGTTATTTACATAATCCGATCCAAATGTTCATGTTTCTATATCATATCAATCATAAATTTGTATAATTCAATTGCATCAAAATTGTAAGCTATGTATAGTAGTGCAATAAGAGACGTTATATTTTTCAAAAACAAATAAGCTAAGCTAAATTTTAACAAGTACATACCTATAAATAAGTTACAATTAGTGTAAATATTTAATATAATTTTTTTTAAAAGACGCCAAAAAACGTAGACAATTTTATTAAGACATGTGTTTCACCTCACCTCACTATTAAATCTTCATAAAATAAATTATTTTCGAAAATACACTTTTTCAGCTATAAAATATGCACAAAACCTCAGTGCATTTAAAAACCTTTATATGTCCACGATTACAGAGATAATTTTTTTTAAAGTGGACATAGAAGATTTTAGTAGTAAGACGACAATTTCTCATAAATTGTATATAAACTTTAGTTAACGTCATATATATATGCACCAATTAAAATTGAATCTATGTCCCCTTCCCCTGAGTTCCCTTTAGGGAAAATCCTGTGATTTCCGCATCGCCATGACAGTATATAATTGGAAAAAAATTATATGAAATCTTCAGCACAAACAATCGGAATGGGTTTTCATATCGCGGCAACCAGGTCCCCGATTCAGAACTCTTAGATATTTTAACCGAATCGTACGATAGGATATGGTTCTCGACTCGAAGGGCGCTTTCCGAGCTATTCAGGACATTTGGAGTTAACGTTCCATTCGGATTCGGATACGATATCGTTATCCAACAGCATTTACGTAGTTAGTCGGTGAAATAGATTGTAAGAAAAATGAATAGCCTTTTATATACATTTTTAAGACTAAAGGCCCACAATATAAGAACGCATTAGTCTTGCATTAAAATAAATTAATAAATTTAAACAAAATCCAGACTTTATTTAAAATAATAAGAGATTTCCATATTACATTCTTGCTTTGTAAACAATAGGACGTTCGGTAACTTTCATTCGATAACTGTGTTCTGAATAACATTTGTATATAGCCTTTGCCGGTCGAGAAGTTCGAGTAATTGTAAGGTTGTGACGTCATTTCGATTCGGTTTCGAATACGACAGTTTGACGTTCTGTTCGGGTTTTGTGAATAAAAATGAAAAGTAATCGGTCGACAACTGAGTTATCGTAAGGTTCTGAACCGACCTCCAGGCCCTGTACTCTCCTTCTCCGTCCGAAACAATTCCTGTCAAATAAGTAATACTCGACCAAATTAAAAGACAATGTCAAGCGTGAAGCTTCATTCGTATCATGCGTACTACTTATTTGACATTAATTGTTCCGGACGGATGTACCACTGAGAATGAGAGTAGACCCCCTGCAACAAATTTGGTGATGGGATAGCTACTTAAAACTAAATCGAAAACAGAATACTATTCCAATTAACTGAAATCGCATTTTTGCTAGAATAAAATAATAAACATGAACTGAAGAATAAGAACTTTCACAGGGTACTCACAGGTGGCGCTACGGAAAAAAGCTGTTTAAATACATATGAGATAATCGTAGTTCTGCCGATTTGTTCTATAGTTGGGAGAGTCGTAGTCCCGGTTTGGCAAAACAGGCGCTGGTTCGTGTTCAGCCCGATCGAAGGAATTTCTCTTTTTTGTTTGTTCGATCTTTTTTATGTAATCACAATATAGTGCAGTATTATCATGCAACATGAGTATTATGGTAGCAAAAATACCGTTATATTGAATAAAATAAATATTGAAAGCATGAATGCAAAATATTATTCTACTTCTATTCCAGGTTTAGCATAGAAGTTGAACTGGAATGTCTACTGAAATAATGCATATATAGAAAAATACATTGTACCCATTAAAAAGGTCAAGTATTTATACTGCAAAAGACGTGCAGTGCAATGTCGTGTGAAAGGGGGCTAAAGCATCGATACAATCGCGATGCAAACGCGATGCACCTTTTTAATGATTCAACATAAGCGTATGCATCGATGCAGCGGCGCGTCTAAATCACAAGCATCACGATGGAATCGCGCGTTTCAGAAACGCACATTTTCTATCGCTGCTAAAAGTAGCCATGTGTGGTCGTTCTTAAGTAGTTACATCCTAAGAACTTTCTTTGTGTACTGAACAGTATATAATATTATTATACGGTTCCATAGTGTTTATAATAATATACTTATAGACCAGCTCATTGCAATATAAAAAAACTATTTGCTTTATAGCTGCCGGAGGTAACAAATTCTATAAAATATGCACATTGGAAAAAATACCGACACTAAATGAGAAAGTCAATTTTCGGATGTTTTTTGAAAGTAAATTTGAACAGGCGATCTGTTCGTTTCATGAGGGTATTGGTTTGAACCGATAAGTAAGAATTATGTTTTCTCAACAAACCATGAAAGTATAGTTTATTTGGGTAATTTTAAGGTTAAATTTCTCTACCTAATATCAGTGGCCATTTTATTATTGAGGTATATTATCGTTGAATATTAAATAATATTTTAAGTTACTACTCGAAGATTAAATAATGCTTCATGATAATGTTCTAGACAATTTAAATAATAAAAATTGCCACCGAAACTAGGTAAAGAAAACTAACCCGAAAATTACCCATTTATCAGTTAATGTTTTATAAAACATATCATTAAAATAGCTTAATATATGATAACGATTAATGAGAAACTACGACTAAATTTCTACTATTGGTAAAGTGAGAAATATTAAATGGTAAAAAGTAGAATTCTGGTTTCTTACCTAATACTTTCTTTTCTTATCTAATGCTTTCTTAAAACTTTCTTATTGTCTATTTATGTACTCGTGGTTCAGTGGGTATAGTTGTACTATCTTCATAGTACAAATGTACTTAATTATAATTTAATATTAATTACACAAAATAATAAATTATATTGGAAAATTATTTTAACAATAAAGAATTGTAACTGTTCATTTGTATAAATGCATTAAGTACACAGGATTATCTTTCAGTTACTTAAAATTTCTTAACCTACAAACAAATTTTATACAGGGTTATTTTTAATTTACTTAAAACTTCTTAATCTATAAACCAATTTTATTCTATGACTTTTGAAACTACATAAATTAAAAACTACACAATTTATTTTCATTTCCCGTGCAGATCGAGGTAGGTTTGTATAATAAATTTTAAAAATGTTTCTTTTAAAATCGTAAAACAGTAGTCTCTCACTCACCTGTTCCTGAGAGAAGATGTCTTTGTAAAAATACAAATTTTCCTTACGTGGTCTTTGATCTCTTTCATTTTGCCATTCGTTTTAAAAATAACCCTGTATATGATAAATCAAACAATAACATTGAGATAACAATTACCTACCGTGAATAACATCATACGTGTTGCACACCAGACAACGTCATATTATTTCATACTGTCATCATAAGATATCAAATGACAAGCAAAAATAAATAAATAAAACGGATCAAAGAGTTTCCAACGGTGTGAGGTTCTTAAAGCAATTAACTCGATCTCATGCCATCTCCAGTCCTTGTCCAAGCTTTAATAATCACCCCCCGGACCCTCCATGTCGTCGCAACTCTTCAGCATTAAATAGTAGCTGTACACGGATAAAATGCAGTACGCCAGTACACCTGTAAATAAAGTAAGAAATGTTAGGAATTTAACAAGTAAAACAAAATCTTTGTGATAATTATTAATGTAAAGATCGAACACTCAGAAAAAACTTCTTCGATCCGGCCGGATTCGAGCCAACGTCTTCTGTGGAAGACGCCCAACTAAGCCACGGAACGAACCAGCGCACCTCACGAATTTTTCTATGTGCTTGTTGTCGTGTCTTTGTATTTGGTTTTTCAACGACTTTTTAGCCGTAGCGCCATCTATGAGAAATCTTAAGTATTTCATCACCCAGTTAGATACCTACCAATCCTGGCTAGAGATTTTTTTCTGAGTTCGATCTTTGTATTAATAAATATAATAAACTAGTCTAATTAAGAGTCGAGTAATTTCGCATAAAAACAATTGAATATCAATTCAATAGAAATTTTAAATCTTTGTTATTTAAAACTCTGAGGAACAGGCGTGTAGCTTACCACCAGGAGCACATAAAAAAAAACAAAAAAGTCTTTATTTAACCTCCAACACGAAAAGCGGGAAGTTCCTATAAGTTCGATGGCTTTGTCTGATTATCTGTCCTTGTAGATACTTTTTTTTGATGACTACAAAAAAGGAGTTGGTTTCCATTTCGACTGTATTTTTTTTATATGTATGTTATGCGATAACTGTCGGGCGCAGAGGCAGTGCCCCTCAGATAGTTGTGATTTAAAGCTCTGAGTTGTACTGCGACTGTTAAACAGAGGCGTGTCGCTGAGCATCAGGCGCACGACTTGTTCGTCCCGTCACTTTGATTGATTATTTAAAAAAAATTAGGGTTTCACACAGACAGGAACACTCACCGAAAAATATTACACCCTCGATGAAAGCGACGAAGATGTCTGATCCGGATCCGCTGACCCCGGTGAGCGCAATACTAACGACGATTACAGCCACAGCGATCACAAACACCAACACCATCGTGCCTACCCATAAAGCCACCGCCATTTTACTACGCTGCAAAACGCAACAAAATCTAAGTTATAAATAGTACTTATAGGGCCTTTCGCCGGTTTAGAGCCACAACGAGAAATGACCACAATTAAAAATGACCATTTCTCAAATTGACCATTTCTTGTATTGACCACTTCTTGAATTGACCACTTCTTGAAATGACCATTTCTTGAATGACCATTTTATTTTTAATTATAAATTGTTTTTTTTACTATATTTAGACCCTTTCGACAAATTAGGACCCTTCATGCCCAGACATTTATCTAACCTAAAAATGAAAATGAAATTAATGTTTGAAATGTTTTATTTGCCTGTTTTTGTCGAAAGGTTGCGAAATCCAGTTGCGATAGACGGAAGGACGTTAACCACCAGGGCGATAATAAACAATATCTAATGTATATACTTAAAGGTCCATCGTCAAACTTGTGGTAATGATCCTAATCCGAAGCCTGGTCAATGCAAGAAGTAGCCATTTCAAGAAGTGTTCTTTTGTAGAAGTGGCTATGTATTCTATTTTTATATTCATTGTGAAATTACTCCAGACCTTGTTGTTATTATTGACACAAACATCAAACAAACACAAACAAAAATTTATTCGATCCAGCTGCACAAGAACCATTGAGTTTCGCCAAACTGGGGCTATTGTTTTCTTTTTAAGCTTATGCTTTTTTGCTTATGCAAAGTGGGACTATCGTGTTCCTTTTATGGAATGCTGTTTGTTGTGTTAGTTCATATAACGCCATGTAAATAAATTAAAAACATAACATTTTTTTTTATGTTACCATTAACTTCTATCTACATACATTTTCATACCTTGTAAACCCCGTATAATAGCATGATAGCGATGAGTACATGTCCCGTACTAATGATGGCCGCGACCACGGCGATACGGTACCACTTGGTGTAGATCTCATCACCGACGTTGTCTACGGTGCCCACCATCTCGTTGAAGCTCTGTGCGTAAATCGAGCACACCACCACCAGGCATACGGAGATTAACTGGAATTAGAGTTTACCCAAGTTATTGCAGTGCTTTAGGCTGGGTGCGAACTGATACTTATTATGATAATTACCACGACAATTATCTTAATGCATATACCTTGATATTTCTAAAATTAATGTGTACAACAAAATACTACTGCTAGCAATGTCACGCCATGTGTTTGTATCAGAGATATTATTATACCAAAACGTATCAAATGTGAATCTCAAAACGTCTTAAACGATTTCGTTTGTAACTTCAGGAAATTTGATTTCCCTGATTGGTTCTACTGGGAATCGAACCTGGGACCAAGAGTTACGGAATTCATTCCGTGTCACTACCCAGAACAACTAGGCCGAAACCACTTTTAGTTCTATCGTTCTACACATAAAAGCTGTACTTTCTAAGACGCATAATTAATTAGTAAATATTGACGTTCGTTAAATGCATTTAAAATACTTACAGCTGATTAAAAAATGCGGGAAATAAAAAGTATAAATTTTAGGCTAAATTATTATTTAATCATGGGAACAATTTTAGGAATACAGAGCTGATTTTTTTTATATGATACATATAAAAAAAAATCACTACAAACAACACAATAACATTCCTGATAACTTTTATTCTTATGTAATTTCTTGAAAAGCTGATTAAGAAATAAACATTTTCTTTTCTGTCTCGAAATGTAGAAAATTGTAATGTGTGTATTTACAGTAAAATTAAGAAAAAAATAATCCATCTGCGGGTACTTGCGGCTTTAAGAGTAAAAAGGTGGCAAAATTTTTAGATTTGTTATTTATTTTTTAACACAATATACTAGTTTCTACTTAACTTTCGTGTTATTGTTATACCACTCTCTAAATTACACTAAAATTATTTTTTCTTTAGTCGAAGCTATTTCGTTAAAAAAGTACATAAAAAGTTGGCAATTTTACCGCACCTTTACACAAGTACATGAAGACGGATTATTTTTTTCTACATAGAAAATTATTGGAGCTATACTGTAAGTAACCACGCACATTACATTTTCGTATATTTTGAGATAAAAAATAATGTGTATATTTCTCCGTACAAAAAACACTTTTCAAGAAATTATACAAGAATAAAAGTTGTTAGGAATGTTATTACCTAACACATAAAAACATACAACATAAAAAAATCGGCTTGATACTCCACAAGTTCTTCCTATGTCCAAGAATTATCAATTTGGTCCCACTGTGCGGCGCCATAAATGGGCGTCATCTGCGCGTATACGCGCCGCAGATGACGCCCATAAAAACGCGACGATTCGCGTATAGTAAAAGTACGCGACGGGCCGAGGGTTAAAATATGGTTTGTAGCTATCTGTACTAGTAATAGACTGGTTAGTAGGCGGGTTCCGCGTTACCTAGCTTATCACCAGACGGGCATATGAGTGTCAACAGCGCGTCAGTCGTCGTTCAAAAGTGATACATGATTATTTTGTGGAAAAAATAGAAATATGCCATTATATTATGTCGCGTAAGAAGCCAAAGTTTAAAATTAATTTCGAAACAAAACTATTTTCTTACAATTCGGTAACAACAATATACATTGGTTGCTAGCCATCGCCGCCGTCAAAAGAACAATTCGAATGACGCTCAATGAATTGCTTGCACTAGTGTCGTATTACACTTGGTACTGCGTCCGCGTGTTGTAATCAAATTATCGATATGTAGAAACTCTGTATTTAGAACCTCGGTTTTGGTTTAGTTCAACATTTTTTTTATATTAGCGGTCCCAATGTGTAAACATAAATTGTCTACAGGTATTTAAAAGCTAACAATTTTGATTACTTATATGTATGTTTGGTCCCAACACTCGCAATAGCTTTTCTTCAAATTTTCAATTAAAGTAAAAACGATGTATTCACGGAAAAAAGGAAATATAGATAGAACTGTACCTCACAGTGTCGATAATTTCACAATCCACGTAATATCGTGGAGTATCAAATGAAGACTTTATGAGATTGGAGATTTTCTTTCCCTTATCTACATGATTTTTATCTCCCTACTTGCTAATTATACCTCACTTCATCCGCTTAAGTTCTTAGTTTTATCACAGGCATGATTTATTTGCAGATTTTGTATTGATTTTTTAGTTTCCCGCCGGATCCTTGTTAAAGGAGAAATGGGCTGAAGCAACAGGCAGTAAAAGATGGGTACCTACTAAATGTAGCACCATTTGCTATTGGCATTTCATGACATCACATTAAATTATGTACATATGAATAACAACCGAAAAATTCATCAAGAAATAAATAATTTGGTTAATCAGGTAATATATGACATGAAACTCAGAGTCGCATTCACAAATTATAGACCACATCTAAACGTGAAAACATTTCTGAAGCATTGTCAGTTATTTTTCGTCAAGTTTTCAGGAAACAAACTATTCGCTTCTTCGCCTTCGGAAATAAGTATCTTCATTTTTTTTACAAGTTCGTCGACGCTATAGGTATAGTCATGTTCAGTCAGTTCAGAAAGAGGTAATTGTTGACCAAATATATCATATTTCAGAGAGAATAAAGATTTTTATGATGACTGTGTTTTAATATTTCAACCCTTCTAGTGATCGGATTGACTTGAAATCTAGTAGGTTAATGAAAGTACGATGACAGTATAATAAATCATTAATACTGTGATTGTAGCATGTAGCTATGTATAGGCACGCACACGCCCGTGTAGGTTATATCAATTAATATTTGCGTGTTGTAAAACCTTATGCGTATTTGGTAACAAATGTGTGCGTGTAAAAGACAGCTACGCTAGTTCTCGAAGAAATTGCTTTAAACACCGTTTCCATATACTCCGTGGCTAACCCTAATCATCGAGTATATAACCAGAAATAGAGATGAAATAAGGGCCAAATATTCCTGGTAACACATTAGCGATACAGCTGTTATAAATATCAACTCTCGTTTGCACTGAAATATAGGCAGGCCAACTACTGACGTGTGTGTACGTCTCCGTATATTTCGTCTCTGTTTCTGGTTATATACTCGATGACCCTAATTATAGCAAGTGTAAAGCACTGCTTAGTTCAATATTCGCTAGTTATGAAACATAATGTCGATATCAATTAAATGTCACATCCCTATCTGTAGATTGTCAACTTTTTGCTTTTGTTCCAAGAAGTTTGTGTTCATATGATTCTTAGCTTTTATGTGACTAGTAGTAATAAAACCTTATTAAATCCAAATAAGTTTCAGTTTTTTTTACTAAAAGTTTTTTATTATTATCTATTTTCGTTTGATAATTTATAATTAATCAAAATTACGTTATTTTAGTACTAATGTAGGATACGTTTTCAAATGTGTGCGTGTGGCGACCCTAGTGTCGCCGTGTTTTGATACAAATGTTGCTTGATGCCATTTTCATTCTTTTTTTTCTTCCGTGACTACACCTTTCTGTTACACCGTGTATATTTTTCGTTCTAGTGTACAGGAAAGAGTATTTACATTGTGTATTGATTTAGATAAGTATCTCCTAAAACAAAAAATACAGCATCAACTCCAACTAATGGATTTTTTCATTAGTTGGAAGTCGGTACTGTATTTGCTGCATCGTCGGAGCAGGAGAATAACAGATAAACGACCTTACCGTGTGCAAATATGCGACGATTTTGGCGCCCACTTCGAGACCCAGGCAGCAGCAGAAAGACGTCACGTGCGGCAGACCCATCTTCGCCTTGTCTTCACCTTGTCTGTACCATACAAAAATATATAGGTTAAGCCAAGACGATATTCCATTAGTATTTGATGATATTGTTGCTGTATTTATCGGCTGTGTTGCGAAGACAGGTGCGTGGACGAGACAGCATTCGTCTGGAAACATTTCCTGACACCTTCGATCAAATCGAAGCTTAAACAACGATATTTAAGAGATTGAATAATTATAATAAGATTGTCTTTGAGATTAACGCAATTTTTGTGTTTCGTAGTTTTATGTAGTATGACAGAGTTGTAAAAGGAATTTGTAATGCTTATTGTAACAATAATAATAAACCATTTATTTCAGATATACATTTACCCATAGTATTTGTTAATACAAAAAGTAGTTAAGCTAATATTAGGTTTCAAATAATAATAAAACAAAATTATTTATAGATTAGGAAGGGAATACAGGCACAACGTACCCAGCCAATGTCAGAACAACTGGTTACGCATTTGCAGCAGTGTGTAAGCGGATCCACCGCCGCAGCATTGGGGACTCCCATCTTTCCGCCAATGTACTCAGGACGCCGTTCGTACTGACACGCATGCGAAGGAGTTGCGATGCGCTACGCTTTCTCATGATTAGCGTAGAAATCGACTACATGTTTCTCAGCAAACATGTCTGACGCGCTACAGAAAGGTGGAAGTAGGAACAGCATCCTGAACGCATTTTTATACTGGATGCGCAGTGCACCGTATGTACGCCGCGTGTAACTGACCCACAAGCTGCACGTATAAAAGAACTGGCAATATGCTTTAAAAAGCGTTACCTTCATTTCATTTGTACATCGTGCAAACTAGCGAGTCAGCATATTGCAACGGACAGCCAACACCCTGCGCTACTTTTCCACGTCGGCATTATCACATAGGTCCTCGGTGACTCAGATAAACTGTGTTGTCTGCTTTAGAGGAGTACCACATAGATCAACGGAAGGCACTGTTGTTGTACGCCTTAGCACCTTCTTTAAATACCATGCACTCACTCTTCAGCGCATTGTATCTGAGCCCATGAGCCACCGCATGTAGGTATATTAAGCCAAACAATGAACTGTTAGGCTTTGAAGTCTCGTTACTCGATATGATGGCAATATTTATTCAATAGTTCCTATGGACTCTAAAACTGAACTTCGACATCGACATATACTGCTCCGACAACATGATAGACCGGTATTACTTTACTCAGACACTATGCTGCTTCAACAACACAGACGAGATGCTTCTTAAAAATCTTTGTACTCCGATAAGAATGATCATCATTACAAAATGTTACAAACCCATGTAGGAAATGGTTTCTTATATCGATCAATATAATAAAATCGAAAAATTCTTTTATTATTAATTTATGAAATTATAACAAAAAAAAACTATTAAATTGCATATATGAAAAGAATATTTTTTGTCGAGGGACTAAAACAAGACGATATATACCCGAGGTGGTCAGCTATTAGGTCAACTATTATTTCGAGGATCTTGTTTGCAGCACAAATAGAAAAATCAAATTATAGTAAACATTCGGGCTACTTCGTTCTCCGTGTTTCTCTGCTCTTTCATCAATTTTTTATTGTATTGAAAACATCAATTTTCTTTTTATTCACAAGCGGTCCGATTGCCGGCAGGTTGAAGCTATGGAGTCGAAAACTGTCCATTTTTTGGGTGGGGATTTGGGTTGCAAGTTTTTAATAAACACTTTAGTAGGGTTGCTCGCTTTTGAAACGCATTTACGTGATCCGGTCACATACAATTTAGCAAATTTTTCACAGAGAACACCAGCAACTTTTGAGAGTACATGTTCTTTAAGGGGCTCAAAAGTTTGTGGCATCTCTTCGTGTGACAAAAATGTTAACGCTGTAATATGTCGCAATTTATATCGCTGCTGAACGACGTATCGACAGGAAGCAATGGCTCCTTGTTCGAAACCCGTTATTATTATTATTATTTTAGGTTCCAATGTTAAGTGAAATTTATTAAAAACATGACGTTTCAATATTTCCAAAAAAATATAGTAATCATGCTCACTTTTACTTGACAGGAATCGAATACGATAGCTTTTTTAAAGCTGATACACAAGTTTGGGACTGCATTTGAAAGAGCCATCCAGCATCGACGTCAGTAATAGTAAACCTTCCTGGATTAAATAAGTTTCATATTTTCTCACAGCGTATACATTGCAGGCACACTTTCTTTTGCTAATTATACCCAATCAAGATTATATTATCTTATCTTAGTAATGTAATGTAAGATTACAAGTGTGTGCGTATGGCAACACCGGTTTTGATGCTAATGCCACTTGATAGAAAATGTAATGTGTAAAAAAAATTGTCTCATTTCCTATGTCCAAAGCAATCAATAAATAACATTCGAGATAAGATACAAAACTATTAGGCTCAACTCACACTGGCGCAGAGTCGAAGTGTCGCGACGCGCCATGTTTTTCGCCTATAGCATATTCGTCTCTATTTTCCCATTATTAAGGTACAAATTTGTATTATGCAAATATGGAGTCGCGTGTCGAGCTTGGTTGCAGTCGAGCAGTTTCGTCAGACGCCGACCACACTGTGATCCGGGTGCACTAATGCGAGCATCGTCGCGCGTCGCCAGGCGTTATAGTTGAAAAACAGGACGCGACGCGACGCTTTGACTCTGCGCCAGTGTGAGTTGAGCTTTAATGTTTTAAGCTACCATGGCATTGCGTGACCTGAATATGGAATAAAAGCGCCGGTGCCAGTCACAACACAATGAGGTATTTCAACGCGAGCCTAGATTTTGAGAGATGAAGTATGGATGGATTGTACCTCGCGTCCTGCAATCCGCGCGCTCGAAATGAATATGAATAAAATAAGGACAGGTGGGGAAAATTTTACACAGATCCGACATTGACAAGCACCAGATGGCGACTGACGGGACAGCCGGCAGCATGTCTTTAAACCGCTGGGCAATTTGCAAATTTTGGGATAAATATGAATTTAATAAAATTATGTACAAAGTTAGGTATTTTATTTTTAAATAATTCGTTATAGACTTTAATTTTAGGCTGTTTTCAGGATTTTATGATCGGATAAAGTACATCCTATCGTGTAACATATTAGCACAATGTTCGAACAATAATCCTTGGGTGTATCGAATATTTTTTGTAAAACCACTGTTATTAAATAGTAACCTCACCTAAACCATTTGATTTAGCAAAACAGTTTAGCCCGTTTCTCTTCCGGTGACTCAGCCCTAAGTTTGAACAATATTTGAATCAAGAATGAAGTTTTCAACTAATTACGCCGAAACGCACATACTATATGTTTTAATAAGTATCAAATATGAATGACTATTACTGGAAAAGACCAAAAAAATGGATAGGTATAAATTCGGTGAAAGATGTTAAAATATAGTAGATGACGTAAGGCTATAAGTAACGTCGGTAGAATAATAGTGAATCGAATGTAGCACCTTTAGCTTAAAAGTAAAAGATCTGTAGGGTATTGCTACTGCGCCCGTCACCCTGAGGCATAAGTTGACAGGTCCCATGTGCCTGTAATTTCGACAGCACCCTTACCCTTCAAAACGGGAACGCAGTAATGCCTCACATTACCGATTCGTGGATTCGCGGTAGAAATAGATAAGGTACCAGTACTTCTTGGACGAACTCTTTCACAAGGAGCTCTACTACTTCTTAAAATAATATCATAAACAACGACTTTTGTTCCTTGATCCCTTTGTTTGACTTTTAACAATTCAACAAACTTTACTTCCGTACAAAAATAAAAGCTAACTAGTAATAAACTACTAAGATAACTCTGTGCGGTAACAAAAGAAAGAACTGACATATTTACGCTACTGGTATTTACCAGGCCGATACAGAACACTGGTGCGAGGGATAGGAGTCGTGGAGGAGGACGCAAGCATTTCTGAACTACTACAAAATAAAGATCTAAAGTGTTCGATAGTACAGTAAAAACTTAAAAGTTTATTTTTGACAAATTTATTATGTTTCGTAAAAATCATAGAACAAAAGTGTTTGTATGATGTAATATAGTCCTGTGAGGTTGTTAGTACCTTCTTTACAAATAACCCTGTGTCCGGCTAATGCAGTATACTACAAATCTGTGGCTCTATTGAAAATGGGTACAACTGTACAAGGAAACGCGAAAAACACTTAACGCTTAATATCATATTAAGCTTTAACTGTTTTTCGCGTCTCCTTGTAAAGTTGGGTTTTTTTACTTGTACCCCTTTTCACTAGAGCCACAGAAATATAATATTACATAACTAAGTTTAAATTAACCTATATCATCAACCAGTTCATTAAACAACCTTACCAATTCCAAAGCAATTAGTTATAAATTAATTAATTGGAACAACTCACGGCCTATCGTCGACTTCCATTGCCAATACCGCCATCACAATTTACAACACTTCGCTAAATTTCCTTCCAGAAATCAACAACGGAATATTGTGATTGAAAGAATAATAATAATGCCCAAAATAGGTCCACCTTCAACGCAGTAATGTAGCGAAATAGGGTAAAGAGGGCTTTGCGTCGGACAGAGCAAACAAAAACAAGAACTCGTCAACTTTACGCGCAACACGTTTCGGACGGTTGTTTGCGGCGAGCAATTAATTGATGGCACCGAAAAAGGCATAAGACAAGGCGATTGTTTGTTAAACGTGTAATTCTGTCATAAGTAACACAGTAGTGGTAGCATATCGCTTATTTGGTGCTACATTGATGTAATTGTAATTTTGGCAAATTTGGATAAAGGATGTTAATATGTAATTAATTAAGTCTTAATTCAATTATGCCAAAATTGCAATTAAGTCAATGTTGCACTAAATGAGCGATATGTAAGATGCGGGTTTTAAAAAGAAAGAAAGAAATATTTATTCGGCTATTAGAAATAAAATATATGTATAAAGAATCTAAATTAAAATTAAAAAATAAAATCAAATAAAACAAAATACAAAATACCGAAAAGGCTACACAGCTCAGCTAAATGCTGGGCAGAGCCACAGCGCTGATTTTCAGCTGGAGCCTGAAAGGAGGTAGATGGCTACGCCTATTTGACGACACAGAATAGATTATAACAAAAATATGTATTAATTTTAAAACAACAAAATCTAATTGAAAATAATGTGCTTTTCATACAATGTAAAATGACAAAATTAATAACAGGACTTCTCCTTTTCAAATTTTGTGGAATATTTATTTAACTATGTATAATTTTTTTATCTATAAATCGATGTATCCTGATACATTATCTTGAAATACCAAAGGTTCTTGAAGAAGCTAAACGCCATTTAGTTCATTGCAGACATCGGCTAGCTCATCCTAACCTATTTCCCCATATACTGTTACTACAAAACCTAACAAGGTTAGGCTCCTAATTAGGAGGGAGATCCAAAAAAGCCGATATGCTTAGTGATTAAAGGGAGAATGGCCGTATTCTTCTATCTTCCAACTCATCTGATCAAAATCTGCTTGACTGATTGCAGATATTCAAGAAAACAAAATTGGATGTGATTAGAATACTTGCCCTCCATAAAGATTAAAAAAGCTATTTGAACATATTATGCAAAGTATCGAGCTAGCAACTGAGTGACGACACAACTAGTAAATTAAAAAGCTACTAAAGTACTAATATATGCCATATAGTTGACTATTTCGAAATAATAAGAAAATTAAAGGATTTTTGGAAATGTAGAGTATCCGAGCTACATTTGAAAGTAAACTCAAAAATATGTTTAAATAACAAAACATATTTTAAATAAGCATTTAGAACCATAGCTCATGACTCGGACTGAACGCGACCTGCAACGCTCCTACATCAAGATCCCGTTACAACAGCAGTCAAGGCCTCCAAGGCCGCCTCGCGAAGTCTAGACAAGACTCACTATTATTGACTACTGTACTTGTAGTTAGCATCTAGTTGCTCCAGGACGCTTTTAAAGAGAAGCTATGCAAGGGGTCTCACGGCTAAAAAGAAAGTATTTTAATAATAGATTACAACAAGTGCATAAAACTCATTGTACCCGAGACGAGTATATCCTATATATGGATACTTAAGTCGAGGGTAAAATGGGTGTTATGAACGAGTTATACACTGCTTTTCACTTCGATTGCGAGGAAATTAAACATCAATATTACAAATAAACGATTATTTAATTAAAATTGAATGTAAATTTACAACAATTAGACATATTTAACGTGATGGTTTTTTTATTTTATGCACTAGAGCATAAAATCCTATTTTAGGTCAGCATGAGAAGTGAAAATATATTTATATGTTGTTAGTAGCAGTAGAGCTCCTTGTGAAAGAGTTCGTCCAGGGAAGTACGACACTACACCTATTTCTGACGCCAAGCAGTAAGGGCACGGCAAACCGCAGGGCACACTGCGCATCGCACTACCGCGCAGATTTTTAAGTTTAACGAACTGAACATGTATTCAGTTTTCTACAATAAATCTCGACGTCGGTAAATTTATATTTGCTATTGAAAATCAACGAAATTTATCTTCATATTTTCTTAAATCTTTGTAATGAAGTTGAAATTATCCATTTATCGATCTGGTTCGTAAAAAGGAACGTATCCAATATTTTCGATATCTTTTTATTTGAGGAAACGAAAACCAAATAGACAGTATAACTGCAGCGTCCTGAATGAGTTCTGTATTATTAACCATTCTTGTCAAAGAAGGATCTCGGCTACATATACAATCACTACGATGATCAACTGCGAAACGAGTACTTTAAGTGACGCGGGGCCGCTAGGCCGCTACCCCCGCGCAGATTAAACCGCACGTTGATGCAGATCTGCGTCTCCGCCTCCGTGCGCGTGATTCCGCGTCCAGCGCTCCGTCTCAGGGCGCGGTGCTGTGTGTTAATAGCCTAAATATATAGATTAACAAATAATATCCCCACGAAGTAAAATATCCTACCTAGTGCCTATCTACAGTATTTAAAAAATAAACAGAAACATAATGTAAAAAAAAATCTCTATTAAATAACAAATATAGGTTGCCTCATGTTGACGCCAATACTGAAATGGCTTATTGTGGATATAAAAATTCATTTTTTTGCAATGATTTTAGAAAATTCGTAAAAAAATATACATGTCAGAAATGTTTTAATTAATTTACAAAACTAAGAAATTTCTTAAAAACAGCCTGTAGATAACACCAACACTGTTTTAAGCCTTGGTGATGTAGAGAAACAAGACAAGTATATGTATAATTGATCTAGATTTTTTTTCAATCTACCATTAAAAATGGCCGACCCACAATTACTGTGGTCTCTTCAGGTTCAGGGCTAATTTGATGAATTCAAGGCCTTGCAATTTCTTTTTTATATTGCAATTGTTGTTGTTTTAAATAAGTGGAGTAAGGTTGCCTCAATGCATTTGGTGAATTTATCTGTAGATGTAATATTGTGAATATTGTGATCTTATTTCATAGAGGATGGAAAAAAAATGAAAGGAATAATTTAACAATTTCTTTTAATACTATTCTGACCCTAGCACATGGCCATACATGTATTGGTCAGTTAGAGGACTGTTCATTTATTGTTAAACGCATGTCCTATCCTTTGGTTTCCATAGTCTGTCTTATTTAATATTTTTTTAATACTGTTCTGTCCCTAGCAGAAGACCAGACATGTATCCGTCAGTTAGTGGACCGTTAATTTATTTTTTTATCTCATAGCTCCGCACTAGAAAAACTCTGTGTTTAAACCATAGATATAGAAAAAAAGGGGAGATTTGGTATAGGGGCGTGGTTCGTGTCTCGTGGTTCGTGGTTCGCGTCGATATGATCAAAATGATCAAAGCGCGGTGACACGCTTACAAATATCGCCACAGTGACATGGCGATCGTTGTACATACTATAAGATCTCTCGCAAAACGTGAAAATGCCAAGTTGCAGCGATAAGCCTTGTCAAAATTTGAGTGAAAACGAAAATTTTAAAACCAGTGAGATAACATTCCACCGGCTATTTGCATTTTTAGTTACTATTTCCATTATTATTCAATGTTTTCTTTTTGTCCCCATAGAAATTTCTAGACTCAAATATAGTGATGTTCATTTACGATGACTGATGTTTATCAACTATAAATCTTTACTGAAATGTTTGAATTTCTTACTATGATTTTTGTAATTAAAATCCCTAAAATATCGAAGCGAAAAGCATTCACGTTAAATTGATTTCCTTTATTTCATTATTATTATTATTATTATTACTTAACATTTTATTTCGAGTAACTTTAACAGAACACATATTTCGGACAACCGTTTCAATTTCATGTCAATTTGTATGTTGCTGTTGCTTGAAGAAAAATGTATGTGTATTATTGTTTTAGATAATTTAGATATGTAAATTACATTATACTCGTAGATTAAACGTAGAGTATTTTTAATTTTTAAGTTTTTCCAATGAGTTCAAAATAAGAGAAGGTTGGATTGAAGCTGCAGGAAAATCGAAAGATTTATTTTTCTTATTACTATTTCTGACTTTGTTTCAATTTTCATAGCAAATGCATTTAAAAAATAAATAAAATCAGCATTACTTTACATATGCATGCAAAATAAATTAGAAACAATTATAGAAAATTACATAAATCCTTCATAAAAGACAACATAATTTCATTTATCAAATTCGTTGATGGTCCGAGTTTACGCTTGACAATGACAGCTTCACCAACCCGTAGTAACGTATAATGGAAAACTGACACTGGCGACGATCGCCATATTTTTTATATTATTCTTCTAAAACTGACACTGGCCCAAGCCTAGCGACCGCCATTAGAAAAAGATAATAATTTATATTAATATATTAATTTAATAATACACCAGTACCAGTGTAGGTATAGTATGAGAAACGAAATATTTATTTAATATTAAAAACAGCCACAGGTTTCTAACTATCGATTAAGTAGGACCACATCCCTCGTTGAGTAGCGTCAGTTTCTATATCTATGGTTTAAACTATGTCAGTCATACATACATATTCCAACTTTCAAAAATTGCGCCTGTTTTTAATTGGCGTGCAATAGTGTTCCCGTGGACTTCCAACTCTCTCTATTCACAGTAATTTGCGACTTCAATCTATAGACAAGAACATTCACAGCAACTAGAAGTTCCAAACAAAACACTATCAATAGTGATAGTGTTTTGTTTTAGTGTTGAATTTTGTCAAAGAGTATCAGTACCCCAGTACCGTGAACAGATGTGACAGTCGAAACCTATTGGAAATGAGCTAGGCAGGCAGACAATATTGAGTGTTTAGCATTGACTTACAAATAAATGGACGACGGGTCTAATACAAAAACCACGAAAAAAATGTCCCAAGTCAACCCATTCGAAATTTAAATTGTAATGTCATCGCAGTATCGCGCTGTCAGTAGAACAAATGAAGACTAAAGCGGAGTTTGGCGCTCTGTATACGATTTTAGCGCCTTACAAGTGCGTACACTTTTTAGCGCGGACCCAACGTCCATATAATTGTAAGTCAATGGTGTTTACCAATGATATTTATCCATAGTTTGGGAATTAACGTAAAGCCTCTGGCAAAGTCACTACAATTTGCACAATACATTTCATTTTTCTTTGACCCAGGGGACTTCCGCTTACCATTTATAATTATTATATTATATTTAAAAACAAATTATAAAAGAAAAAAACTACAGTAGAGTTGTTGAAATTAATGGTGTTATGTATTTTTCCTCGCAAAAAGGTAAACTTAGACCATGCAGCCTAGTCTTTTTATATTTTTTAAACTTATATGGTAACTGTTATAAATTCATAATCATATTATACATACTCTGTTGTTGTGTAGTCAGAACACTCTGTTGCTTATTAATCTATGATTTATGTTTTGTCTTGTTTTAACACGCGTCATTCATGCTTGCAAAACGAGATGGATAGTGTGAAATTTTTGTTTACTATTTCGCGATTATCAAATCGCATAGAAGAATGGCATAAGTGGAATTACGTCAAACATGTTTATTGCTGCATTAGATA
>NW_020653383.1:3294074-3331084 GCF_003589595.1 Hyposmocoma kahamanoa
GTGCTTTTCTTGCATTTTTGCAAGACCAAGAATACCTAATTATAGCATGACTAAGATCAGGACTGACCCTGCAAGGTTCACGCAAGAATAAGACTGAGTCGGCCAGATCCACGTCTCGCAGTTACATCAAACTCAAACATGGGCGTCAAGTATTGGTGCATTAAAATTTGGTTTCAAATCAATATTGCTATTGATAGACATTCCCTAGTATCGATATCAAAATTACGGTTTCTTCTGTCAGCAAAGTTGGTTAGTTACTATTACTATAACCCAAAAAGCTATTATATCGATGGTTTTAATTGGAAGTAAGTACATAAAATAATGTGTACCTGTGATAAAAGCGTAGCAAAAAACAAAAAGCACTAGCGAAATTAGCGAATTATCAATAACGACATACATCGAAAGTTAAAAAGTAATCAATGAGCGGGCCTTGTGCCCTTAACACAGGGTAACTAGTATTATTTATTAATTAGTTTTATTGGCATAGGGTTAGCGTATATGCCTAAAATTATGACCAACCAATACGATCGTAAAAATATTGCTAATTCTTATGTCAATAAGTACTCAAAATACATCCACTTGTTTCAGAAACTGAATCAACTGATAATAGAATATGATAGTTTGATGAGTTGCAATAGGAAGACTTATGAAGACTCTTGCAGCAAGACCAAGATCAAGACTGAATGTGCAATAACAAAACCAAGACCAGGTATATTGAAGACATACCAAAACTGGGGTTGGTCTTGCATTGGGCAACACTATTCGGAATACATGCATAAAGAAATACTCATTTGATATAGCCGTTATGTAACCATCACGTAAACATAGAACACGACTTTCAAACTAAATATAAACTGGACATAACTGCGACGCTTTATAGGTATTTGAGAAATTATAAATCGGATATGCATCTCCAGACTGCTGATTGTCTTTTGTTCAGTAGCACTGGTTGATTACCCCGTTTTTTAAATTAAGTACGTATTTTTTTTACATAATTATTTAATGTGTACACACGTTATCCTGCAACGATAACAAGCTTGCGCCTATTTTATCAGCCCAATTAGAACAGTGCAATGCTGAATACAGACCAGAAAATTGTGCCGTTATCGTTACGCTCGTCAATCATCAGAATATACTCGGTTGTTTGTTGAAAACACACAGACGGATAATTTACGGGTGTAGAGCCACGCCCGTTTGTTACGCGCCTCAGGGCACGTTCCCATTATGTCGTAACATTTTCGTCATGATACGACTATCTGTCGTGACTGTGTCGTGGACGTTTATTTTATCGCTGAATGACTGTCGTGTCTAGCTGTTCCCACTAGATTGTGACGACAATTTATCAGTTAACGACAGCCGCCATGTCGTTTGCAAGACTGAATCGTTTGAAGCTGCGATTATCTGTAGTCACATTTTTATCATGACGTTTTATTTATCGTCGGACGACCGTCGTTCTAGCTCTTCCCATTGGCACGACAGTCTGTCGTCGTAACGCTAAAAAAGTCATGAACGACAGTTAATCGTGTTGTTCAATGTGTGAACGACTTCATTTAAATATATAGGCCACGACACTTTAAACTGCACGACTATCTGTCATCACGACATAATGGAAACGCGCCCTAAAATGGTGAAAAACACAGTACCTAAAGAAGTTTTTTAGTGACACTGAAAACAATTTAACTTTATACAATACTCGTAAATATCGAGTTCTTAGGTTTTCGCGATTGTTACACATGGGAAATGGAACTATTTTTCCGGATTTCGGACCTTACTTACTTACAGCCTCAACCGTGACCATGAGACCTGTAAAGGGTTCGAAACGTCGGTTTGTTTGAAAAAACAAATATACGCAATTAAAATCCGGAAAAAAAAAATTCAAATTGTGCATTCATAGACACGACGGGTTCAGTGGTACGCCCCTCTACTAGATAGACGGATGAACTGGTAAGGGTGGCGTATAACCGATGGATGCACATCGCGTAGGACCGGCTAGTCTGGCAATCTTTGAGGGAGGCCTATGTTCAGCAGTGGACATTTTACAGACTTTCTTTATGATGATGATGATGACGAAAGCACCTCCTTGCGCACGTCCTTACCACAGACGCGCACATAGCACAGACTTAAGCATTCTCGCAAGAAGTTTTCCATATGGTGTGCTCCAACTCTTAGACACAACTAAAGGCTGACTAATAACAACTTTATACTTTACTTTTCCACATATTTATAAATTTAAAAAACTAATTCATTTCTAAGTAAATCTAATTTAATTGGCAGCATAAACATTGATATTTAAACTATGAGTTAACTGTCATTGTATTTAGGATATACATTCAGCAAACAGTAGAGCGCCTTTGAAAGAGTTCGTCCAGGGAAGTACTGCCACTGTACCTATTTCTGCCGCGAAGCTGTAATGTGAGCATTACTGCGTTCCAGTTTAGAAAGGTAAGGGTGCTGGTGAAATTACAGGCACATGGGACTTGTCAACTTATGTCTCAAGTTGACGGGTGCAGTGGCAGTGCCCCTAAGATCTTTTCGATTTAAAGCTCTGAATGGCACTGCAATTGTTGTGGCTAGGCGTTTCGCTAACCACCAGGCGCACAACTTGTTCGTCCCGCCACTTAGTAACATAAATAAAATTTAAAAATGTAATGTTAACTTATCACAGTTAACATATGCACTAACAAGGAAGAGAAACGCGGATGTCTTCTACAAACATTAAGCGTCTAAACAAAACGACAACCTAGCTCCGGATAAAATTTAGTCACGTCACATGAAGTTTTCCTCAAAATGCATTCAGCTATTAAAATGATCACTTGATCAGCCACCTAATGGCGGCCAATCCAGTGCAAATGTCGTCATTTAGTCATTTTTTATCACCTTATCTGACATCGTAGACACCACTAGTATCATGTGTAACTCCAGTAAATGATAACACACTATACATTCACAGAGAACAGTCGCATATAACGTATTTTTAACATAGACGTGTTATTATTGTCGAAATATTACTTCGCAGCTCTTTTGCGAAGTGTTTTACGAAGTGATTTTTGTTTCAATTTAGTGTTGGTGACATTTTAGGTGTCAAAATGTGTTTCTCCATAACAACCTGTTGTTGTTGTATCAGTCTCGAGATTGGCGCACAAATAATCAGCATTATAAGTTTAGTAAGCATGGAATGTCATTTTAAACTTAGTTTTTCTTTTAAGCTAAGAGGAACTAATTTACGTAGTTGCAATAAAAACCCGTGTACAATAATTGTTTAATTCGAGAAGATTCACTGAATTTGTAAATGCAAATCTGTATTTGACCTACAGACGAGGTAAAACGAGTTGTATAACATCGATGTTACTATTTTTCATGGTCATTGTTTTGTGATATGTGTTATCGATATAAATGAAATGTGGAAAGGAATGATTCATGTTAGTACCTAAAGTAACAAAATAGATGGCTCTAGCAGTTTAGAGAATTCAATAAACAATTTATAAAACAAGCCTACATAATAATAATTAGTATGTATGTAGTTCCACATGTTATGTTATGAGGACCTCCGTGGTCGAGCGGCTTGCACATCGGTTTTCATGGTGTCGCCATCTCTGAGGTCCCGGGTTCAAAAACCACTCAGTGAGTGTAGAACAACCACTAGAAAAAGTAACTTTTCTATATTATCTCGGGTCTGGGCGTTTGTGTTACCGTCGTTGTTTCCGAATGCCATAACACAAGTGCTTATAGCTACTTATTTTGGGATCAAAGCAACGTATGTGATGTTGTCAAATACTTGTTATTAAAAGAATATTGAAATAAAGTCAATCAATAGCGGGACTATATTACTAGCATAAACATAACATATGCAACAACTTTTGTCCCATGACTTTTAAGAGTCTATACTACCTCAAATGGCTTTGGTCGATTCCGCACAGTGAAAGTTAATTATGAATATTATTATTAGAGTGTTCAATCAATCATTTTGGAAAAAATATATAGTAAAGTTATTACTATACGGTATGAAAACACGATTTCTAAAAATTTTCACGACAGAAAAAAAAACAAGAAAAGCGCTGTATTCAGTAGGTACTTAACATACACCAATTTTTTTTTATATCATCAGAACACGTATAGTATGCGATATGCATTTTTCAAATGGATTTAATTTCGTTTGTAAAAAAATCAAGAAATAAAGCCATGGCCGCTGCCGCTCAACCCAATCAAAATGAACCGTATTAGCACGGGAAAAAATTCAATTGGAGCTGAGGTAGTATCGACTCTTAATAAGTCACCACATTTTACTTTCATACAGAAATAAAAATATTTAAATAGATTGCTCTAAACGATGATACCTATCTATGTGCAAAACGCAGTAGCGCGGGCGGGGCTCGTCGGGGAGGATGCTTGCACGTTTTAACTTACTACCAATCTAAAGTGCCTGATACTTGTAGGCACAGCAAGTGAAAGTTTAGCAAACATAAAAGTTCATTTTTGATCGTTATTATACCTGTTTCGTACAAAGTCATGGAACACAAGTGATTGTTTATGATGGTTAATATAGTTTTGTGAGCTTGTTAGTATTTTACAAATAACCCTGTATATATGGATAAAACATATTTATATGCTGTTCTTCATAAAACCGTGGTAGCCTATTGGTTTCACCTACCGCCTCATGCAGAGGGTCGTGGGTCCGATCTGAATCAGGGTTAGCACTCTTGAGTTTTTCGGTATTTATTTGCAAAATTTAATTTGAAATTTACCATGAGCTTTCCGGTGAATGAAAACATCGTAAGGAAACGTGCACACGACTGTAAAGCAATTTCTGGCCCGTGTGGGAACTATTATTTTTTATCTAAACACATATCATAAACTCTCTTGTGTTCAAAAACCATAAATTACGACCAGCATAGAGGTAAACTGTTTTATTAGAACAAATTTCTTATCTGTGAAAATGTTATTATTGCTTCGTAAGAACATCGAATTCGATGTTATTATTACATTCAAATTTCGAACATCTCTGAAAAACAAAACAATTTGATTAGACCTCAATTCTAATATCAGTCAAGATGAAGTTTTATTCGAAATGAAATGTCAATAGCAAACAATTTTCACAATTACACACATTGACTTACAAATTACACACGTTAATAATTGAACGTTAGGATCATTGGAGCAGATTCTAGTTTGTCTATGAATTAAAAATAAAAACTACGGTTGTGTGACATGCGCGAGAAAAGTTTTTATTTGCGCCATTTCGCCGTAACATGCGGTTCCTGAACACATCACAGAGAGCTTAAAATATATGTGTATAGATAAAGCAGTGTATGTAACTAACTGTACATAATTAGGCATTAAAACACTCGTGAGATGTATGATAAATAAATCCTCACACTTATTTAAATGCCTTTCATTATGTAACAGTCACATAAACTACCATTATGTTATTGTTACTATTACATTTCCTTTAACTGTTACTCATACAACTAAATTGGTAGTTGCACTTAATCTAATTAGTCATTCTTTGATAGTTCACTGTTGTCATGGTCGTATTCGTACAATGTATGTACCTAAAATTTATCGTAATGCTTCTTATTCGCGTTCATTAGATACCAAACGGAACAAATATGGAATCACTTGTTACAGCTGATTTTCCCGATAAACACTAAATGGAAATTTGTCAAAAATTCCTTTACTAAACGTTATTTATTAAAGACGTGTTTAGCAATCAAATTTGTTGAAATAAGAAGTGATTTCTTTCCAATGTCACTAAGTTAATACTAGTATCATATTATATAAAGTATTATACATACTGACCCTACGTAGGGGGCTAAAACATAACTCAAAAAATCCCGATAATTAGATTGAATGACAAAATCGAACTTAAAATGTTTATTACGAGAGCAAATAACAATATTAACAGTACTACGAGTAAATTGCTCCAGACAGATTTCCTCATGTATTCAGAAAAAACTGTATAAGACTAAAGTAAAACCTCAATAACGCCAAATCTGCAAAATGACAGCTTTTCAGGAGGGAGATTTCAAGATTCTGTGAACGAAATTAGTGGAAAACTTTTTAATGATAAAAATAAGGATAGTAAAATAAGGAGATAACTCTTTTCATATACGATGCATAGGGCTTATAGGGCGCACCCTATAAGTTTCCGGAACTGGCCACTTACATACACAATATTTAAAAAGTCATTACAACATTTGAAAATGGAGTCTTTGGCTGTATAATACAGTTTGTTTCATCTGACTGTCACTTGATTTTATATTGTGGCGTCATTTTAGAAATTGATTGTCTACATCACCGTGGATTTAACTCGTGAAAATTTTCGTAGTATAATTTTCTACGACTTTAAGTGTAATTTAACAGCTCAGCGGAGCTTTGCTCGGCTTCAAACTTCTTTTGGCGATAAAGCACCATGCAAGACGACGATTCTTCAAACGCCGTCTTGTGAATCTCAGTGACGAAAATCGTGATGATCGCCCGTCCACTGCGGTGAACAACAAAAACATCTATGCTTACATACATACCGTATAACATACATAATAATACAATAAAAACACTACTGACTAATTATTATTTACACGTATTGTCTGCGACGTGTGACGCAACGTGGGTGTCCGATAGCCGGCCTCGGAAACGTCGTTACATGACCCCCTTCGGCCTTATGAGCCATTCCGCGTACAGTCCCGACCTGGCGCCTTGTGACTTTCATTTATTTCCAAAAATTAAGAACCAGTTACGCGGTCAACGATTTTTATCATCTGAAGAGGCTGTCGAAGAGTATGAAATATATGTTTCAGAGATTGTCACGGAGGAGTGGCATAAATGTTTTCAAAATTGGTTCATTCATATGAAAAAGTGCATTAAAGCTAACGGAGAATACATTGAGAAACAATAAATTCATTTCCGACCATTTATAGTATCTTTTTCTTATTAATTCCGAAAACTTATAGTCCGCCACACGTAGTATACTCGTATAGATAATTTGTTTTATGAAACTCGTATACTGTTTTTATGACTTTCGTATTATGATAAAAGCAATTTTGACGTATGTATACTTATGACTTTATTATACCAAGGTATTATTCAACGCAAAATAGGTAAAAATATGTTACGGTAGAATACCGTCGAGCATATATTGTAGTCATTTGTAGTAATTAAGCGTAAAACGAATTCAGACAAATGTTTTACTTTATTGTACGAAACGACAGTAGGTGAATTCTATAAAACTTCTTAAGAAAATTCTTCAATTACAGATAGTTGCTCTAGCAGACACTGCGTACTGCGTATGGTCGGCCATCATGTTGCCCCTGGTGCAGATCAAAATAATCACCGCATTTATCATCGTGGCCATCATGGCGCTGTTCGAGACGTTTTGCGCTTGCTTGCTTATTTGCGGAGTTTTTATGGTGAGCCCATACCTTCTACATTTATGCATGTTCGTGATTATCTTCAGCAGGATTCCTCCACAAAATGTAGAAAACCATAATGTATGGTCTTGGGCCGCCTGCCCAACCTGAGTCTTCTCCCGTCCTTCTACAGGTCGTCAGTCCTTATAAGAGGAACATATTATAAGCTGGAAAAGCAGAAGCCACAGAACTTAATTGAACTGCAGCAATTATCACGACAACCTTCTTTTGAAATGAAACTATTTTTCGGATCTAAACCACGTATATTTCTTTTCTTTTTCAAACAAGCTACAGATTCGGGCCCTTTACAGGTCCCATGGTCACAACTGACAAAACGCCGGATTTTATTCGCAACATCTAGTCCGTAATGCCATAGGTTTGTTAAAAAAACAAACATACGCGATTTATATTCGAAAAATAATTTAATTTCCTATGTAGGACAATCGCGAAAACAGAACTGGATTCTTATTTTAGTTTTCTACTTGCATCATTCTTTTTGCGGACGTTCATAGAGAACTAAACGATTACTCTAAAGAATGCAGACAAAGTTTATTCTGAAACCCAATTACGACGAGGCGGTTGTGATAATAAAATACCATCATTATTTATGTAGTATTGAAAATATTGTTAATATAGGTAATTTTATGGTTCTAGTTCTACGCATAAGTCGCGTAAAAAAATCAAGTTCATTATAAATAATAAAATGAACATTAAATAGGAGTTCTTAAAGCATTGTAGTTGAACTCTCTTGAACCGACTTCAAAAAAGGAGGCTCTCAATTCGCTGTATGTTTCTTTTTTTATATGTATGTTACTCGATAACCGGCTTGGGAACTGATTTTGATGATTCTTTTTTTTAAATGTTTTATGGAATGTCAGGATGTTTCACCACCATGATGTTCAATTATGTTTTGTAAAATTACTCCACTTATTTGTTATAATTATTAATTAAATTGCCGAACACTTAGGTATTCTTTTTTCTTTTTTATCTTTTCTTCTTCACTTTTTGATTCTTTTTGTGTTGGAAAGAGGGTAATTTCACGCACTTTTGAGGTCGGTTTTTTAGTAGTCCTTACTGAGATTATAGTATGCCCTGTTTGATTTATCGTATATTTACTTTTCAGAAAAAGGCGAACTTCACAGTCCCCTGGCTTGTTCTAGCATGGGTGAAAAGTATCGCCTGTCTAGTCGTGGCGGCTTTCGGCATCGCCGTCCTTGTGCTGAAGCCCGATACTCTCCATAAATCCGAGGGTCCCGCTCCAACTCCTAGTAATTCTACCGTTGATTTACCGACAAATGTGACAGAGTCAGTCGATACTTCAGCACCGGACGTGCCAGCTAACACTATCGACAAGACCACAATTTTTATTGTAATTGTCGCTGCATGCATCTTGCAAGCTTGTGAGTTTTACATTATTCAGTCATACTTTTTATTGCATTATGTGGTACAGAAAGGTCGTGTCAACTTTTGTTTCAGGGTGACGGGTCCAGTGGCAGTGTCACTCAGATCTTTGCGATTTAAAGCTCTGAATGGCACTGCAACTGTTATGGGCAGACGTGTCTCTTATCATCAGGCGCACGATTTGATCGTCCTGTCACTTGGTATCGTAAAAAATAATCCTGTAAGGGAAATGCAATTTAACTTACTTCACTCAATACATCACATATATTTTCATAATCGAAAGTAAAGTCCTGCAAATAATTAGAACAATTAATACAATGTGCGGTGATATCACAGAGTAAAGAATACTGTGATCTGGGAACGATGTGGTTTGTAATAAGCAGAGACAAAAACAGAGAAACGCCTAAATTAAGTATTATAATATAATATAAGTAAAGAAATGCCATAGTTAAAATTACGCATATAGAGCACATGAACTTTTTCAGTTCATCTGAAAATGATCGTCCTCTTCCAATATAAATGGTGCTGTTCTCAAACAATGTGAGGAAATAAAGAAGAATGGAAGAGAATGTATACAAATAGTAGAAATTTTGCTTCTTGTTATAAATGAGGCGGAGTACTCATTTTCGTGAAAAAAATATAAACAATACAAAAAATAGAAATAACAAAAAAGAACTTCAAAGTACTTTCGTTTATTTTACCGCCAATTTTAAATTATATCGAGCAGGCACAGAAATCTAAATAAATGTAATTTCTGTGAAAGGTGGTGCAGATATTAACATTAATATTCGTGCACCATATTTCTTTTAATAAGTTTGCACCCATTTATTTGGGAAGGCAAGGGTTCTACTATACAGCCTCTTCATATATTATTGTGCACCATAATTAAACGCAAAATACCTTACACGTTAACCTATATGTATACAATATTTTTTGATTCTCGCAATTACGGGCACTAATGCTAATGAGCAGTTGGCTGTATGACACTTTTTTGTTTTACGAAAAGTTTGAGAAAAAAATTCTTACAAAAATCATAACGTCCAATATCTACGACCTGTACCTACCACTGATGTACAATCAATTTGTGACTATTTGTGAGCTATTTGTTCGTCGTGCACCTATTCCATGCAACTTTCCTAGAAGAATTGCATAAGTTTCTCTGTCACAAATACAATAACAATGCAACAGCGTACTTCCGGTTATTAATTACATTTAGAATTTCATTATTATTGTCAGGCATAGAGAAAGTATAGTTGATCTTTTTTACGAAAACCATTGTGACGGTCCCCGTGTACATTATTGTTTTCGCAAAATGAATTAAAACGCTTTGCCATTGCAGTTTAATAATTGTTCAACAATGTAGATAAAAGAGCTGCTAGGTGAAAATTTTCATAGGGAGGCCGATGTCATAGTTTATCATCGTGATGTTATTGTTCAAATACAAATATTTTTGTTATAATATTAAGTGACGGGACGAACAAGTCATGCGACTGATGGCAAGCTACACGCCTGTCCGTAACAGTTGCAGTGCCACTCAGAGCTTCATCGTAACGATCGAGGCACTGCCACTGCGCCCGTCACCCCGAGATATAAATTGACAAATCCCATGTACCGGTAATTTCACCAGCACTCTTACCCTTCAAAACCGGAACACAATAATTCTGACATTACTGTTTGGCGGCTGAAATAGGCAAGTAAGTTAAGTAAGTAAGGTAAGTACTTCCCTGGACGAACTCTTTCACAAGGAGCTCTACTGCTACAAAACCATCAAACCTATACTAAACACGTGTAACCCGTGAAATTTAGTACCTATACAAATTATGCATTGGTGTACGTACTATGTTTAGTGAAATTTACTTTTTGAAGTGGCTTCACTTCAAAAAGTTTCATTATTACATGGATATCCACATTCCTATGGACCTACCATATAAAATATATCGCACCTTTAGAATGTAAGTGACCTAATTCAAAAAATGAAGAAAATGAGTATACTGTAAAACGAATTGGAAAATCATTGCGCATAATGTTAAATTGGAACCGGCGAGTTTTAAATTATAGACAGTCTGTGCCAAGGTTCGAATGGCATAGACTCTCTATATCGGTCTCTATATCAGTAATATGTTTGAAATTACACTTCCGCGTCGATATATAAATGCCATATTTAGTGTTCAATATGTATTTACAAAAACAAACCGCCACCACCGTTGGAGAAAAGGTGACGGATTAGCAATTGAGCTGTTTTCGTTCCGGAAATAATCATTATTTTTTTTACAAACGCGACTTACTTTATTACTTGGTGGACTTCTTTCACAAGTTAAACGATTTACTCTTGATAAGGTCATATCTTACTTAGCTGGTGAAAATGAAAGAGACAATTATTTAAAGTTCTGCTAAACGACAACAAAAAAGTTCAGTAAAAAGAGTCCTTACAGTTTTTGTAAATTATATTTCTAAATTGTTAAACATTAAAATAAACGTAAATACTTTCGGGATATAAAGCTGAAGCCCGAAGCTCGAAGCCCTTTTAGTACTTCAAGAGTAAAAATGTCACAACTTCAAAACTTATTTTGCGTATTCCCAAAAAGTTGGTATTGGGTCACTTTCATTCTAAATGTGCGTATGTATAGGTAATCAAGCCAAATTAAGAGCGATGCACGCCTTGGGTAGTTGCACGCGGTTCTTTCCAGTTCCTACTTTTTTACCTCCTACGAGCAGTCTTCTAGAAGTTACAATACAATCCATTAAATGTTAATATCTAATGTCAATTCCAGTTCTACTGATGTACTTCGCCTGCGTGGTGAACAGTCGTCGGAAGAAGATCAGAGACGACGACTACTCACAGTACATGCCCGTCCGTACAGATTCCATTAGAAACGTCTATGTCCCCATCACTCAACAGATGCAGGCCCGACGCTATGGTCACACTTCGTAAATATTATTAAAAATAAGTTATGAAACTATTTTTCCGGATTTAAATCGCGTATATTTGTTTTTTCAAACAAACCGACGTTTCGGACCCTTTATAGGTCCCATGGTCACGGTTGACTGTGTCACAGTCAAAAAGAAAACAGTCAAAAGTCAAAAGAAAAATAGTTTCATTTCCTATGTGTAACAATCGCGAAAACCTAAGAACTCGATAAAAATAAGTTATAAGAAACCTCTATAAAAACCTATTAGAAGGAATAAAAGAAAAGAAAATCCAAGCATAGTTTTTTCTACTACGTAAGTACTTTTGGAACAAATCAAAGGAAAACTGAATGCTTCGAATAGGTAAAGAGGTTAAAGACTGAACTTCGTTCACTTCACACATGAGCTCATACAAACGAAGAAATTATTATATTTACCATAAAAATCATGATATAGTTATAGTACGAAATAATATTTGCATCGATTCGTCTTATCGCTTTATCTTTCGCGTACAGTAGGACAAAAGGGTGAACCGTAACGGACGTGCCATCTGTATAGTGCAAACAATGCTGAATCAGTAAAAAAGCGTCGATAGTCAATATTTTAAGAAGTACCTACGCACAGTTTACAAAAACGACCTATGTGTAAAGAAATAGTTCAAAGCTAGAATTAACTAGAAAGAGTATTAACTATTTAACTATTACCCTCGGACCAAGATCATTAATTCCATGTACGCTCAAATCAAAAGAAGTGTGGTTTTGTTACCCTATTGTAATATAATACAAATGATAAACCGTTCAAAATATAACATTCATCGGTGCAAATAATATTCTTCAACTATAACATCGAAATTCAGCCAGAAGTTCAACATGTAAAAAAAAGAAAAATGTTTGACATTTTTTGTACGATCTCTCTCTCCTTCTCTATTTTCAGTTAATATTCATGTAAAATTAGTCAATTATAATTTATGCTTTATCTGTATAAAAAATGAACAAATAAATAAGTGCAATGATGTAAAATTAGTGCAATATAATAAATACCAAAATTAGTAATATAAGTACCTATTGTAGTTTTATGTTGACTGGTTTTTAAGTCCTTTCAAAGCCCTTTGTAAAGCGCAGGTCATACATATCTCGACCGAAGCTAAATTAATCTATTGCGTATTTATTTAAATTTCTGTGTTAGCTCACGTAGCTGTATGCATAGCTAAGCTAAAAAAAATACGGAGCCGTAGTCACATGCTGCCACTCGACGCTAGTTTTTCGTTCAAAGCAGTAGCCGTACTGATTCATTTCCACAAATGTATATTATAATCGTATGGTTTACAAATAGTAAAATCGTCAAATCATTTCAGTAGCGCCATTTCTTTCTCAGAGCCATTGGTATTGTGTACTTGCGTTCGCACGATGCTACAGTGGTTGGGTAGTTAGCCCGCATAGTTCATTTAGCTGGTTGTGAATATATTTATGAAAAATGCCGCGACTACGTAAGTTCAGCTAACTTAGCTGCTTAGCGCTTAAGGAGAATATTTTTTACTCAGTGAGTTGAAGATTAATTTTTATAAGTCTTAGGATCGTATTCTAGAACTCTACTCAATGCTCAAGTCAGGATTTCAGCAGACTTGAGTATGATTTCAAGCACTGGAAATACGACCCTAATGTCAAGGACTTGAGTATGGTTTTCAGAGCTCACTGCAATACTCAAGTCCTGACTTGAGTATCGAGTAGAGTTCTGGAATACGACCCTTAGAAGCGCAAGGGCGCGACCGTTTCATGCCGTAATAGTAAAAGCATTGTCCTAAAATACAATTCCATACGTTTTATTTACCTCTTAAATCGTAACGGCCAAGCGTATCGTACTGTTTATTATTAAAGAATTATTTTAACATTTGTTATTTCTTTACGTTTTATTTCCTACTTCCAGAATTTACAGGCAACGGTAGGTACTAAGTACCTACTATATACCTTTACTTACATAATCGCCTCGAGGATAATGTGATAGATGTTAACCATTTAAAAAAATGTCTTTGTTATTATAAAACTTACACTTAGAACATTTTTATACAAAATTATATACAACAAAAAGCCATACATGAAGAAAGTGTCATAAATCTGTGTACCGATTCTTTTCTACGGAGAAAATCGCACCTTTAGTATATAAGGCCACATTTTCAAAATGAAAACTTTCCGGGAAAGAGATTTAGAGATGCTATGAACGAAATTAGTCACCGACTTTTATACTTTTCTTACTATTGAGGATACTTATTGACCGATTTCAAAAAAGGAGGAGGTTCTCAATTCGAGTGTATGTCTTTTTTTCTTCTTCTTTGTATGTATGTTACGCGATAACTCTGGTATTTGTGAACCGATTTTCATGATTCTTTTTTTGTTGGAAAGGGGGTACTTCCTTAGTGGTCCCATTTTATTTTGAAGAAAATCATCCACCTCTAAGGGTGGCTGTTCACGCAAGAAAATTCATTTTTATAAATAGTGCCTAACTTTAATTTAGGAGCAATTATTTTAATGGTTGATTTTGCTATTTCTCCAATTCAAGGTGTTTTTCTCTCAATATACTTTGAGTAGTGAGAACCGGTTTTTATTATCTCCAGTGTCAAGTCCTGTATAGTGGCGAACTAGGGGATATTTCAACAAAACTTGACAAATAGACGTAATTCCACGTACTTTTGAGGTCGGTTTTTTAGCACTCTGTACTGAGATTATTTTATAAATATATAATTTGTTTCATGTAGTTCGTATTAATTTCATGTGATAAAATACTTTTGACGTATGATTACATTATATTATTGGAGCGGCTGGGAGGTTTTGCAACCTATTACTCCTCGTTAGGGCCGTGTACGCTGGAGGTGTACGTCGCCAGGGGAATATTCACACGCAACCAAATCACTTAAAATAATGCGGTTTTTAAATGAAAAAATGTCCGTCACCGTAAGAACAGCGTAGCATCTCGATCTTGTTTTATTTCTTTTTTTCTTTTTCTCGAAGTGGTCGCGGCGAGGTGACCCAGCAAATACGAAGCCAGCGCACTCTAGTGGCGACTTCTTATCTTCTATTCCCTTTACTCAAAGGCATTTTGACGCAGTGAAAAAAGGGAGAGAGAAATATTCGATGCTATGCATTACTAATGAAATTAAAGTATCACCAAAGAAGCGGGTATTGGTTTGAATGCGAAAGTAAAACATAGCCAATAGAAATTATATGGGAATTCATGTATGGCGTTACCAATTATTATACCGGCGGCATTATCCCAAAGCAAAACGCCGTATGTTATTACATGAAACTGTGATAATAGCTGAAGTAAACCAGTCCAGCGGCTTCGACCCCTGAAAGTTTTCATGTTTTTTTTAAATCGTGTACACTTATACTACTACTCACACAATGGCTTACTTAACACAGATTTAAAATCCACTCTACTCGCACTAGGGAAACCCTGTGTCGCGCCATGTACACACACATAGACAACCACAAATTGCACCCGAACTAACGAGAGAAATAAATGTAGGCCATACAAATATTTCTCTCTAGGACCTCTGCGTGGCTATCCAGCATGGTAATCGTTCGGCCATGGAGGCAGTTATTATATAGGCAATTATTATTGGTAGAACTGATTTAAAATCCTTTCATTGTAGGAGGCCACAGAACAATAAAAGAGCTCGTATCCGACAGGAGGATGTTGGAACATTGATTTGGCGCTCGCTAGTAACATGTTATCGTGAATAACTTGAAACCATTATAATCACCGATATCGGCGCCCGCGCGCCGGCAAGAGCAAACAATCCGATACGATACCAACGATAAAATTTTACCACTACAATGGTATAATGAATTACTTGCGACGCACTCTTTCAACGTGGTAAATGTCTCACTAATTGCTTTGTTATTGAAGGAATGTGAATGTTAAGTGATGTGAAGTGACAAGTTTTGTTTCAGTGAAGCCATTGATGAGTCAGAGTAATTGGAGCTGTATATATGTATACAGAGCCATTTAGAAAATTCTAACAACCAGGACTATATTACTAACAACATTTTTTGATCAATGACTTAATAATTCATCAGATTTTAATTTCATACAAAAATCAGAATAAATAAATAGATGGCTTAAAACAGTGATAACTCTGTGCTGTAACAAAATCAACGGGGGTGCGGTTCGTCGAGGAGGACGCTTTGCACGATAGAACTTCCAACCTTACTACCAAATACAGATCTAATCATTATGAGTTTTGAGCAAAAATTCGTGGAATTTTATTTACTTATTTGCCAAGTTTTTTTGAAATCGGTTACCGGAAATTGTGCTGGATTAATCCCCTTAGAGGCGGAATATTTTCTTCAATTTTAAATGGGACCAATACTGAAGTACCCTTTTTCCAACAGAAAAAGAATCATCTAAAAGAGGGCATTCATTATCCCGCAATGCAGGTTTAGAATGTAGTCGCAGCGTACAGCTACCCTACAATCCTGTAAATTCTGCAATGCGTCCTGCGAAGCGAAACTTCATACGTGGGCCATGCGCAGGATTGTGTGAGTAGTCTCCTGCCTGGGAGGCGGCTTAATCGGTTCACAAATGCCCGAGTAATCACGTAACATACATACAAAAAAAAACAGTCTAATTGTAGTGTGTAGTGTAGTGGACCCTAATACCCACTCAGTTTTAGGGTCCACTGAAAATCAGCGTCACAGCCGTTTCTCGGTGGTGACATTAGTTGAGCGGATCCTTTTACATACGCCACAGCCGCACACATGACATCTACTTAGTACACAATAGTGTTGACTATCTTTGTGGTCATTTCATTACCTATTACTAAGATTTTATTTTTAATTAAATTTATTTCGTTTTTTTTTGTTTTGTTATTCTATTTTATTTAAGTTTTAATTAACCGTATCTTTTTTAAATTTTTTACTGTGTATTATTGTGTGGTGGCGTTATGTAATAAATGGTTTCTATTCTATTATATTAATTAAGAACCGCCTCCTTTTTTGAAGTCTGCTAAAAAGTGTCAGATAGTGTAACAAAAACTTAAAAGTCTATTTTGGTAAATTAATTACGTTTTGTGTAAAAATTATGGAACGAAAGTTGTTGTTTATGATGTTACTTTTGTTTTATAATACCAAATGACGAGACGAACAAGACGTGCGCCTGGTTATAAGCGACACGCGTAGCGTAGTACTTGCAGTGTCGCTCAGAGTTTTAAATCGCTAAGATCACTGCCAATACCCCGTCATTCTGAGACATAAGGTGACCAGTCCATGTGCCTGTAATTTCACTAGCACTCTTCAAAACTGGAACGTAATAATGTACATATTACTGCTTGGTGGCAGAAATAGGTAAGGCAGCAGTAGGTTCTTGTCCGGACGAACTCTATCACAAGCAGCTCTTCTGCTATATTAGTAATACATATAGTCCTGGTTGTTAGCATTTTACGAATAATCCTGTATAATTATTATGCATTTTTAAAATATGATTTTTAATTTAATTGTATAAGTCAGGAACATATTTACAATGTTGGTTGACAAAACTATGAGAAACCAACATATTGTTGAGAAAACGAGTTTATTAGCAACGGTCAGTGACTTAAAGTATTAAAAATGTGACAAATGTTGAATAAACTTTCAATAAACGCGATTGAAAAGTTATTTACTGATTGAAAGTGTTTTAAGTAATAAACTTATTAATAAATAATATAAAATGTGTTTACCTGTAAATTTCTGTTGTTGTTGTTGCGTCAGTCTTGAGACTGGCACTCAAATAATCAGCATTTGCAGCACTGTAAGTACTTTAATTTAGCTATAACATATATACTTTAGTTATAGATATAATACGCACCCTTGGTGTAATAAAGTCACAACTGCAAATTAACATCTTTTCGGTAGAAACGTTTAAAGGCCCTACGAATGAAATCAGTCGATAACTTTTTATGCTTAAGTAGGAGAGTTATAAAATTTCACACGTACCTATAGGTACATAATATAAACATATAGTTCGTATTATTGTGATGACTTTCATGTTATGATGAAAGCACTTTTAATTTATTATCACTTATGGCTTTATACTACAGAGGGCACGAATCTAAAATAAAGTTAAAGAAAATATGTCAACTTACAAAAATTTGTGTAAACACAGTTTCGAAAATATGGTAAAAAGTCGTGTATGAAAGCATTGATGCGTGTTGATAAGGCGAAAGATGTGCGTCACGATCTTGGCAAGTGCAAAGCTGCAATAGGCTATCTTTACCTACCCCATAAGAAAAAGGGCGTGAAATGTCAGGGCGTTTCGTTCGTCCTATATAATAACAATTGGTTATAAAGGATAATACAACATATATGGTGAGAGTTCTAGTTAATTAAAAGAACTGTCTTCAACGATACTCCAACTACCGAATGTTAAGATGCGCCTCTATAGAACAGTAAGATAGAACACCAAGCCTTACCTCCCGATATTTCAGCTGCCACGACTTAAATATGTGGAATAACCATCTACTAACTAACTAACTTAAGTACAATATCTGCGAACACTCAATACAATCAAATTCAAATAATTATTTATTCCATAGGTAAAATTTTTACACTCGAAAACGTCATTTTATAAGCTACTGCAATCAAGCTGCTATTCACCCATTAATAAAGAAACGATCTTCGTATTTTCTGCTTATACAAGTTTTAAAATGCTCTTGTCAAGGTAGACCTGCATTTAACAAAAAGAATAATCAAACCATGTCTTTCAATATTTTTGCGACTATTCAAGCTTAAAACTAGTAAGGACTTAGGCTTAAATCTGTTAGCGAATTGTATGAGAACGATACCACAAACCTTACATCCCTAGTAATAAATCACCAAACCTTACACCCCGATGTGCTACTATTCTTGTTTAATAAACATCTGTGTGATAATTCTCCAAGAACGTCGATAAAAAGTCCTATATGATATGCCGCTGAGAATAATGAGAATAGATTTGAATCACCAAACTTTACCAATGAACTCCCAATATTCCAGCTAGTATCCACGTTGCTGACAGTGCTATATGGCTTTGCTTCCACTCTGCCAAAGCAGCCAGAGAGCAAGATGCTATTTTATGGCGCCATGGCGGCTACAGCTACGTGCCACAGTGGGACCGGGTGCTTCTTGATTTATGGAGCTTTTTGGGTAAGTCGTACCAATTATTGAGAAACATGAAAAAGTAATGTAAACATGCGGTAAACACATTATTAAGCTATAAATTCCCTTATTTTATGTGTCAAAATTGTCTAAACTTACTGAACAACTAACTACTTATAAGTAACATTAGGGAGGTGACCGGCGAATTCGAAGTCAATTAATTATCTTTCACAGTTTTTCATCGCAATTAACTCTGTACAGCATTTCGCACACTATTGAGGGTGTCAAAACCGAATTTTTTTAACAAAGGCGCACGACATTCGTCCCATTACTATGTATCATAAGATAAAAGTACATAGTCAACTTGAGTTAAAATCAAAAGCGATCATAGAGATGTTCTGTTGAAAGTCAACCCCATTTCTCATCCTGTGTTTGGAGATATATGGTGGATTCTCTTACTTTTATATCTACAGCAGTCACATGTATATAAAAAATTCATATTTGATTTTCATCCCGTCACTTGGTATAATAAAAAAATTGTATTTTCAAACAATTTCACACAGTTCTTTATAGGTTCCATGGTCAAGGCTGATAGTAAAGGGTCCGAAACGTTAGTAAAACAAACATTTTGTTTGCGTCCGAAAAAATAGTTTCAATTCCAATAAGTATCAATCCCAAAAACCTAAAATTTCGATATGACATTATTAAAATTTCTATAAAATAACATGTCTTTTTCCAAAGTTTTTCTGTTCCTTCATTCGAGTGTTTGAATAATATAAAGAATCAAAATATTATCATTATTAGGTATACGACTGTCAGAGTTTGCGATAGGTTTTTATTTATTGCTCTATTAATCATAAGTAATTCGTTGATGCAAAAATTTGGTACTGAGTTTAAGTTGATGACTTTGAAAATCATAATCAATATGATGTTCCGTGGTTACTTCCCTGATCCAAAGTGATCAATTATATCTAAATGCTCAGATAGGGAAACCTAAAATATCTACTTTAAAATGTACTTTATATAATTACTATTTTCAAGTCTAATTTCGAATAGTAAGGTTGATTTTGTTAGATATACAGATATTTCGAGTACAATCAAACCATTTTGACTTGGTAGAAATAATTAGTTGGGTAATTATAGTTTACCTATATTATTTACATTACAATGCTGATTAGACCAGAGTCTCTCGGGTTTCACCGAAATACCAAGACCAAAGTTCAAAGTTCTTTAATTTCAAATAATCATTTAGCCCATAGGTACAATTTTACAATTGAAAACGTCACTTTTTTAAGCTACTGCACATTCACTATGCTGAATTCCCTGAGAAGAACAAGCAAGAAACTCTAGAGATTGTTTTTTTCACATAAACTTAAATGCTATGCACTTTAAATCATAAAAGTTGCACATTGACTTATTACTACTATTATACTTAAGCAATTGTATTGTATTTTAGTTGTAATTTTATGTGCAATAAAGAATATTTCATTCATTTATTCATTCATTCATATTTTTGTTGAATCTAGACTCATTTATGTTGTAAAGATCCATAGGTATCCGGCTCGAATGACCAAAATGTATGTAGTAAATATCCATAGGTCGCTGGTTCATATCCGGCTCGAAGGACCAAATGTAAGGGCAGAATAACGACTCTGTCATTACAGGTTGTTACCTCGTGATCGCGACACGGTAACCGTTATCACGAGGGTGTTTTCGGAGTGGTTGAAGGAATTAGATAATGTTATAAGTGTAAAATTTATGTTATTTAGTTGCAAATTAAAAATGTATAATATGTTGATGTTAAATATTAAATGTTACTAAATGTTAAAAGTTAATGTTATGGATGTTGGTAACTAACTGTCTTAAAAATACAATAAAATGTTATAATGCGATTTATCACATCAACAAAATAACTAGAACTAGCACATCTCTTACTACTTACAGCAAAATGAAACTAGAACTAGACCATGTCAATACAGTAAATTAAAGTTCAATGTTGTACGTAACCATACACTCATGTCGTCTTTCCATACATCTTTATCTAACACGTATCTAGTCTTCAATTTTGTAATATGACCTTCCACTTAAAATATATTTAATGCAAGTTTTAACCTCAGGAAATAATAAAAAACGATCGTGGTACCATGAATTTGGTCTTAGTTCTATGGTTAATAAATATCCATATTGGATATCTTCTTTCTTAATTATGTACATTTTTCTGGGCATACAAAATATTTCAGTAAATGTACTATAATGCCACGTCTTGTTACCAATCTCCTTAATTTTTCTCTGAGAGAAATCCGAGACCCTAAACAGTAAACAGAACAGAAAATATATGTCGCAAACTGCCTCCGTTTCCATGCTAGACTGCCACGCAGAGGTGCCGTTCGATTTCGTTCGGTTCGATTCCCGGACCGGGAGAAATATTTGTATGGCCTACATTTATTTCTCTCGTGCGTTTGGGTGTAATTTGTGGTTGTGGGTGTAATTTGTGGTTGTCTATGTGTGTGTCTATGGCACTCGCGACACAGGGTTTCCCTAGTGCGGGGCTAAGTTAAGTGTGTGCGTTAAGAAAAGTCGCAAAATTGAAACCTTTTTCCTTATTTAGGGATTGTGAATTTATAAATCTACTACGAGGAAGTGTATGATTTAACGTAGATAAGCACTCACATGCGACAGCTTTGTTATCTGTAGCCTTGACCGATTCCGATGTAAAAACACCTCGTTATTCATAGAATCAAAATATCGTTTGATTCGTAAAATGTTATCCTATGTTATACGTATTTGCAATTACAAATTATCAAAAAGTCAATACGGTGAATGCAGGATAGCCAGCATTGGCCAGCATGTGTAAGAAAACTTTAATCATTACAATATAGAACAGTACCTTTGCCACCAAATATCACATTATGAAACCTACCCTGTATAATAAAATCACTTGTGATCACACATCAAAAATGCTTTTAACAAATGGGTCATAAAAATACAGACTATGTCAGGTGGGGTAAGAGGAACACCGGGGGAAGAGGGACTGAAGTCCATAATATCTAAAGAAAAACGTTTAGCACTATAGTCTTTCAGTCGATAAAACAGACAAACAAATTAGTTTTAACGGTTGTAAAGAGATGTCGGTACGATGTTCCAAATTTGAGAGAGAGAGAGAAAAAGAAATTGACAGCTATGTAGTCTGAAAACACAAGATGGGCGCGTAATTTTTTCTTTGCTAGATCTCGGTGAAAAAAAGTGCTGGGGATTATTTTTATAGAAAAACACGTAGAGAAAACGGTAAGTTTTAGTTTTTATTAGTTATTTCAGACCGAAAACAACAAATAATACGAGTTTCATTGGAATCAAAATCCTAACCGCCAAAAACATTGTTGGGGTAAGAGGGTCTAGTACTTATGGGGTAAAAGAAACATATGTTCCTCTTCCCCCGTGTCAGGGGTGACAAACTTTTCGATGAATTGCCATAACGGAATATTGTTATATTCGAACAAACACAACTTTATCCGTATATATTATATATTATTATGTTATACCTGGGTATATACTTTAAAGAAATTAAGTTAAATTTGTTCAAATAACGTTTTGGATAGGGTAATTGTAAATTTTGGTAAAATTTTAGTGACTTCGTCCACATGATGTTGATTTCTGATGATGTTACAATAATTACACCACTACAATTTTATATGTAAACAACCACACATCTTAAGATAGTTTTAAGGCCAGCAACAAAATTCTGGTAGTAAATTTTTCCCGTCAGGAATTTTTAGAAAATTTTATATTTTAGTGGAAAACTAAAAAAAATTTACATAAGCTCTAAAATAATGACGTAATCTAAGAACAAACACAAAAATTTACGCTCATTGCACGTTAACTAGTGATCACACCACTTCTATACCAAATTTCAATTGATTTAGTGGAACGGTTTTCAAAGTAGAGTGGTTTTGGTGACTATTATATACTATTGGAGAATAATAAATTTTGTAAGAAGTATAAATTAATTTTTGGACCAAATGTTGTTTTTCTATTATGACAATGTTTAAAAAGTACTTAAGTTACTTAATGTGCTGTTTTGTAAACGAGTGGTTTAAAATGTGCGTTTATTATACTTTGTACATACTAAAAAAATTATAACAGATTCACTTTTTTAATTTGTCACCCCTGACCTCTATGTTCCTCTTGCCCCAAAATTAATTTTTCACCTTTTTATTGAGAAGTATGCGCTATTTCAATGATTTTAAGATTAAATACGAATTAAATAGTTTTACTAAAGGAATTAACAACGGATATATTTAAATATACATTGCATTTATATGAAATACGATGAGAGTTCCTCTTACCCCGTTTTTTGGGGGAAGAGAAACGTTAGCACAACCTGAATGTTTTTGTCAGATACATCGTAAGTATTAATTTTAGCGTAATGATTGTTAAAACATGGAAAGCTGATAAACCAGGGCAAGATTAGAGCATTCGAAATTCGTATAAGACATTATTTATTCCTCCTAGAGCTCATAACATTTGTCTCGAAATAAAATATGTTCCTCTTACCCCACCTGACTTTACATTAAACAAATCATTTATCGTATAGATCTGAGGAATGCGCCGCGCATGTACGCAACGCGCACGCTGTTCGCATATTGCACGCGCGCTGCACGCGTGCTGCATGCGTGCAATTATTTACATATTAATATATGTGACGCGCGAGGGGTGCACCAACGACACGCGAACAGATCACACAACGTAATTCACGTGTGCAGCTCGCGTACCTTTCGTAAACAGGCGCATTTGCGGCGCATACGCCAGATGTGTACGCACCCTAACATATTAGGTGGAATTTTATAACTCTCCTATATATGTACAAAAATATATAGACTATTTAGAACCTTTTAATGACTCTCCTGAAACGTTGTCATTTTGTAAATGTGGCCTTATTACACCACGAAATATGGAGTGACAATAAAGATGTTCTATCCTTCTGAAAACTTTTTTCTAGAATTTATACCTCATTATTTCTTTTTTTTTAACATTGTTTCTATATCTGTCCCTATAGAAGAAGCCCCGCTGGATGTGGCCGTGGATTGTTCTGTCCTGGTCGTGGAGTGTACTCATGCTGATAGCAGCCATCGCTGGCTTTGCTCTGTTGCACTATAACGACGTAAACGTTGATGATGACGTCAACTACGTCATATCTGCATACATACTTTTTTCTGGTGAGTGGTGAAAACAATAATATTCACAAACGTTTATTTCAAACCGTAATAAATCCATAGATAGACAAAATTTTGAACTAGCAATTAAATAACTTGTAATTTAAAAAAATATATAATAGAATAAGTAAATCTTTGGTAGCTGTGAAGGATGGATGATTTGGTAGCTGAGGGAATGAAGGAAAACTTTCACCAATTTCTCACAGGTGTGTTAACCAAAAAAGCCGTTAAAACCAAAAAAACAAAATTCCTAAAGTCTGCTAACTCGATCTGTAGCTCAGTTGGTAGAGCGACTGTAGCGGTTGACCTAGATTGCTATACAGACACAGGTTCGAGTCAAATCAAAAGAAAATTTCCTTGTATAATCATCAAATACTTTAATAAATTAGATAGTGACAATAAAATCTAAACTATAATTGTCATAATGATTAAATAACAGAAATGAAAAAAAAACCAAACCAACAACATTATCATTGAAAATGAAATTTGAAAAAAATACACTAAATATAAAATTTCAATTTAACTTTAAAAAATAAAAATTAAGTTAAATTAAATAAAAAATGTGGGTCTGGGTGAGGAAGTCTATGTTCGCTACAACAGTCATTGATGCTGTTGGGTCGCCACGCGCACATCGCCAAAGTGCAGCCTAACTTTGGCCCGCTTCCTCAGAATGCTATGACAGTCTTAGCTACAGTATGCGACTACCCCAACAATATTCTAAACGTGTTGTGGTAGTCTGTATCCTAAACCTAAGGGTGTTTAGGGTTACCTTAATATTTTTAACTTCACTTATAGGTAGAAGATTGAATAATTGTCTTTCTACACCAGTTTTTATTAGAAGAAATTACCTTTTGGAAGTATGTGTACACATGTAAATGTCATGGATTAGCTATCCAATTTGTTTTGCACGCGTGGGTTCCGAGGCGGAGGGTGGAACCTTTGTGGATAAGCTAACATTCGTAAAATCGAGGTTTAGAAATACCCCAGAACCTTTGGAATGACGCTTTATGATTTAATATTTCACTGCCAAGTAGTACCACGCTACATGCGATGGTGAAAAGACCCCCCACCCAACTAATCCCCAGAATAAGGAAAACCCAACCAGAGAATTCAAACTTTCAAACCTAGAGATCGAGTGTAGGCTCGTAATTACACGTCAAACCGTAGATGGGAGTTTGGCGTAGTAACACGACGCTTCAGACGGTTCAACTACGACTTATAAATGAATAACGGCTTTTGTATGGGCTCGCCACATAGACCAAATTCTGGTAACTCCTCTGGTACTGAACTCTGGGACTGTTACTTAGCAACTATCCTTGTTGTTTACTTAATTTGAATTTCTTGTTTTACATACATAATAGACACTTAAGGGTAAATCGTATTTCGTAAATAATACCGTGAATTTTAATCCGAGCTATTTTATTTCGAAAATATTAGTCCTCATTCATCAAATTCCTTTTGATAAGTAGATTGGTATATGCAACGCGTCATGTCCAGGGCGTCCCCCTGTGAAGTGCAACTGATATCTACTTACATTATTACATTGCAATTATTATTTTAAATACGAAACAATGAATAACTAAAGCCGAGATTCAGATTTACAGATTGTAAACAAATAACTTTGTAATTAAATAAAGTTTTATAAATTAAATTCTCATTGGAAATGAAGTTTCATTTTCATGTTATATAGTTATATATCCGGATTTAAATCGCGTATATTTATTTTTCTTTGTCTCTTATATTGGGCAAACGAACCGAAGTATTTCTACCCGCGTCAATGAACATACCTATATAGCTGATGTCAAACACTGTCCCGTAACTAAGTCTGCAGTCTGCGAGCATATCATGGATAAACCTACACATTCAATGAAGTTTAACAAACCTCAGGTCCTTGCAAAAGAAGTCCGTTATCTACCCAGTATGCAGCGAGAGGCCATTCAAATTAAAAAAACATCCTAATTTCAACAGAGAAGATGGTTTCTCCGTACGACCAATTTGGGATCCAGTATTTCCAGTATACTATCTTATGAAAAATCCCAAACAGACATAAAACTGCAGTACTAATTAATATGTTTTAATTGATTCTAATTTCCATTATTAATTAATCATAAATGTAACTTAATAAAAATTCATATTGTTTGTGAAATTGTGTGTGTTTGTAAAATTAAAAATAAGATATTTAATTAACACCTTTTGTTATTATAGCGAAAAAATAGGGTGGTGTGCATTAAGAATAGACATAACTGGTTGATGACTGTACCACCTCAGGCAACCGTGACCCTGGGATCTGTAAAATGCCCGAAACGTTGGTTTGTTTGAAAAAAAATACGCGATTTAAATCCGGAAGAATAGTTTTATTTCCTATGTGTAACAATCGCGAAAACCTAAGAACTCGATATAAACTCTCGTTTTCAGCTGTAATGTACTACCTAGCATCAATAGTGAATAGTCGTCGACGAGAGTTAATGCAAGGACAGATGTTTTCCGCTGTGAAGACCTGGAACCGCCCGGCGACAGCTTGGAGCTACACACGAGCGTACAGCACCTGGAGATATGTATAGAAACTATATAGGAACTGGAGGAATACACTCAAGAAGTCGAATAAAACATTATACAAGGAAACGGGAAACCTCCTTCGTCGTTAACTACATTTATAGCGGTAGTGCAAACTTGGTATTGGTTTGTACAAAAACTGCTGCAGTGAGTGGCGTGTGTTTCGCCTTAATCGTCATACCCCGCATAAGTGTAGCAAAATGTTGTTTTATATAGTAGTATCAACTGAAAAAGTCGCTGATCAGCTGTGCATCATATACGAATGTACCTACATATTTAGTTAAGCAGCTTGATTTTGGATGCCTCTCCCGATCGGAAACTGCGTCATTTCCGAATCGAGGCGTATAATATCGCGTTTGGGCTGGAAAAATTTTTAAATAATAGGGCATAAGAACGAAATTGCTATTCTGTATAGGAAAAATTCTACTAATGAAAAAAATAAAATGAAATAAAATGCATTTATTTCGGACTACAATAAGATCCATAAAAAATGTTAGTATTACAGCAAAGACTTAAATGACTATGTTAGTAATAGAACTTAAATGAAGAGAGGACCAGTGCCTTAGCATTCCACTGTCCCATCTGTGTGCAACAACTGTCAAGAGTTTGTGGCAGCTGTCGCGCACCCTACCCATTGTCGCGGCGCAGCGCTTGCGCAACGTCGCTTCGACGCCGTCAACACTCGCATCCGCGGACATCCCGGACGCACTACAGTGTCGCGGCAGCCGCAAAAGAACCCTAAACGCGTCGTTGTACTGTACACGCATTGCATTTAGGGACTTTTGTGTGTACCTGCACCATAAACTACAGGTGTACAGCGATGTGCAGTAAGCATTAAATAAAGTTACTTTTACCTGTGCCGTACATCGACTGAAGCTACGCGCTATCATATTAGCTCTCATTGATACTGCTCTACGTTCCCTCTCAATAATACTAATAATCTCAAAAAAAACCGACTACAAAAGTCATTCATCCCCTAGTTTGCCACCCTTAGAGATGGAATATTTTCTTCAAATATTAAATGGGACTACTACTGAGACACCTTCTTTCCAACAAAAAAAGAATCATCATAATCGGTTCACAAATGCTGAAGTTATCGCATAACATACATATACAAAAAAAGAGAAACACACAGTCAAATTGGGAACCTCCTTCTTTTTTGAGGTCGGTTAAAAAGTATGTTCTATCTTCTTCTTTCCGGAAAAAACTATTGATCTCAAAAACCAATGAAATAACAAAACAAAGGTTAAACTTCTTTGGCAATATTAATTTAAACAAAATGTGCACCCATAGGTCCTAGTTTTTTTTTGAAATGGCTGTCAGCTGCACAACCATGGTTACAGATCAAAAGAAGCTGCGGTGGATAGCTCCACGCTCGAACCAACAAAGAATTACTAACAATTTTCTGTGGGTAAATTTCTTGTTTGGACGCTGTTTGGGCTTGTCGCCATGGTTCAGCCACTATTTTGCCATTACCATAAGAATCCATTTTTCATCATAAGCACTTACGGACTAAAACTCTGTGTATCGATCGTGGAAGACGAACGGTGCGTTTGTATATTACACATATACATGACGTTAATGTAGGAACCCGTTTTCAAAAATTACACGAATGTTAAATACTATTTTTGTATATTTCAAAGCAATTCTATATATACCAAAAATGTGAATAACGCGTTTCAATAAGATTTCTTTTTCTTCTTATCAAAATCGTACAATAGAAAGACTGTTACCAGAACCTAAGAACGGCAACTTCATACTTTATGCCCTAATACCCTAATATATCTGACCAAAAATATAAGTTATGTATGTACTTTGGTACGTATATTTTACTTACATACCTATCCATAATTATAGTGATAAAAATTTCTAAATATCAAGTGATTAATTGTATAATGTTAATTATAGATTAATTGTGTATACATAGCAGTTATTCAAAATATTTGTTTGATAATGTAATTTAACGTTAGACAGCAGTACCATGTGAGTATGTCGAGTCTATAATTGTGAAATATTAGATAATATTGATAAATATTTTGTTATCTTGTTTGTCACACTTGTATAGACACATCTCAAATAGTAACGAACAATATCTGATAAATTATTATAAATATATACTTGCCTTTTTCTTTTACTTTATCATTAAGAATCAGTAATACATCAATTAGTTTTGACGTGTAATACCTTTTGGGCTACAATTTTGTTCCATGTGGAACCGAGTTCATAGAACTACTGGGAATAAACTATTATTTAATTTTTTTTTTTTTATTATTGACGACAGTTAGGTTAGGTCCTAACCTATTAGCAGTGATACTAAATAGATAGATTCTGAGGTCGATTCCCAGTAACACCAATTTGAGAAATGTGCTTTTTTAAATTGTTTCTCGTCTGGATGTTGATGTTGATGTTGGTGTTGAATTATCTTCAAAAACACGTAATTGAGAAAGAGCTGGTGCGTTTTGTGTCGCCATTGCGATCCTATGGATCGTTACCGTTGAAGTGCGTTACGTGGACGTGGTTATAATTACCGAAAACAATGCAAGCATTGCCTGCGCGCACAATGTAGACCCGCCAAAGCCGCTGAACGGAAAATTGCGCTTTTCTTTTGTACATTAAGGATGAGAGTATTTCAATTTAACATTTTAGATTATTTATATTTCTACTAAGAGGATAGTATCTCAGTTAACTCATGGTACACCTCTCTGGCCAATAAAAGTGGAAAACAAAAATCAGCAAGAACATAATATAATATCAGCAAGAATACACTTAAAAGCTATTCAGAAATTTAAACCTTCATGTCAGATTTGATAGAAATTACTAACTTTTGTCACTATTGTTGAGAATAGGGTAATTTGCAATAAGATTAGACATACACATATAATTGATGACTGTACCATCTTATTCGGCTACGACCATAAAACCTGGGATCTGTAAAGGGCTTGAAACGTTGGCTTCTTTGAAAAAAACAAATATACGCGAATTAGACTAGAAAAAAGAATAGTTTCATTTCCAATGTATTCTCTCTCGATATTTATACCAGAATTATATTCGCACTATTAATCGAAAACAATAATTCATACCCTTAGGGTAATAAGACCAAACGTGATCATACGTCAAAAGTGCTTACATAAAAATAATACAAACTATATGAAACCAATATATGTACATATATGTGAAATTTTGTAACTATTCTCCTTAATCTTAAAAAGAATTATCGACTTATTCCATTCGAAGAAACTTTGAACTTCTCTCCTGAAAGTTGTCATTTTGTAGTCATGGCGTTATTACAACCAAGAGCGTAAATTCTAGGCTACATACAAATATAACCATAAGCTCTCGTCCACAACCTAGTTTACAAAATAGATTTAAGGAAAAATTTTTGAAAAATTATGGACAACCCTGAGGCAACAACTGTGTCCGCGACACGTCGTGGTGCGTTTAAGAGAGCAGATATTATAAATATAAGTGACGGTTGCACGCCCTCGGCTTCACAAACGGACAAACATTCACACGGTCTGTTGCAAGTGTTACACTGGCAACCACATAACGGGAGACGATGGTGAGTAATTTCTTCATGCAATAGAAATAATTATACACTTCAGTGCCATAAACACTTAAACAACCCCGTGCCTATCGACGGGGTGTTTACAGATTGATGTAATGATCAATAAGGAACTATTCTTCCTAACGAGTTATTGAGAAATGTATCTATATATGTGGCACTACAACTGCTATGGATAAGACTGTCGCTTACCACCAGGTGCACGACTAGTTCGTCCAGTCACTTGGTAATAAAAAAAATTTTTTCAACTTTACAGATGATTTTTTTATGATACTAAGTGACGGGATGAACAAGTTGTACACCTGGTGGTAAGCGACAGGCTTGTCCATAATTGCAATGCCAATGCAATGCAATGAAATGCAATGCTCAGAGCTTTAAATCGCAAAGATCTGAGCGACACTGCCACTGCGACCTGTCACTCGGACGCGTAAGTTGACAAGTCCCATGAAATTTCACCAGCTCGTCTGGCCTCACCCTAAGGGTGCTTAGGGTGAGCGTAATTTTATGAGTTGTGAGTTGCGTTTTTTGAGTTGCGCAATTTGCGCTCAACTGAAATTCGGTTGGAGCGGAACGTATTTTATTCAGTTGCTTATTAAGCGTTTATACCAAAGTAACCCCTTCCCTGACCCCTACCTCCACCCGCGCCAGCCCCTAGCTCGATGCGACCGAAAGTCAGTCGTCATTGCGCCCTAGAGTCGGCAGATAACTCATTTTGCGTCGTCGTGTGAAACAAACCGTACTTTAATATGAAACCGAAAGCAGCGCAAAGTACCCAACTCAAACTACGCGACTCACAACTCACAAAATTACGCTCGTCTGGCCTCACATTTACCCTTCAAAACCGAAACCCATTAATGGCATGCTTGGTAGCAGAAACACGTAATGTGGCAGTACTTCAACTCGTCAAATTGTCAAGCATTCTGCATACTAGGGGCCAGTTTAGCAGGCTGTATCCTAAATCTTCTAAGAGCCGAGCTCAGCAGCTGGACTTTTACGGCTTTTACGGCTTCAGTACTTTGGGTACAGTTGACCACAATTTCGTCATAAGCATGTTATAAGATACAAGTCATCAATCATGTTATAAAACGTGTCAATTTCCATTTATTACCATAAAGTTCATTTCTCAATCACAAAATTAACCCAATATCAGAATTTACGACGTGTTCGAACTACCATCAAACTGTAATCAAATTCGATTGAAGCGATATGTGCAGAGCAACGTTTTCCGAAAAAAAAAAAATTAGAAATATCGAACATTATATCTCGACTTTACATTTCCAAAACTCATTACGGTTGGTAATTTGGTCACTCAATATAAATTATTCTTTTAGTACTGAGTTGCTTGTGTTATCGATAGTTTCACTTTAACTAGATTAATAAATTAAACATACTAGATATAGAAACCCTTTGTTAACTTACTACTTTTTTGAAAGACTTTTTATCTGAATGCTTTATACATTTTCAGACTTCTCTTAATTTTCGTCACATTATACCACTGTATATATACTCTCAACTTAAATAGATTACAATAAATATGTAACTGTCAATAGCACGTCGAACTCTTCAGTTTGGACTTTGCAGCGTATTTATACTGAGCTGAGGATTTAAATTTGAATCTTAAGTGTTAAGTGTATAGATTGTACATATATGCACCGATATTAAAACATGACAACATTAGTATTCTCGGTAAATAATTAGCATGTCATTATCGTAATCTACCTTAGACATGTTCCACGTGTCACGAAATCTGTAATGTTACCGTTCACAACGTAACACAAAACAGTTACGATCTATATAGTCGATATATTTTATATTTATTTGTCCCATCACTAGTCTGCCCATCGCAACTTACACTAGCTGTAGTTACGTAACAGTCACCTGCCATCGCGTGTACTGCGGTTCCCACGGCGCGGGACGGGCGGCGAGGCCGGGGACCGGGTGGCAGCGCGTGCGCACTTTCACTGCCGCACCTGTTGTGCATCCAGCTTTAACTCAGGCCCGGAGTCAGTGGCGAAATCTATTCGTTTTACTTTAAAATTTTATTGAACATGGTATGTTTATGATTTTCGAACATGTACAGCACTTATGTTGCACAAATTTATCTTATAAGTTTCCCAGAAATATCCAACAAGTATATTTTTTCCAATCATAGAACAAGGTATATACCATCGTTAGTTAATAATTTCAGTTGAGCTCCTTGCAAAAGAATTCGACGCCCGTTCGCCCCTAAAATCTTTGCGATTTAAAGCTCTGAGTGGCACTGCAACTGCTATGGACAGGCGTGCCGCTTACCACCAGGCGTATGACTTATTCGTCCTGCCACTTGGCATCATAAAAAACCCTATAAGGAAAATGGACATGTAGGATACGATAGTACTATGTTCTATTTAAATAATTACTGATCTGAATACGGCCCCGTGCTGCAATCTCGCATCGCATCACCGAATCACTAGCATTCCGTCGCTAAGCACTCTACATCAGTGAATCACTGACCAACAGGATCCACAAATTTATTACGTACAAAACATTCCTTTGATTAGTATTTACTCTTAATTATTTTTTGCAAATATTTGTTAAAGAATTTGGCCGGACGGAAGTACTTAAAATTTTGAATTTCTTACATAAGTACACATTTACTTAGGAATAAGCAATTAAATTGAATATGTAGATAGCTTATGACGTCACCAAATTAAAAGGCTAATTACTTCTTGAGATAAAGTCGCACGTTACAACGTACATTTTTTGTCTTAAAAAATAATTTATTTTATTTAGAGTAAGTACATTGTACACCATGTGTTTTCAAGTATATGATAGTTTCATGTTCATGTATTTTACTATCTTACTTATTACTTTGTAGAATATAAATCTTACTTACTTAATGTAACTGTGACTTAAGACAGATAAGGCGTAATAGTACAATAAAAGCTTAAATACTAGAAAGTAAAACTAGGACTAAATTATATGAATAATATTGGGTCCCCGCGGCAAGGTGCCCAAGATGCTGGCAGCGTTCCTCCTTTTGTATTGCTATGTTAATGCGAAGCCGGCCCTTGGGTTTTTTTTTATAAAATTTTGTAAAGATGACGAAACCCTTGACCCGGTGGGGTGTAGGGTTACTCCAAAGGATACAAATAGGTAATCGTAACCGAGGTCCTGGTACTTATTATTCTTCAGCTATTCTGCCAGCTCGGCTGTGGAGCCAGCCCCCAGACAGGTGTACTGGAGATAGGATGGGGCATGTGTGTCACGATACACGAGGCGTATCACATGACAGTTAAATAATAAAATACAACTATTACCATCATCCACAAACCTACTTCACCCACTACCAGGTATGCCACCAGTGGTATGTGCCTCCCACCGCGATCTTGCGCAGTGCACTAATAATAATAAAATCCAATACAATATAACTCGAAGACTTCTTTAGTAAAAACCTCATCTTTGTTTTGCCCAATCAAAATATGTGTTAAGAGTCGACACTACTTACTTACCTCAGCGAGAATTCAAATTCTTCCCGTATTAGGTAATACGGTTCAATTTGCTCGGTTTGAGTGACAGTTACACTATATATTTATTTTTTTTACAAACGAAATTAAAACCATTCGAAGAATGTATACCGTATAGTATACTTGTTCTGTTTAGTTCAGTTGATATAAAAAGAAATCATTGGTATATACCAATGAAACCATATAAACTACCTATTGAATACAGCGGTTTTCTTGTAAAATTGCGAAGTAAGTTTGTGTTTTTTCTATCATGACAATTTTTAGGAATCGTGTTTTCACTCCATATAGTATAATCAGTATAACCAGCGTATATATCCCAAAGTAATTGATTCAATACTTTCACTGTTATAACAGCGCCTAAATGCGGAATCAACCAAAGCCTTTTTTAGGTAGTAAATAAATAATAAATAAAATAAAAAGGTATTTATTTCTCCACAAAACATAGAACACAATACTTAAAAAAAATAAAAAAAACCTATTGAGTGATGTGGACAAAAAGGTTAAAGACTCAGCATTGCTGATTTTCAGTCTTCACCTGGCTAGCTATTCGCTTGCTGCACCAAGATAATATGAGTGCTAATTTAAGCTAATAGGAGTGTACACTAAGTAATAGCCTACCTTTAGAAAAAACTAGTAATAAGTTGAAATTTAATGGCTGTCCGTGTAGATTATATATATTTTTCATACATTTGACCAAAAACTTAAAATTTTGTGCTGCTAGGAGTTTTAATTGGTGACCAGTAGTTACTAGATTTTTGTACAGATAGGAGCCATTGCTTACATCAGTTTTTAAGTAAACAACGTTTTAGCGTTTTTTACTGGAGGTGGAAGGTCATTCCTGCACTTACTCGTTGCGAAACGAAAGCTGCCCCTGTACAAAGTTAAACGAGGGAGAGTCAATAACTGAAGATGCGGGTACCGCATATATCAAACATTGCCACTATGTAACTGATCACTCCAGTTGAGTTTTTGGGCCAGATACTTAGGAGTTGACGAAACTCTCAAGGTATACACCAGACCGTTTAATTTTAAAATATATCTACTTCTCATATTTAATAAGTTATAGGTATTTAAAAAGGGTGTAATATGAGATCGGTGATACCTTGAAATAATACCTAATGCAGGAGTTCCGAACCTTCTGAATTTTATCGGCAGTTTTTTTTGTAAGACGTTATAGGACAAATCAATTTTGACCCTGAAGTTACTCTGTAGTACTCAATTTTGAGATCAAAATGCGTATTAACTATAGAGGAAAGTATTTCCATTTCGCAACATGGCGAACGTCCAAATTTCTTGTCCGCCTTTACATACATAATCGCCTGCCGAGCCTCCTTGGCCGACAAACGACAGAAACTGAGTTATGTCAACACCTCCCCTCTCTAAACCATGTCGTATGCAGACTGCGCGCTGGCCGCGGTCGCCGAGTTGCGTAACGGAGAGCGGCAGGCGCTTTCTCCCAAAACGGTAAGTCACTGACCGTCCGCCGTACACTGCGCAGTTCACCACTTTATACAACTTATTATCACATGTTCTTTAATTACGGGATTGATGTACATAATCTTATTAGTATTTGAAGACGTATTACAGTACCTTAGGATTACGTTTTAGCCTCGTAGTTTGCTGTGTAGTCAATAAAAAGTAGCTGATCATCCACTTATCTTAATTTACAGAAAAGTATAATAAGATAAGTATAAATAAAGGTACTATTTATAATAATAATATAAAAACGCACACACTCATATCCTCGCACTAGGGCAACCCTGTGTCGCGGGTGCCATGGACACACACATTGACAACCACAAATTACACACAAACTCACGAGAGCAATAAATGTAGGCCACACAAATATTTCTCTCTGCTCGGGAATTGAATCCGGGACCTCTGCGTGGCAGCTCAATATGATAGCCGTTCCACGAAGGCAGTATTTATCAGGGTAAAGCTAAATTTTATTTGTCGACTGTGAGTTAAAAATTCGACATACTTTTTATTAGCAGTATAGAGCTCCTTGTGAAAGAGTTCGTACAGAGAAGTACTACTACCATACCTATGTCTGCCGTCAAGAAAAATGTTCCTGGTGAAACTATAACCATATGGGATTTATCAACTTTATGTCTTAAGGTGACGGGTGCAGTGGCAGTGCCCTACAGACATTTGCGATTTAAACATGATTTAAAGCTCTGAGTGGCACAGCATCTGTTATTGATAGGCGCACGACTTGTTCACAACCTCATTAGATATTTATGCTTTACAGTTATAGCTATTATCAAACAAAAAAATCTTATTCTGGTGTACAGCAGTTTTCCAAAGTGGTCACTACCGTCCTCCAGTGGCTAACAAGTCCTAGGGGGGTGGGGTGCCTAGGAAACATTTGGGGGCGTTTGTCCTATCCGGGGGATATTACCGTATTTAAAAAAAACCCTGAATTATCTACATAAAAATTTTAATATATCACACATCAAAAGTGTCTAGGGATCAAGTGAATATTTTTGAAATAAAAATTATTTAAGCAATATTTACCGAATCCAGTCTTCCAGGACGACTTCTTACTTTAATGCTTATGTTTTATTTAACCGCTTACCCCTATATTTAATTAAAATAAACTAAAATTGATGTTTTTGCAAATTGTGGGAAAAAACTCAAATTAACGGCGTCAATTAAATGACAAAAAAATGGCGAAAATGATGATTTTGCTCATTTTTATTGTAAAGATAAGAAAATTAATAATCTGTATTTCCACCATTAACACGAATCACACAATTACAGCGATTTGGCATGCTTAAGATGAGTTCATCAAAATCACTTTGAGGAATGGCCGCCCATGTGTTTTGTAACAAGTCAAAATATTGTTGTAGAGTATGTACGGTATGCATACTCGGCACAGCTCTTCTTTGAAGCATATCCCATGCGTGCTCAATTGGATTGAGGTCTGGCGATTGAGCAGGCCACGGCAGAACGTTGATACGAGCTTCGGCAAGAATGCGTGTTACGACTCTAGCCGTGTGTGGACGTGCGTTGTCATGCATTAGTTGAAATGAATCACCCAACTGGCCTCGCAAAGGGATGATAACATCTGAAACAATCCTCTCTGCGTAAACTTGAGCATTGAGGTTACCCCTGATCCAAATGAGATCGGTTCTTCCGCCGATCCAAATACCGGCCCACATCATTATTGTTCCCTCACCATATGGATGAACTTCCTGACAATATCTCAAACGTTCATGACGTCCAGATGTTCTCCAAACTCGAGTACGTCTTGTATCCGGTCACATACCGAAGCGGGATTCATCCGAAAAGCACACATAGCGCCAGTCTTCTTCCTCCCAGTTTCTGTGTTCGCGAGCCCATCGTAAACGGGTCCTGCG
>NW_020653383.1:3351084-3424563 GCF_003589595.1 Hyposmocoma kahamanoa
TATAAAGTCCTTAGCAAGAATTTACAGTCCGTTTTTTTCCTATAAGTAAATAAAGTTAGGGGATATAAAAGATATACATGAATTAAATCTATTATTCTTATAGTATCGATACTTCTTTTATTTTAGGACTATGTTGACCCTGAATAGTACGTTGCTACCTTGACTGCACTGTCCGTCACCACGTAGAGATCTTCCCTCGTACAGGTATAAGGGCACAAAGGGCATAACAGTAAGTCCTGCATGGACTATGTTAGAGCACCGCTGTCACATCGGGCTTAATTTACTTTTCTTGTAATTGGTATTTATTTAAATTTTTATTGAAATGTTATTCAATTATTTTTTGTGTGTGAAATTACTCCACTAGTTTGTTATAATTATTAATTCAAAGATCGAACACTTATAAAAAATTCCTTCGATCCGGTCGAATTCCAACCGACGTCTTCTAGCAAACCGTGTCAGACGTAGTGTTGGGCAAAATTTAATTATTCTGGCAATTAAAGATTGACAATTAATTAATTGTCAATTGCGAAACAACAATTAACGATTGATCAATTGTTAGTTGCCAGAACCGCAATTAACAATTAATTTATTGTTAATTAATCAATCTTTTCAATGTTTTTCATTAACAATTAACAATTTAGGTTAGGTTAGACCCCCTAACCCACCCCGGGTTAGGGTGTGGGTTAGGGGGTCGGGTAGGGTGTGGTTTAAGGGATGGGTTAGTGGGTGGGTTAGGTGGTGGGCTAGGGGTGGGTTATGTGGTGGGCTAGGGGTGGGTTAGGTGGTGGGCTAGGGGTGGGTTAGGTGACGCCGCATCGGCTTTGGGTCGGCTCCTGCCCAATCTCGGGAGGCCGGGAGCCCCATGCAGAAGGCTATACGCCAGAGTGACCCGAAGTATGGCCTTATACGGGGCTCCCATTTGGAGTGGGGCCTTATCAGTGGCGACGAAATCGCTGCTACGGAGGGCACAGGGTGGTCGCGCTGTGAATGTGCAGGGCGTACATGACGGTGGCCTGCGCTGCCGCATGCGTCCTCAACGGTACTCCGCCGTGGGACCTTGAAGCCGAGGTCCTGGCGGAGGTCCACGCCTACCGGCGGGGAATGAGGGACCGAGGCGAGCGCCATGCTCCCCAATAGGTCGAGCGGGAGCGCCACCTCGCGGCGCAGCGTATGCGGGACCAGTGGAAAGAGGGCTTGGCGGATCCCCTATGGAGCTTGTACCATAGGGGCGATCCGTCCTGTCCTCGTAGAGTGGATGAGATGTCCCACGGGCCACTGTCGTACCACCTTGTGCAGGTGCTGATCGGGCATGGCTGCTTCGGTCACTACCTACAGAAGGTGGCGAGGAGGGAACCGTACCCGTCGTGCTACGAGTGCGGCGCTGCGGATGACACCGCGCAACACACCCTAGAGGTATGTAGCCGGTGGGATGAGCAGCGCCTTACCCTGACGGAGACAATAGGGCAGGACCTCTCGCTGCCGAGCGTGGTTGCCGCCATGCTCGGTAGCGAGGAGTCCTGGGAGGCGGTGGCCTCCTTTTGCGGATGAGTTAGGGTTTGAATTGAGGGGGTTAGGAGTGATTTAGGGGGTGAGTTAGGGTTTGGGTTGCCGGGTTAGGGGTGGTTTAAGGGCTGGGTTAGGGAAGGGGTGGGTTATTGTGTGGTGCGGGCCAACTGTACTGTGGCATTTGCGGCGGCGTGCGTACTCGCCGGCACCCCCCCGTGGGAGCTCGAGGCGGGGGTGCTGGCGGAAGCACACCGCGTAAGAACGGAGGCCAGGGCCAGAGGCGAGCGCCCTGCCCCTGAAGAAGTCGAGCGGGCGCGTCGTATGGCGGCGCGAAGGATGTGTGACCGCTGGAAACAGCCTGGCGGACCCCTCATACGGCATCCGCACCATTGAGGCTATCCGCCCGGTTCTTGACCAGTGGGTCAGCAGGCGGCACGGCTTGATGTCGTACCGACTCTGTCACGAGTGCGGCGCTGCGGATGACACCGCACAGCACACCTTAGAGGTGTGCATTAGGTGGCATGAGCGGCGCCGCACTCTGGTAGCGGCGATTGGGGCGCATCTTTCGCTGCCCAGTGTAGTGACAGCCATGCTGGACAGCGAAAGTTCATGGGACGCAGTGGCCTCCTTTTGCGAGGACGTGATGTCGCAAAAGGAGGCCGCGGAGCGGGAACGCGAAGATGCTGTTGACGCGGACCCGCTCCGGCGCAGGCGGCGGGAAAGAAGGCAAGGGCAGTTCGCTGCTTGCCTAATTCCCTAGTGAGGCCAGCGGGCAGGGGTGGGGATCCCCTGGCAGCCTTGCATGGCCTCCCTCGTCTGGGGGGATGGGTCATGCGGGCCAACCCTCCCCCACTTGGCGCGGGAATCCCGGTGAAAACCGGGATGGCCGGGGGTGTCGTTGTGATCGAATCCTCAGGATCCCACGGCACCCACAACACCCGGCCTTGCGGGCAACGCCGGTGGAGTTTTAGTGCGGTATGTCCCCCACTATGGGGGAGAGTCCCACATAACATCCGAGCCTCCCCAGCTCGGTCGTATGCATAAAGCATTTCTCCACCGTTAAAAAAAAAGGGAGTGGGTTATGGTGTGGGTTAGGGGTTGGTACAGGGGTAGGTTAGGGGGTGGGTTAGGAGGTGGGTTAGGGGCGTGTGAGGGGATGGGTGAGTGGGTTTGAGTAGGTGGGTGAGCGGGTGTTTGGATGGGTTGGGATAGGGGTGGGTTAGGGGGTGGGTCACTCATCCTCTGACCCACCCCCTAACTCACCGCATAACCCATCATCTAACTCACTACCTGACCCAACCCCCAACCTAACCCTTAACCCATCCCCCTCACCTACCTTCTAACCCACCTCCTAACCGACCCATTAACCGACCCCATAACCGATCCCCTAACCGACCCTCTAACCGACCCCCTAACCGACCCCCTAAACGACTCCCTAACCGACCCCCTAACCGATCAACTAACCTAACCTAACCGGCCCCCTAACCGACCCCCTAACCCATCCCCTTACCGACCACCTAACCGACCCCCTAATCGACCCCTAACCGACCCACTAACCGACCGCCAGCCGACCCACTAACCGGCCCCTAACCGACCCCCTCACCCACCCTCTAACCCATATTCGTAATGACACTTTTATTCGGTACTTTCGGTATTAATTATCAGTTTCAATTGTTTATTAGAACAACAAAAAAAAGTAATTGCAATTGATTTCAATTGAATTGATTTTTTAATCTGATTGCATTTCTGATTGAAATTTAATTGATTAACGCCCAACACTGGTCAGACGCTATGCCAACTAAGCCACGGAGCGAATCTGCGGACCTCACGAATTTTTCTATGTGCGTCTTGTCATATCTTTGTATTTGGTTTTTCAACGACTTTTTAGCCGAAGCGCCATATATGAGAAATCTACGAATTAGCATTTATTTATTTATATTTTATTATAACTTAACGTGTTCATGGACAGTAGTTTATAGTACCACACACAAAAATTTCATACTTTATGTCGTAGTAATTTATATCGATGCCATATGCAATATTCAATGTAAATTATAGAACTTTGTCAGTACGTTGTTGATACTTGGACGGAAAGCACTTAGAAATCATACTGTAGAACCTGTAGTTGGTTTTTTTAATAATCTATCATGTTCTGATTTTTTTATATAAATTATAGACACACGCTTGGCCACAATCTCACCAGATGTTAAGTGACGATGTGACCGACAATGGTACGCGTTTGCCTAAGAAATGTCTATTCACTCTAGCCTTGAATAGCCTCAAATCGAAGGAAGAACGGTGAGGGTGGAACTAAATTGAAAACTTCTTGCGCACACTCCTCGAAATGTATCCGACAAAAAATTACGTTTTATACTAAATGTCGTTACTGTCCACGAATAAGTTAACTAAATATAGGTAACACAAGTGCAAAGGAAGCTCTGATAATAAAGAATAATTATAACTTAAAAAAAAAACAGACTTTTAAATTTCCTATTTACATATATTTGTCAAGTTTTATTGAAATCGGTTACGGGAAAGTACGCGAAACCGGATTCACCACCTAGTTTCCAACACTTAGATATTTAATATTTTCTTCAAAATTAAATGGGACCAATACTGAGGTACCCTCTTTCCAACAAGAAAATGAATCATCAAAATCGGTTCACAAATTATGGAGAAATCGCGTAACATACAGACGCAAAAAAAACGAAAGAGAACCTCCTTCTTTTTTCGAAGGCGGTTAAAAAGGGATCTTAATTATAATACAATCATTATAAAGCTATACAATTAAATCTTAGAATTCTATAATAGTGTAGTTGCGATACCTAAACTAAGTAAAGGAGTTCTTACACATATATACATTAACATATGTATACAAGGAAGTACTCCTTCAACATCTATCTTGAAACGTCTTGTAGATATTTCTAATATACTTTCGAGCCGGTGAAGGTGCCTACAAGAGAAGTGGGAAGAATTTCTACAAGAAAAATATTTGACCGAACGGTCAAGTAATCCATTATTCAATATATCGAAATGCGAGAAGTCGATGGATCATCAGACCGAGTGACGTTTGCGCGAAAGATTGATTGTGTAATTGATTTATTACCACGAACGTTCATTTGGTCGAAAAATTTCCCTGATATTTTATTAAAGTGAAGGTCTTCCAACATGTTTCCCTCAACAACAGAATGTAATTTTATCATTGTATATCTTGAAGTAGGTTATTGGATTTAAGTCAGCAAGTTAACCCAATACAAGTTCGATCCAGTCAAACTCTAATTCAAAACTATAATAGCTCCGAAACCACTTCGGAAAACGCGTCTCTACTTTAAAATGAACATTGAGGTAGAAAAAAACGGAGTTTTGGTTTTCGTCAAGCAACTAGCAGGTTTCCCTTGACAGAAAAGCAAATCCACATCTTCCTTCCTTCCACTGACTTGTGAATGAGTGGTGTGTTCTTACACAACGCCGCAGCGCGTGCGCCGCTCTCTCCGCGGCAGTCGCCAGCGACGCGTTGAACACAAACGCCGACACCGAGACAACAAGAATCGCGTTTTTCAAAATATTGAAATTGCGAATTCTAGCCTACAAAAAATAAACTCAGTGTGACGTACTTATAGTTGTAAAGGAGTGAGAGTGTGTGGAAAACTGGAAAGTGCGCAAATGCCGTTGCCGGCCTGCGCCTGAGTTGATTTTCACTTTCTACGCGACGGGACACACTCAGAGGTGAGTCCTGCCTCTTATTAATTTATGACTTTTACATAAAAGTCAAAGGAAATATATCACTTTGCACAGTGTCATTTTGGAGTATAAGACACTAAAAATTTGCAAAAAACTTTTAACCACAACTTTTGATCTAACATTAAAACTAAACTAGAAACAATCTACGAATATTCACTATAATTATGGGTAGTCAGAAAACGTATATTTAAACTATCTAAACAATCAAGTTACTTTCAAAGTCGACAAATAACAGGTAGGGTAACATTTTCTACAAAAGCTCATTGCATAACCGCCGTCACTAGTACGCGCGTCAAATAAATCGCTCTGCGGTTACTAACGAATGGATGATGAGGATTTTAACGACTTGAGACCATATCGGTACATGCTTATATTTACTTATTATTTATTTCTCAATAACCGAAATATATTAAAAACAATATTTGTTTAACGGCTCGTACTGTTTTCGTGCCGAAACGTTTCGCATCAATCAAAATTATCTACACTTCTAACGATTTTGGTGGTTTACGTTGTAGGCGCTGCAAGAGGAACTCCCCGGATTCGTTTCCCGGTAGGACCAATTTCGGAAATTAACTTTTCTAAATTGGTTTCGGTCTGGGTGTTCTAGAAAGTGCCCAGAGTTAAGTCAGTTGCTCTAGCACTCATATTTCAAGCAATTCCCTTATTTTGAGACCAGGCAATCGGTGTGGTTGTTTGGCACATATTATTATTGTTCTTCTTTTGCCTGGCCTTATTCCTATTTATTTAGGGTCGTCCTTTCTGGTCACTTTTCTCCAAGACGGTCTGTCCTGAGTCGTTTGTGGTCTGAGTTATTGCTCTCGCAGATCTTTATTAACAAGGGATATCAATGTCAGGCGGGGTCTACCGCGTCTCTTATTATAATATAAGTATTATTCTCGAGCAAATTTAGTAGGAAAAACTACTCTAAAAATGGTTTTTCAGTGTTATTTGGATTTCTTCAATATAAACTTTAATAATATAGATACTTTCGGTTTATCCTTGCCTCTGTTAAGTACTTTTCTCTTACAAGTAAAGAGAAAAGTACTTACCAGAAGTTGTTTTTAAATATATTGTTTTAAATTTGTCTGTTAACACCGTACTTGCTTGCTAAATTCTTATTTTTGTTTGTAGAACACCAGTTGTTCTAGTCAATGTTTTGTATCACCTACCTGTTTTATGACTGCTTGTTTAAAATTAAAAAAAGAACGAAATTTCTACATATTCAAAGTTCATACATAGGTATGTTCAACATTATGTGCACATTAGAGAAAAAACAACGTTACGGTAGTAAATTTAAAGTTCATCAGAGAACAATTGAAAAATGCGCCGTGTACATAACATTGATTAATTTTAATTTACAAGTGTATATAATATTTTGCGTTAATTTAATATATCAGTATGTGTCATGAGGCACGAGCTGTACAAATCTTGTTGTCACTATAGAAAGTGAAAGGAATCACAATATTTATAGATCTGTCAAATTTGTTAGTCTAATGACAGTATAATAAATTTACATGTATGACCTGATTCTTGCTGCAGTCAGGGTTTTGTGTACATACTGAATTTTTTTTTATAAATTATTGTAATAACGTTTTAAGGATCGTTTTCAAACGTCTTTTTTAATTTCCTTATTTTTTTATTATGTATATCTTAAATGTAATCTGTAAATATTACTAAATCGTATATACACTTCAAAAAGAATATCATCACTAAACGTTAAAATCAACTTTCAGAAAATAGCGTTTCATATTTATGAAAATAAGTTTGAATTAAAAAAAGCAAGATTTTTGGTATTGTTTTGAACGTGGGACATAAACAATAAGATAGTATATTGAATTAACAATCATAGGAATAATTAGATAGTCCTATCTATAATCAAGAATTAACACAGGGTGAAATTAAAATGGCTAGAGAAGTTCACGGGCAATTAAATACACAAATGTATCTAGTCTCCCTGATGTACATATAATTACTTCCCGCTTTTAGGTTGACTGTGTAGGTACCTTGATGTAGTCTTCATAAATTGTGGGTCATAAATTATGCGCCTACAGTAGAGCAGCCATAGTTCTGTTAAAAAGCTTGCAACTCAAGTGTAGATCGCATCAGGGCGCCTAAATCACAGAATCTTTTTGAATCATACGCAGTATGGACTAGTAAATTACTTTTAAATATCTTCTTAACCCTTGTATAATAAAGCTACATGTGACCATATGTCAAAAGTGTTTTTATCACATAAAAGATCGTGGCTGTATACGTCTGTGACTTTTACGGCATTTTAGTTTGAGTTGCATTATCAATGGAAGAATATCTGGCAATCTGTTAAAAAACGCGCCATTTACAAAATCGTAGTGATGAGAACATATATTATTTATACAAGAATTAAATTATCATCGTATCTATTTCCTCGCAAATGTAATGAAAAACATTGCATGTAGCACGGGCGTAAAAATTACAAACCTCGAGTTATTAAAGCCCTCAGCCTATCTTTAAATCTCTCCCCTGAAAAGTTGTAATTTTGCAAATGTGGCTTTAATACACCAATGTTCGAAATCGTAATAAAATCTGCGTCTCCTTTCACATAAAAGTTTGAGTACACATCTAATTCCCAAATGCATTAAAACAGCGTAGTGTGATGTCTTTGACATGATGGCATCACCATCGATTCATTTAGGTCTCACTGTTCGTAGCTTCGGCACTGGTCACATTATTCTAATGCTACCTAGAGACTTCACAATTCATCAAGGAGTTTTTATGTGTTTTCTTTGTTTTAACAAACGTTATTGTATTATGATTAACATGGCGCCTAACTGCCCTAGTTCACATGAGAAAGTTTTTCGTTACACAATCACAATGTATATTGTCCCATAACATAGTATCTTACGTACTCGTATGTATTGTAAGTACATAAAAATCGGTAATTGAGAATCTTGTATATTTAGAATATTCCAATGTCTAATTTTCGCGTACGTTTTTTGAGTCCATCATAAACATGGAACATGTAAAAAGCCCGAAACGTTGGTTTGTTTGAAAAAACAAACATACGCAATTAAGATCCGAAAAAAAAATTGCTTCCTAACTTGAGTTACACATGGGATAGAATGAAATGTTCCTAGGTTCCAAAATCAAATTTGTACGAAGTACCGACATACGTTTTCAATTATTGTGCAAAGGTGGCCATTGTAGTAACCGAGTACATAGATACTTACTTTCACTTCTACTAATTAAAGAAATTAATTCGGATTGTTCTTTTCGAACAACTTTTTATTTTATTTGTTTAAAATGCGGGCTGATAAAAGGCTTCTCACCTTTACTAAAACACCGTTGCGCTGATTTAGTAATGTTTTTATTCAAATTTGGAGCTTGGATGTCGCAAGTTTTAATAGCGGCACAATACAATACAACAGATGTTCCGAAGCGTGCAACCGTACACGTGTTCCACTAAACAACTAACAGAAAATAGCATTTACTCCACTCAAACCCAAACGGTGACCACAGTGACCTAACGGTTTTGACTGTGGACGCTGAATGACAAGGCCCCGGGTTCGATTCTAAGTAAAACCAATTTGGGAAATTAACTTCATAAATTGTTACAGGTCTGAAAGTTTTAGGTTGTACTATAGACTGAATTCCGTGACCTTGGAACTCATAGTAAACGAAATTCTCAACGTTTAGAATAGGTTAGGTACTAAAAAAGACATTTGCGCCAACTGCAAATAGGTCAGACGCTTTATCTAATAAATAATAGACAAAGATATAGTAGTAATGAATCCGAGTTACATACAGCATCTCCATCAGTTTTTTTTTTACGATACCTACCTACGAGACGAATACCTAAGTCGTGCGCCTGGTGGTAAGCGACACGCCTGCCCATAACAGTTGCAGTGCTACACAGAGCTTGAAATCGCAGAGATCTGAGGAGCACTGCCACTATGCCCGTCACCCAGAGACATAAGTTGACATAGTCCCAAGTGCCTATATTGTCACCAGCACCCTTTCCCTTCAAAACCGGAAGGCAGTAATGTGAACTAAATTAAAAATACTTACGACTAATTAATGACTTATGACTTGCTCGTTACGGCACATTAAAATAAAAATTACTCAAATATGAGACCTATCAAATCGCGACAATAAAATCAACTGTTCCTTATATAGAGTCATTATTGCTGAGCCCAAACTGCTTTTTCGCACGTTTTATAATTAATCTCACCCTAATGTTTTTATTATGTAATATATCAACCAACATGATGTAAGTATAGCTTGAAGAAAAAAAAATGAAAATTTGAACTATAATGGTCTCATGGTAAAGCTCTTTTTTTTATAAATTTGCTACCCACACCGGATTGAAAGTCTGATGAAATGAACGTCAAAAATTCTTCACAGAAGAGCCCTACATTCACCTGCCTATGACGTAAGTTTTGCTATGCTCGTTTATGAGTTTGTCTCTAAATTATGCCCAAGCACGCGGGTATTTGTGTATGCTAGAGTCGCTGACTGTCGATGAATATGGATGACAATTTAATGGCATATTTTATTAATTAACCTACTTTTTGCGCCTATTGTACAGACTGTTACAGAGGTGGTATACGATCAAATGTACGTTTGTATATTCGTAAATGAAGAGGCCGATAACAAAAATCTTGAAATAGTTTTAAGTGAAAAAGCAAACGTAAAATATAATTTATGGAATCAGGCGTTATTTTACGGGAATCCTTGTTAAAAGAATACTTTCAAGTAAAAAAGAAAGAAAATAAATTTATTCCGCACAAACAATGTTACAAGTACAATATTACGATTTTATGCTTAAAGTGTATTGCACTGAAAGGGCCCAACTCAGCAAATACTACGGCGGAGCCACATCGCTGGTTTTCAGTGGCCCTTTACGAAGTGACCGGTTTAAAAATAAAATTGCAAAATAAAAAGAAAAACAATAAAAAATTATTTACGCGCTTTAAAATAAGTACAACATATAAATAACTTAATTAGTTCAGAAAATAAAATTGCCATATGGTACAGGCATATGCCTACAGCGTTTTCAATTAGTTCACTCTGTGTTCATGTATTTTATATTTCTCGGTGTGTTATACAAATAAAAACTTTTTATGTAATTTAACCTACATATTTACTATATCGTCATCGTCAACAAACCATTTATACGTCCCACTGTTGCTGAGGATCTCCTCTTAGGCAATACTTTGGGCAATAATCCCCCACTCTGGCCCATTGCAGTTAAGGGACTTCCCACGTTTTCCAAGGGTTGTGAACCCTCTTTGACGTGCAGGTTTCATTACAATATTTTCCTATACCAAAAAGGTATAGTAAACTCATGGTAAATTTCAAACTAAATTCAATTTCGCACAAAAATTCCGAAAATCTCGAAGTAGGAACCCGTATTGGAGCCCACGACTATCGACTTGAGAGATGATAGGTAGGTCAAACCATTAAGCTGCCACTGCTTCTATTATATTTACCATATTACGTTAATTTTTTTTAAGGTTGTAAATAAAAATGAACGTAAATTACTTTGCTCCACGAACTTCGCTTGTTTGCATTCGCGGAGTGGCAAAATAATTTATTTCCATTTTCATTAAACTTAAACGTTAGTAGCATAACTTTTATATGTAGGTTAAATTATATAAAAAAGTTGCTAGAAAATACATACGATAAACTTAAATGCAAGAAGTTCAGCTCGGGATTATGAGCAACTGTAGTTTTAAACAGATTTAAAAAACATTGAATTCACCAAATCAGGAATAGATCCATTTAGACCAAAACGAATAACGAATTTCCATGTAAATTATAAAGTAATTTACATGGAAATTCGTTACTTGTAAGGTGTACAGACATTTCTACATACTATACCAAAAAAAATAATTAAATAAACGTAAAAAAAGTCAACACTGGTTGATTAGTAGCGGTAGAGCTCCTTGTGAAAGAGTTCGTCAGGAAAGTACTGCCACCTTACCTATTTCTGTCGCCAAGTAGTAATGTGAGCGTTACTGCGTTCCGGTTTGGAAAGGTAAGGATGCTGCTGAAATTACAGGCACATGGGACTTGTTAACTTATGTCTCAAGGTGTCGGGTGTAGTGGCAGTGCCCCCTAGGATATTTGCAATTCAAAGCTCCGAGTGGCATTGTAATTATTATGGACAGGCGTGTCGCTTACCACCAGGCGGACGACTTGCCCGTCCCTTCACTTGGTATGATATAAAAAAATGTTGAAAATATTCATTTGAAATAATATGCATTCTGAATTAAGAAAGTCGACCACATAAAATAATTAACTACGGATTAAATATTGCCCAAAACGGAGTCAAAGTTCATTGGTTAGTGGAGCAAACCATAACTTATCAATAAATCGGTATTTATTTACTTGTAAACAGAAAGTAAGTCGACAGGTGGAAATTTGTTTGCGAATTTAAATATTATTGTATTGACTGCCTGTGTAGATGTACCTAGTATATTTTTTTTATGATACCAATCGACGGGGCTAACAAGTCGTGCGCCTGGTGGTAATCGACACGCCTGTCCATAGCAGTTGCAATGCCACTGTGCTCGTCAGCCTGAGACATAAATTAACAAGTCCCATGTACTTGTAATTTCGCCAGTGCCCTTTCCTTTCAAAACCGAAATATAAAATAGGTAAGGTAACAATACTTCCGAAGAACTCTTTCACAAGAAATTCAACTGCTACGAACGAATTGAAGAAGCGAACTTTGCTTAACTTGGTTCTAGTCTGAGCTAGACAGAAATACCTAAATTGCAAGACGCCTCTTGCAACGCTCGCTCGACGACGCTCTTTCCTTTTGGCTGAGTTCGAACCCGGGCTCGTATTTGCGCCACGTGCACTTTAGATGGCTGATTAACACTTGTGTTAATGGTAAATAAAAATATCGTGACAAATCCTTGTATCTATATTCTATAATAAAAACAATTTTGAAGACTTGTGCACACACAAACCCACTTTAAACTAGATCTTGAAATAATTTATTGTAAAAAATAATATGAACGCTATTAATGGGACTCTGTACGATTAACCGTTTGTTTCTAACATGTTAAGATTACTTTTTGCAAAAAGTTTTTCTTATTACTTATATTTAACTGCCTCCGTGGCCGAACGGTTACCATGCTGCCACGCAGAGGTCCCAGGTTCGATTCCCGGGCCGGGAGAAATATTTAACCATGTTTTAAAAATCGTTATAAGTACCTATCATACTTGTTATTTGCAGCTTGTGGGCTTTATTTTGGCAAAATTTGCTATATTTATTACTCATTACTCGATAACTCGTTTTAGGGAGCACACAACGCCATCTAGCGGCATTAGGTAGAAAATGTAAAAAATTAATACAGTTGAATCACCCTTAATGTAACGCTAAAAGATGTACTGCATTTACTACAACATAAATTAAATCGTCGTATTATCATCACAAATGGATTAAATCAATGAAACAATGATTTCCCATTCTTCAAGTCACTATAATGTCAATGATGCGCATGAATTCATCATCGAGCTCAAAAACGATTACTCGAAGTAACAAATTAGAAAAATCGCTACACAATATTGTGGAGTGATCTGTGTAGATGCGGGTGCCCTAGATCACGAACAATAGCGATTCCACAGGTGCAATTTCTATTCAGTTTGACAGATAACACTGCACCACACAATACATAGTGATTATGTCAACAAGCGAAAGCTTTATGACAGGTTGTTTACAGGTCAAATATTAGAGGAAGTTTTATTTGGAAACAAACGTAGATACTTAACAGATTTAATTGCAAACGGACTGATGCTGGTATGTAGTCCTGTGGAATAATGTATGAGGAATTTAGAATAGCTAATGAACTTAATAGAGGTGATTCGAGTGTGATATTGTATCCGTGAAAGCGATATTTAGATTTATTCGACACGAATTTCATCACGCGCTTACCCCGCGCGATTGCCTAGCGGAGTCCGCATTGCCGCCGCGCAGCGACTGCATGCGTCTCACTGTCATGGCAAAGTACGCTCTATTTTTTTTATTTTTTTTTATGAAGGATATTTTGTAGTTGGCCGCTGATGGCCTTGACTGCGCCACCGGAGAAAAGCGCTAGCTGAAGGGTCATAACCCCTAACGCTCTATTTGTTTAGCTTTTACGTTTTAACTTAAATTAGCGTCCCGGTCACGCCGGCGATTCTGGCTTGAATTTGGTCTACGCAACGGCCAACGGCGGCGACGCGGTATCTGCTCGGCGACCGCGCGGTTGTACTATTCAGAAGAATTTAAAATTTAATTTTGTTGCCTCGTAAATAGAACTCAGATTTGGCATTAATGCACATGAAGTTGCGGTAACTGGGCAGCAGCCGAGCGGCGGCCGCGCGAAAACTTTCGTCTCGTGTAACTGGGCGCAAATACGTACAAAGAAGAGTAGTTGGGGCTACCGCCATTGCGCCCGTAACCGACATAAGTTGACAAGTTCCTTGTGCCTGTAATTTCACCAGCATCCTTGCACTTTTGAACCGGAACGCAGTGATGGTCATATTACTGCTTGAATCAAAAATAGTTAAAGTGGTAATACTTCCCTGGACGAACTCTTTCAGAAGGAGCTCTACTGCTCCTGACAATATTCGGGCGCGTATAGTCAGCTACAGGCTAAGTTTTAAAAACTTCTTATAGGAACGCTATATTCTGCCGTGGGCTAACTAAAATGCGGCTAGTGACAAAATAGTTTTTGAGATATCATAAAAAACCGTAACCCATTTCAAGAATATTAAAATTGCTTAATGATTTTTCAGCCATGCATCGTTAGGGTAAGATCTGAAAACACGTTAACTAATTGTAACTGTTTTTAAAAGAGAATTTTGTGCTCTATCTTTTGCTATTTAAAACGGATATTTGACCATTTATCACTTAACCGCGTTTTAGTTAGTTGACGGCAGAATTGGTGATGTAAGTAAATAAAGTGAACCACCATACTTACACTTGTCATTTTAAAATGTTAACCTATGTCCGTCCGCTCTCACAAATTACTTTCAAAATAAGAAGTAAAGGTCTTAGAACGACCTACCTATGACTATAATACTACATAAAAAGTGAGGTGATTATCATTATCACAGAGTATTATGTCAACCTTTCTCGACCTCATGCGTAACGAAAGCCGTGAGAAAAGCATCTCCGCTGTCGATTATTATCAGGTGGCCCCTACCATCGGTCTCTGTGAAATTGGATTCATATTAATGATGCAATCTAATGACGTGATTCCGCGAATGTGCGGCTGATGTGTGATTGAGTGAAAAATTTCGAGAATGATGATGATGCTTGCAAGTTATAGGTAAGTAATGAAAAAAACTTTCACAGATTTCTCACGGAAGGCGCTACGGCGAAAAGTCTTTAAAAATCAAAAACAAAGATCTGCAACAAACACCTTTTGTTGCCCGTGGAACTACCAGTAGAACTACTAGTAGTTCCACGGGTAATAATAATCTCCCGTGGAACTACCGGAACTAACATAGAAAAATTCGTAAAATCAGCTAGTTTGTTCCGTAGTTCAGTTGGGAGAACGTCAGGCACGGTATGCTGAAGGTTCGAATACAGCCGGATCGCAATAAATTTTTCTTAGTGTTCAATCTTTGTATTAATATTTATAACAAACTAGTGGAGTGAATTTGTTTGTAGCATCCATGTGCTGCCAGCAGCCTTGCGCAGGTCTTCACTCCATCTGGCCAGAGGATGTCCTACATTACGTTTGCCGAGCCGTGGTCTCCATTAAAGAACTCGTTTCGGCCATCGGTTATCGGTTCTTCGACAGACATTGCCAGCCCACTGCTACTTCAGCTTGCTTACCCTACCAGCTAAGTCGACGACCTTGGTTTTCTATCAAGAATGTTGTAGAGAAAATTATAAAATGAGGAATTCTTTTTCGGGTTAATTCTCATGAATTAAATATTAAGATTATCTTATTTATCTAGTAAAATATTTTTCAAGCTCGGCGTTGTTTGAATCGAGTACCTTGTTATAATCGATTGCACAATCCAAAACAGATCTCAAAGTGGGGGACTGACCATGAGGCACGAGACTCAGCCGGCGGTCGTTCTTCGGCGCGCGCGCAAGTGACGCAACGGCTTTCACCAGCACCCAAACACCGATCGATTCCGATTCTGTAATTATATCGGAATGCGATGCTTTCTTATTTTGATTCGGTTCGGTTTCCTTCGTTGCGCAATCGACGCTGGCGATTATGCATGCGAGCACTTCCGTTTTTGGTCATGCTTATTATAAAATTTGTTAACTTATTTAACTTAACACATTTGCATGTCGATACAATTTGTTTCTAATTTAAATCGGATTACTACTTGTTAGCATTTAAATTGTATGTGCTAACGAAGTCAGCTGTTGTTGAGTAGTCAATCAAAGTTTTGAAAAGAAATGATTGATTGGAGTGAGTTGTTTAAAATACTTTCTTATAGACATTGTAAATAGATTTCGAAGAAATTCTAACAGAGTATTAAATAAAGAAAAGAAAGCTGAAAATATCAGCACTGCATTTATAGCACTTATACCACAACACTCAAGCAACGTTTGAGATACCATAATTAAACGCATCAATTGCTCTCAAATGTTTTGAAAAGTTTTTTAACTTCGTTATTTAAAAGGTCTTAAAAGACCTGGGGCGATAACGTTTACTAATTATAAAAACAGCGATTATCAGAGGTCGAAACACGCAGAAACAGCTCAATTGCATGTAACCATAGCATAAAGATCTTTATGTGAATTTTGTATCGTACAAATCCGAACCCAAAAATAGGTCGTGGGTCTACCGGAGAATTATCGCGCTGTCGTGAGAATACCCACATCTATGGCCTCGTATCCACTTTGTACGTTACACAATTTGAAATAAAGTTCATTATAATAAGTACAATTTTTGCGGCAATGTAAATTTTAAATTTAACCAAATTTCAAATAATACATATAAAGTGAAAAATACCGCCATTTGAAATCCCAGAATAATTAAAAATTAAAGGCAATAAATCAAAGCTCAAAACTATATTTTTACCTACATATACAATACATTTAGTCTGAATGCGTAGAAGAGCAATCTTTAATTGCACATAGAAAATTTATGTATAACATACATACAGTACAATAAAGCTATTATAGCGCTTTATAGCCTATTCCCTTTTAATTTCGTTAGTTTTAACTCCCTATAAAAAATAGGGAACATTTTTTTGAAATCGGTTAAAAAACCGAAAAAGGTTCTCAATTCGATTGTATTTTTTTTGTATGTATGTTACTCGATACGTTGTAACTTCGTGAACCGATTTCGATGATTCTTTTTTGTTGGATATGGTACTCATTAGGGGTTCTATTCAAATTTGAAGAAAATATTCCACCTCTAAGGGTGACAAAGTAGGGAATGAATCCGGTTTCACGTACTTTACGGTAACCGATTTCAATAAAACTTGACGAATATGTGTACTTTCACGTACTTTTGAAGTCGGTTTTTTTAGTAGTCTGTGCTGAGATTATGCTGAATATATTTTGCATAGAATCGTTCCTAATGTAATTTTTTTATTCCAAATAGGTATCTTTTAAGATATAACCCACAGGTCACAATCACCCTTAAAAATCTTGCAGACTTTTAGGAACTATATTAATCTCTTCAAAGCAGCTTCTTAAGAAGAACAAACCCACACGGTTTGTCAATCATCCAGCCCAGGCCTTTCATAATGCAGCCCACCCAGTAGTAACCAACCCGCCCACTTGAGCCTACTGACATTTGCGTACCTACTGACAGCAGCATAATGCACTCCTGCACAAGCCAAATGGCACGCGATCCTTGACAGTGATTTATTGCTATTGTTTGTATTTATCACTTCTGTTTCTACTACCTTTTGAGCATTCTTTCTAACTAAATAACATTTGTACATGCTTGAGGTATATCATCATTAAAAGCCAGGCTTTCTCATTCGTCACAGTCCATAGCCAGCTCCTTGACCTCTATATAGATGCTCACTTTGACGGTTTTCTGTACTTACTCGCTATATGCTATTCTTGGTCATCATCTCTTTCTTTTTCCTTCTGTCTTCCCTTCAAATATAACTTTATAAATTTGTTTGAAATTTAAACCAAAATCTTATCAATACTCCGTGCATACGTTGTAGATGCTGTTTCGACTATGTACTGCATGTAAGAAGAAAATTTCAGTGAGGAGAAAATTCGATTTCATATTTACTAAACATCGTTAGTGTAGATATCAAAAATAGGTGAATAGTTAGGTCATGTTTCGATTTATAAATGTTACCATTGTAGTACTTGTATAAATTCAGGATTTCTTAAACTTCGTGTCAAATTAGTACGCAAGGTAATTAAATTTTTAATAATTTACAGTATCGTTCAGACGCTCAACCTGTATCATTCAACATTTCGCATGTAAATTCGCAAGTGGTTAACAGATGTGCAGCGAGGTTTTACTTGTTTATGTAAGTGTTCTATGCTGTAGTCGAATAGAGACATTTAATTTTGACACTACTATTCCTATACTATTCGTAGCTTTAACAGAATTACTTGATCAAATATTTCACTTACACGTTTCGGTTACTATACTTTTAATAATATTTTCAACATTGCCTTTGGAAGACAACATTGACGTTGTTGCTTTCTATTTAAATATAACGGTATTCTTTCTACCAAAGTAAACATGTAATTATCTCATTAGATTACACAAAACTCATTACATTGTTCATAATATGATCGCATAAGTTTTTAAAAAACAACCGCGTTCACCTTTCCGAACAACCATACAAAATTACTTGCAAAATTATGTACATTCAAACTATACATTAAAATTTTTAGTAATAACTATCTTTATAACAAGTAAGTGACTAAACTTAATGTTAAAAAACACACATTTATGCAAACTAATAGATTTAATACACGTGGTTTAACATAACGATGTGAAAATGTGTACTTGAAATGTTACACTAGCGTGAACTCCGTGAGGTTCAATTTACAATGGTAAATTTTGAAGCTTTTGAAGCCCGAGCTCACGAAAGCGAAAACCAAAGCATTTCTTTTTTTGTTTTTCAAACGTCTCAGGCGCATCTATTTCACTCTCAAAAGTTAACGATGAGTGGAAAAAAAAGGTGCAACCGCGCAGCGAAACCGCCGCCGCTGTATAATTTATGAAATATTATGCCGCTAGTGTGACGGCGAATGTATGCCGCGGATCTCGTAGCAATTAATCAAATGGATAGTGGTTAATTACGATTTTACGCGGATAATTAGATGGATGGATAATTATCACACGCATAGATGAATAAGTTTATGCATGTCATTGTTTGTAGGACATATACATACAAGATGTTGCGAACCGGCGACTAGACGAGACAGATATAAATCTTTTTAGTTATTTTCTATTACCCATTCTTTATGGTTTTTTTTTTGCCGGTGGTGCGTTCGTTTCTGTTTTTCTATTTTACCTAGTTTTACTCAAAATTATAATTTTGTTTTGCTTTACTAGGTTTACAAAAGTTTATTTTGTCCGTTATAGCTGTGTTTTATTTCATTGGAATTACATCTGTGTACCAAGTTTTATTGATATCGGTTAATAAAAGCGGGTGAAACCAATAAACTGGATCCATCTTCTAATTTGTCACCTTTAGAGGTAGAATATTTTCTTAAAATTTCAGTGGAATCTCATTTGATGCACCTCCGTTCCAACAAAAAAGTATCATCGAAATTGGCTCACAAATGTAGGAGGAATCGCGTAATATACACAAAAAAAAATACAGACGAATTGAGAAACTCGTCCTTTTTTGAAGACGGTTAAAAATTGGATACATAATTGGCATTATTAATAGATGTGTCTTTTTACATTAAGCATTTAGCAAACCCTCAGCATGCTTTTCTACTGAACTACTCTTATTTTTACAATAAATTTCAGCTGAGTTAGGGACTAATAAGTACAATGTAAAGTCGACGTTCGAAGAATCCTTTGAAGGTATTCTTTGATAGCACACCCTCTTCATCACCTAATTTGTATTCTGTAGTTACCAACAAGAAAACTGCTTATTTTTTAACTCTTGATTTCATTATAATTACACCTCACAAACAATAACAAATCCAAAACGACAAAAAAGATGAAACATTTCATTTTTCTCCACAATACGTTTGTGTGTTACAATTGTACATGAACCAAAATATAGTTGACAAATAATTATTTATGTTTACATTATGCGTACAAGAGACTCGTAACCGAAACTTAGCAGAAGAACGAAATTTTGTAAAAAGCATAAACACTAAAGTGGACACTCTACCGTGGTCAAGTTCCTTTAATTTTACTCATAATATATAAGAAAACAATATATATCGTACCAAAACATTAAAAAATCTAAAGAAGCAAATTTAAAATCTATGAATTTGTATTTCGCATAGGTAAACACGGTATCTAGATGCTGTAATGGCATGGGTCAAGCACCTTACGGCTGCCATGGAAAGTGAAAACGTAAGCCTGCGCCGGCGGCGCTGTGGCTTATCCCGTCATACGGGGTTAGTAATGTAAAATATGTTTGTATTACCTATGCGTGTTTATCTCATTTTAGAATACATTTATGGCACCAAGGGATCACACGTCAAGTGTTTTTATGACTTTCGTGGTTTTCCTATTTAAACATAATAAAGATACTAATTAATTTCGTTCAAAGAATCTATCACCCTTTGTCCTGAGTGTGGTCTTATTACACCAAAGTCGAGTTGTGTTGTAATAATGCAGTACGCGTAAAGTTATCATTAGCTAACAATTTTTTTTATATTGCCAAATGACGAATCAATCGTGCTCCTGATCGTAAGCTACACGCCTGTCCATAATGCAGTGCCACTCAGAGCTTTAAATCGCAAAGATCTTAGGGCATTGCCACTACACTCGTCACCTTGAGACATAAGGTGACAAGTCCCATGTGCCTATAGCTTCACCAGTATCCTTACCCTTCCAAACCCGAACGTAGTAATGCTCATATTACTGGTTGGCGGCAGAAGTAGGTAAGGTAGCAGTACTTCCCTGGACGAACTCTTTCACAAGGAGCTCTACTGCTAAATAAAAAAATAAAGCTGTCGCTAAGGAAAACTCTTAGAAGGCTCGAAACTTGTAAAAATATGATAAAGTTGAGTCCCGAAACTTGTTCACTTCTAAAAATTGTCCGCTACCTATGAAATGTTTATGAATTGTTGTACTACACTTTATTATCAGAAATTATAAAGAAACTATTATCAGAAATCCGGTCTATCCGATAAAATAGGAAATCACTTGATTTCCAACTTTTCCACTATCAGCTTACTAAATCAGTCAGACTAACAAAGAGAATGCAATAAAAATAATCAGACAATTCCTGTCAATTCATAAGCTACGCAACTATAACAAGAACTGTAGTAAAAACTATGTAAATGGAGGTCAAAGACATTTATATAAAACAAAGGAAGGAAAAACGCTAATTGTAAAAGCAAACAATATAGGTCATAGTTTCTAAGAGATATGCCGTGAGACCGAAGCACAATCGTGTAGGTAGAAATGGGTAGACGGTACGATGTACTGTAGAGATACTGCGGGAAAAATGCGGACTCATGGAGTGGAGAAAATGCGAAAAACGATTTTTGCATAGCAACGACCGAGAAATCTGCCGCGAATGAGTTGTTATGTCATGCGGTGACGTTTTCATTTATTACTAGCTGGTGCCCGCTACTTTGTCTGCATAAAATAAGTACTTTGAATAGCCTACTGTACTATACCAACTTGAATAATTTTCTTGGTTCTGTAACAAACTTTCGGGGTGAAATAGGCGATCACCTTCTTCAAGATTTATTTTTATGACAAAAAATAGCCTATGTGTTCCCTAGATCCCATGTGTCTATATACTAAAATTCATCAAAATTTATTCCTTTAATTTAGTTCATTAACAATTCAGAGCCATATTCAGCGACAATTATGTACGTTCTTATAAATTAATGAGATTCAACCTTGTGTTTTGAATTTTAGACAGGTTCGAATTGGTCGTAGGCCAACAGTGCAGTATTATGACTAAATGGACGACATGTCAAAGTGACCCAAATAGACTAATGGCATTTCATTTCTGTATTCAATTCGCACATTAGGTGTAATAAGGTCAAACGCTGTTTCTGTGCCTATCCATGTGCCATTAATAGCGCATAATTATTCAAATTATTCAACTGATATGTGTGACTGTCCTCTTATTACTTGTACCCAAAATATAAAATATCTCGGTATTATATTTGACAACAACCTCAGATTCAATCGGCACATTCGCGAGGTTGCACGGATACTAAGGAAATTGATTTACATCTTCAAAGAGCTTCATTATAATGCTGATAGCAGACTTATGAGAATGGTATATCTATCACTGGCGTAATCTATCATATCGTATTGCATTACATCCTGGGGTGGAGCCACCTGCGATGATGGAATTGGAAAGAGCACAGAGAGTGTTGCTGAAAGTATGCTTGTTTAAGCCGCGATGATTTCTAACGGCGCAACTTTATCACGATGCAGACGTTCTCTCTGTTCGTCGAATTTTTATTCTGCACACTGTACTTAGACAACACACCAATATATGTATTGATAATTACATTAGAGTGTCCACAACTAGAAGATCCTATGCAGTATGATCAGATAAATATGGTTAGTGCGTCCTTTGCGTCGAGGTTCTATAATTTTAGGAGTGGGACATTGTACAATTTTATAAATAAAAAATTAAATATAGTCAATTCATGTACAATCGCAAGCAAAAATAAAATAACTAAGTGGCTTAAGGTAAAGAAGAAGAGTACCTGAAATATTGACATAGTTACAAAATATTTACTACCTAAAAACTTGTCTCTCTCTCTCTCTATATACACCAGAATACATTTTGTTAATTGTTAAGTGCTTACGTTCTAAGTCATAATTATTTCCGTGGTAGGGGGCCTGGAAGCTATAGCACAGGTTTCGATCTAGTTTAGATTCCAGCTTCCTCACAAACTATAATTAGCTAATACAACTACTACTTATTAATATATGTAACAAGAATTTTGTAATTCGTGATGATAGAAAAATTTTCATCTACAAAATGACAATTTTCAGGAGAGGCTTGAAGATTTTATGAGCGAAATTTGTCGATTACTTTTTATGCTTAAATAGGAGAGTTATAAAACTTCACGTGCACTGTGTGATCTCATACATTCTTCGGTACAACTCTGCGCACGCGGCGATCTACTTTAGCCACGTGCCGCACTTTAACTTAAATACGTGATTCACACTTTATTTGACGTAGTACGTTTCCAACTGTCCACCGATATACTACATCAAGGAAAGATTTGCCACCATATATAACACCTGTATTTTTTACCATTTTGCAAGTCTTTCTCTGCATACTACCACTACAATCCATGTATGGAGTAAGGTGGCCCATATATACACATAATTTGTTTTATGTAGCTGGTAATACAATTTTTGCAATGATTTTTAGCTATAATACGTAAAAAATAAATATAAAGAGTGAGCGAATCGACCAATATTATTGTTAGGACAGTATGCGCTGTATGCTACTTTTCAAGTGAAGACTTAGTTTTTAAAATATAATTTTTTTTAAGAATAAATTCTTAATTAAATTCTGTTAATTTTATTCTGTTAATTAAATTAAATAAAAATGTTATGTCATGTAATATTAAATTATTAATGCTTTACACTTAAATAAAGAAACATTTTATTTTATTTTTTGTTTTTATATAATGTTTATGACTTTTAACATATGATCTTAAGTGGCTTTAACGTACCAATGGTAAGTGTCTATTTTGCAAAATAATTTAAAGAAAGAAGAAAGAAAACTATTTATTACACAAGCACAAACACGCATATAAACAGAGGAACAATAATAATACTAAAAAAATTAAAACAATTTATATAGTTATGCGGTATCTACGTAATTCACCATATTTCGTATCGGGGCTGGTGCAATCGGGACTTGCTTAGCTTTAGCCACAAACGACTTTTTTATCGTATTCATATATTCACAGCTCTACAAAATGGTCAATAATATCTCCGCAGCTAATGACCAAACAACAAGCTACACAAACAACATTTGGGAATACGCTTCGTTGCTCGCTTTTTCTTTACCCGACACGGCATGTAAAGCGTTGGTTTTCTAAAAGCAAGTTCACAATTACACGTTGTCACTCTTTCCCTTACGCTCTAGTTAGTGAATCACTCCGCGTGCTCGCACTCATCTACGGCTGCGTTAAGGTGATCTACAATAAAATCCACACATAGTGAAGCAGTATGGTAAAATAAAAAAGAAGATACGAAGCATAACTCAGTTCTTACTAATATAGAACATATAAGGTTGCTTACTAACAAACTATGGACCTATGCTGTCTAACAATAAAAGATTTTTATTTTATTTTTAAAAAAGATTTAAAGATTGAAGAACGACTTCGCTGACGCGATTAGCACTCGTAACCTTAGAGGAATTCTTAAAATACTGTCACGGAACTATAGCGAAAATAGGCCATAAATAATCATTGTCAGCTTTGTTTAATCCTCGAGTCTTCGTTGATAGAACGTTCTACGTAGAACCAGAAGGAAAAATATTGCTTTAGCAATTTCATGCTCATGGCTCTTCGAATGTCGTTTCAACGTTCACAGACCACAGAAAGTTACATGTTACAAATAAAACAATTTATTTCAGATCAAAAATAATCATTATTTGTTAGAATACAATTATAATTATTAATAACCAAGTGTTAATAATACTTAATATTTAATGTGCATGTAGGCTTAACCAATGTTTTATTACGGCTGTCCCACCTATGTGTAACCGTCTTCAGGATGAAAGCGCGGGTGACGACACTGCGTCGGGTACCTAACAATCTTTTTGTCTTTTTTTATGTGTTAGACAGCCACACCTATTGCCTGGTCTCAAACTGGGGAATTCCCTGTACTATGAGTACCAGAGCAACAGAAATCTCTCCGTGGCAGTATCTGAAACACCCTGTTCAGAACCAATTTAGAAAAGTTCATTTCCTAAATTGGTCCTATCGGGAATCGTTAGGCAAACCGTTAGGTCATCGAGGTCGCCATTATTGCGCGATGATCTTTCCACAAGTGTCTATCACCTGCGCCACCGACGATGTTGCTACGGCAGCTCAAATGCTGCCATAGCAACGTCGTCGGCGGCGCCGCAAATACATTTATCTACCAAATTATTAACTGTACTCATCAGCTTACACGCACACACCACTCTCCCGGTCCAGCGCCGTCCGCATCCCGCCGCTGCCGGCCACCTTTCTCATGTCGTCCGTATATCTTGTCGCAGGGCGTCCTACTCTACGTTTTCCTTAACATAATTCTCACTATAGAATAAGTGTACTCCATCGGCTATCAGCCCTCCTGCAAACATGTCCGACCAATTGCCACCTAAGCTTACTGATTTTGCGAACTATGTCGGTCACTTTAGTTACCTGACGTACTCGTATGACTTCATTAGGGATTGGGTCCATCAGAGAAACCCCAAGCATAGCAAACTATTAACAACTTCAATCATATTTTTATACACAAATGATTCATACAAATATAACTTTCCTTTCCATAAAGAACGTGCAGTCAATCAATAAATGTTGACGCATCCTTAGCAAATTTTTCCGGCTGCTTTCCTAGATTCCGCATTTCTGCTTTACTATCTAGAAATTGAATCTACAAGCCCCTAAGGCTACGTATCGTGCAGGAAGTACTTACTCATAGTAGGAAATTTAATACTACAGTTGGCATGCAAACGTACTTAATACTTAATTAACTTAATTCTTCGCATACCCTGTGATCCGCCTTGCGTTTAATACTTATATGATACCTAACAGTTCCTAGCTTTTGTAACCAGAGCGTCCGGTCTAGTTATATATCCATCCAATTATTATGTATTTATATATCAGCTTGTTTAAATAAAAAGACTTGAGGTAACAGAAAATAGCATGTCTTTTAGTTATTTTATTCTATGTAGTATTAGTAGAGATCCTGCTCCTAGAAGTCCTGCCACCACACCCATTTCTGCCGTCAAGCATATATAATGTGCGCATTGTTGCGTTCCGGTTTTGAAGGGTAAGGACGCTAGTGAAACTACAGGCAAATATGACAGGCTTACCAACTTTCGTCTCAGGGTGATGGGCGCAGTGGCAGTGCCCCTCAGATCGTTGGTATTTAAAACTATGCGTGGCACTGCAACTGTTATAGATAGACGTGTCGCTTACCACCAGTCACACGACTTATTCGTACCGTTTCTTGATACAAGAAAAGAACAATGTAGTTTGTTTCATTTATACAAACGCGATAATACCACGTGCGTGAAAACATTGTTCTAGTTGGCTTCTATGATCGGGTAAGTTGCACATTCATCAACTCAAATATTGTGTATAATAATTAAGAACATTTGAAGTGTACTCAAATACATATTATACTCATGAATAGGGTGAAAGAAAAATATAGTGCTAATGATAAAAATCGTTATTGCAAAAAAAATACAAGTTATAAAATTTTATTTAAAAAGAACTTGGTTTCCATGCAAATCTTATAAAAAGAATCTCTGTAAATAATTTCTTTTATTTTATTTTTAATCTAATGCAGCAAACGAATAGTTATAGGTGAAGACTGAAAATCAGCAAAGCTGAGTCTTCATTCTTTATGTCCACATTACAGTTTTTTGTTTTAATTGTTCGCTTATTTTGTGGGTTATGTGTTTTGTGATTTTATTTATTTTTAATCAAATATATATCTTACGACCGTGCTAATTATGTATGAAGAGGCAAAACACATTTTAAGAACTTCATTTTGTTGTTAAATTTGTTTCTGATATTCAATACGTCAGCCAAAGTATGGTCGTACCTTTTGGTTGCGTCCTGTACTTACAAGACTTGTGAAATACTTTGTCAATGACAAACAAACCCTATGCCGTAAGTACCCGGGGAGTACACGGGTTACCCAAGTCCGCAAACAATTTACTACGCTCTAGTAAACACTTATCTGCCATCTGAACAAATTCAAGCGATGTTAACGAGCGCTTTTGTAAAGAACAATCGTTATTAACCTTGTGTCGTTTAATTTAGTTGTTAATTCGGATTACAAGTTTGTACAAAATGGGCCTTCGTGCTTATAACATAATTACAATCAAAATATGAACTGCTGATAACTACCTTGTCCAACTTATTAGCTTAGCTATGCAAATTGTACGCTGACACGAACGTAGACTAACATATTGAGCACATTGTATATTGCTAATATTTGTTGCATAACATCCATTAATTTTGAGATCCTACAAGTACGTCCTGCAAAGTCTCAACATATCTTGAGGCTATGCTGCCAGCCTCGAATACCCATAAGCGCTGAACCAGTCCCCAAACAATGATGCAACAGAATTCCCTGCATCTCGTAACTTGACACCTGCATATTGGATGACCTCTTCAAATCCACAGACAGAGCAAACAGGTGGTGGGCTAGAAAAATGTAGTACAGTTAATGAAGAAAACTATTTTGCCTGTGTGGTTATGGCTGTAATGAATTCGTTACTTTTTATATCAGTAGACGAACGTTTTTCACAATAAAAAAAACTGATCAAATATTTAAACTAAAATACTGATTTGATCTCCTCGTTTTGTAAATAAGTTTAAAATAATACTATGAATGTCATCCATGACCATGGGACCTGTTAAGGAGTCCGTCTGAAAAGTTGTTTTGTTGAAAAAACAAATCACGCGATTTCAGACCCGAAAAATAATTTCTTTTCCAATATAACAATGAAATTTCCTCAGTTTCTCGTAGTAATTGGTCCATTCAATCAATGCTAAATCAGCGAAACATAAAAAAAAACGCAGCGATGTCTTGCGCCATTGAGAACCATTAGTACACTACAGTGATTACGCTAATCAATGGGCAAGTTTCCCAGCGATTTCCCGGGTGACGACGCTGAACCGGGCGACGATTGCGCGACGATTAAAGCGGATACACACGCACGGCATTTTAGCAGCACGTCTGCAGTGATACATACATTCGCGTGATTTAAGCAGCGATACGACCGCGATGCAAATGCAATATAGTACAGTGATACAGCCGCAACACTTTTTAATGGTATTGGAGATTTTTCCTGCCTGCTCCAATTTCGTCGTGCTCGTCAACTTCCAGTCGTGCGCCTACGCCTGGTATTAAGTAACACGTCTGTCTATAACAGTTGCGTGCTAGTCAGAGCATTACATCGCAAAGATCTTTGGGGTACTGCCACTGCGCCCGTCAACCTGAGACATAAGTTGACAAGTTCCATGTGCCTGTAATGTCACCAGCACCCTTACTCTTCAAAACCGGAACACAGTTATGCTGACATTACTGCTAGGCGGCAGGAATAGGTAAGGTGGCAGTAAGTACGTCTCTGGACACGCGCGACTGAATCAATACAGACGCGTATCTGCATCTATACAAACGTGCCTAAGCATCTACTTTTGCATCGATATAGCCGCACCTGTTTAATGAATCAACATGAACATGGACATATAAACACTCGATTGCATAGATGCAACCTCCTATAATAAATCGCTACTGTCGCAAAATTGCCATATTCGAAGAGTCATAGACAGAAGGTTGTCACGATAGTCACGAATTGGTACCCGCTTCATAAGAAAAGAAGACGAGTTAGGCCATAAGAAGTGGAGCGTCACAAGACAGTCTATTGAAAGAATATGGAGATGGTTTTCACCATACAACATGCATTTAGCCAACCGTGACCATGGGACAAAAAAAAACAATAGGTACATGCAATTTAGACCTGAAAAATACTTTTATTTCCAATGAGGTTTTTGCCTCTAGAAGCTGCGACGTCCGATTCGTATCAGTTCCGAATCCAAGAAATGAAGGTCCGAAATGTCACAGGTGTCAGAAATGGTATTTTATCCCTACGATTATGTGTATCAGACTTAGTGCACAAGCAACATCCGAAGTGGGTCCGAATTTTCTAGATTTGTACAGTCTCGGATTCGGAACGCATACGAATCGGATGCAGTGCGTAAATGCGCTAACTGTAAATAATACAATCATACTGTAGTGCAGGTAAATATAATTGTTATTGTATATATATTTCTGAAAATGAGTGTGGCGGCAGTTTTTGTATAGACAGTCAATTAGGCCGTTGAACAGTTACTGCGTGTCTCATTGTTCCCTATCCTAAGAAATACCTCACATACTAAAAAACATTAAGCACATTATAAAGTCTAAGTTTAATTTATATTGTAAATAAAGCTAATATTATTATTATTGTCGCAATGTTTATATCGCTGTTCGAAGTTCCGTATGTCACCACTCTTACAAGGCGATCTCGCCACAACCGTCTTTCATCTGCGCCGCCGATGCCGTTGCTACGTCAGCATTCGAAGATTGCACTGATTAGAAAATTTATACTTAATTCGAAGCCGCTGAAAGTGGTAACTGCACTTAGCCGCTCTCCAAATAGTCTAGTGCGATTTGAAAATAGTCACTTGCCTTTTTTGTAATAGATTACTTTAAATAAGGCTCCATTCCTTATATCAGTGGCTATGCAAGTAACGTGGTATCTGGTATATCGGTTATGATAAATATCGAGCTTCTCGTAACATCAAACTCAAATAATCTTTATTTTTATCACTGTTCCTTTTGAATTTTTAATAATTTCTAATTTTCTTATTTGCCTCCTGGTTATGAATCTAGATAAACAGTAATAGTTTATTCTGCACTATTGCCGAGAGAGGGAGCCGGGAGTGCCATAGCACGGGGATTAACTAGTTTGGACTCCTGTCTCCCATTTCTAAGCTCTATGTTCAATCATGTACTTATATGTTGTATGATATTATATTATTATTATTTCATAGATAAGCAAATTACACTTAAAATTGACACATTGATTAAACTCTACTATCTTCTCTCATTTGTAAATCTGATTCCCGTGTGAAGATGACTAAAAAAACCTAGAGACTGCTCTTTGTAAATAAACATTCGTACCTACACATATATCATATTTACAACATTTATATCAACAAATCGAGACAACCTGCTAGAGCTAAATGGGTCCTAATATGGATTTTAGTCATCCAAATACGCAGAAGCTGTATATAAACCTGTAGCGTTAAGTTTATGTTTCAGTTTAGACTTAAACCTCGTAAATGGCAAATTATCAAATTGTTACTCTTCAAAATACTTTAAAATTAAGTCAGTTCATAAATTAAAGTATTGAAATCAAAATGTTTTTAAATTATCGATAGTAAAAATTTACAAACCAAATAAAATAATAATAACATTATTAAGTAAAAAACAAATAAAATTATTATTTAATGAACAAGGTACTACCTCAACAAAAAACCTTAATTAAGCAGGTATAACATTGTTATCACTTTTATTCGTCTACTGTAAACGACTATGGGGGCTGAGCTGTAGTTACCAACGGGGTTACAGGTGGTTATAGTGAACAGCCACCAGGTACGATGGCTAGCTGCGAATAGTGAATAAGCAGTCCCCAAACAATCAGCAGCAGCGTTATCAGGACGTAGTGGAGAACCCAGTGGGATGATTTTGCCTATAAAGACATCGATTGCAACATGGCGAGGAAAAGCCTCCATTTTAAAGGCTTTCCCCTAGCATCGGACAGGGGCAGTGCTAGAAGAGTGGCAAAAGGGGGATGAGAGATTTTTAGACCTGTCAACTTACTATTTCTGCGGCCAAGCTGTGTTCTTGCATTATTGCGTTCCGGTTTTGAAGGGTAAGGGTGCTGGTGAAATTACAAGCAAATGAAACTTGCCAACTTATGTTTCAGGGTAACGGGCGCAGTGGCAGTGCCCCTCAGATCTTTACGATTTAAAGCTCTTAGTGGCACTGCAGCTGTTATGGACAGGTGTGTCGCTTACCATCAGGCGCACGGCTTCTTCGTCCCGTCACTTGATATTATAAAAAAACAATAATAATAAATATAAAATTAAGTATTAGTACAACTTCTTCTTAACGTATCGATGGCGTCCACTATAATAATCGACATATATAGCACTTGTCGATTGTTGCCTAGGGTGCGCCAGATGTAAAGGAAAGTAATGATATGTCGTGCGGGAAGGCTCCTTTCATGAACCCCAGTAGTATAAATAATATAACTAATAATCTCACTACAGAGTACTAAAAAACCGACCTCAAAAATCATTAATTCCCTACTTTGCCACTCTTAGAGCTGGAATATTTACTTCAAATTTAAATGGCACTACTAGTACTGAGGTACCCTCTTTCCAACAAAAAAAAGAATCATCAACATCGGTTCATAAATGTGAGTTATCGCGTAACATACATACAAAAAAACAAGCAGTCGAATTGAGAACCTCCTCCTTTTTTAAAGTCGGTTAAAAAATAAACACAGCAACATATTGTCGAATACAACGACGTCAAACAAAGGAAATAAAACTTAAAATGTACAGACAAAAATTGTTATAAATATATAATATGTTAATTAAATATACAAAATAAGAGTTGAGTTCAGGTGGACTTATCTTTTAAAGATATATCTTCCAGCCAACCGAAGACATTAGAGTAGCAAGTGAATAAACAGCGTATAAAATAGAAAGGGTGACAAACATTATAAACTAACAGATTTTTTTTCACACATTTTTTTTAATAATAATAATAATCTTCATTTTCTTTGCAAAGTTTACACTTTACTATACTTACATTTTTTTTTAATGTAAATCGTGTGCCTAATGCTACACGCCTGTCCATAACAGTTGCAGTGCCACTCAGAGTTTGAAATCGCAAAGATCTGAGGGGCACGGCCACTGCGCCCGTCACCCTGAGACATAAATAAGTTGACAAGTCCCATGAGACTATGTAATTTCACCAGCACCCTTACTCTTCAAAACCGGAACACAGTAATGCTGACATTACTGCTTGGCGGCAGAAGTAGGAAAGGTGGCAGTACTTCCCTGGACGAACTCTTTCACAAGGAGCTCTACTGCTACATTAATTGATATATGTTATAGACCACAATATTTGCAGAGACTGGTGCCTGAACTAGATTGATCCTGTATTTCAGGTCACCAGGTCTCTACCTCTGTAAAAATCAATATACATAAAAAAAGAAAAGGCAAAATAATGGATGTTGGTCAGACAAAATTTAAAATAAAGACTAATTTACTTAAATAACTATGGTAAATTACCGGTACGATACGATATAAGTATCATAAACACATACAAAGTATAACGTATAATAAGTGACGTCAATAAACCTACGTGTATACAAAAACAATAAGTTGATTACGAAGAAAGTACAGCATGAAAGTATGCTTTCAACCTTTTCTTAAAGGAAGCTATCCACGAACTCGATCAGATCGATCGATAGAAAAATTGTTTATACATATTAAATAGAAAGAGGCTTAAAAATTACGCGAAGACTGACCGAGATTCCACTACACTTAATTGTAATTGAAATGAACTTGTTTTACATTAACTCACCCACGCGAGCAATTAAGATCTCGCCTAAGTAAAAACGTAAGAACGAATTGAGATCGGAGACTGCAATTTATATTGGAGAGTTTATTTGCAATTTATATTATATTATATTATTAAAAAAATGTATTCCTTTTATTTTATTATTTATAATACTATCAAATAAATACATTCTATATTATGCTGACATCATTCAAACAAATTAAAAATTAACAGACTTTCACGCGTAGTATGGAATGAAGTACCTACCTACAAAGACGTGTTAGAGAACGTAAAAGAACAAGGGAAGTACTATTTCGCTGGAATAAGGCTGTCGTTACGACATATCTTTGGCAACTAACAATTGTAAGTATGCCACGCATGTGTGATTGCGTACGCACTTGCAAATCGTGAGTTTCGTGTACTATTGCCGGTGATAGGTAGAAACTTATGGAAATGTTGTATTAGTATAGATAAAAATCCTGTGTGCATAATAAAATGATGAAATGATTGTTTATTGAGAGTTTTGGATATCTTTTCTAATAATTTAAATAAATAAATAACTCACACACTCAACATAGTCCCGCACTAGGGAAAGCCTGTGTCGCGGGTGCCATGGACACACACAGATACAACCACAAATTACACCCAAATTCACGAGAGAGATAATTGTAGGCCATACAACTATTTCTCCCGGCCCGGGAATCGAACCTGGGACATCTGCGTGGCAGTCCGGCGTGGTAACCGTTTGGCCACAGAGGCAGTTAAATAGTAAAATATGGTCAATTAGTCGCAAATATCTTTTTTATTAAATTGTTGCAAGGACATTCTTTTAAATTACTATTGACAAAATGGCTTTTGACACATTGCTTATATAGTAATAAAGAATACTTAGAATTTTCAAATACAAATTTACATTAATTTGTAGTGAAATTAACAGTAGAAATCGAACATGATATTTATGTTTGTATATCGCCTTGCAGGTTGAATTGTATTCACCTTATTTTACCTTACCTAATTTTATTTAAGACCTTTATCATTACTATATTCTGGCAAATAAACGTATTCCATTATATTCTATTACAGTTACAAAATTACCGAAATAAAAATACTAAAAATTATTATTTTTTTAGGATGCAAGTAAATTTAGTGTCTAATTCTGTGTATTTTTGTTTCCAGATGACTCCCAGTCCACGGATATATGCCATACTGTGGATGTGCGCCCTTGCCGTCATGTGCACAGCGGCGGACTCCGACAACACCACTACTACGAAGGCCATACGTACTACAATCCTACCTTCACGGACCACCAGAACTGAACTCAAAGTATCCAGAAGCCTCAATCCCCATGAAACTCAAACTCTGAATGTCAAAACTAGATCCGGGCACATGACGCAACTCATTGTCAAGAAGAAAGACAAATCTACCACTCATGTTACAAGTACTACACCGACCCCCACTACGGTGGCCGTAAAAACTACTGTAGCTACCAACATCACTGACGAGGCTAAAAATAAAACTGAAACTCGGGATCAGAGAAAACTAACGTTCCCTGGATCAACAGTCAACAGCGATTTAGCTGGATTTGATTATTACCTAAATCGCAACAAGAACAACGATGAACCCAGTGACATTCAGGCTGAATATGGAAATTGGTCACCAGTGTCAGTGTACCCCGAATCACATATTCAAGAAGATGGTAAAAAAACTGAGACTGATCCTGATACTGAAAGTTACTATCCCACCTACGACAACGAAAAGAGAACGGAAAACAAGAAGGTTTACATTACCTCGACAAGCTTTATGGACTACAGTCCCATCAAGAATTACAGATTTGACCCTCACAATCCTGTGATAAAGAATGATAGGAATCCTGTGTATATTGAAGTAGTAAGCACCAAAGTATCCGATGGCGAAGGAAAATCGTTCAATACGCGTGTACCCGATCCTGTTGTTATTAGTTCTGAGGCCATGTACGTAAAGAAAGCTCTCGAGAAGTACAATAATAAACGCGGAAGATCAATATTAACACTCGGCGAAGATGGCATCCCCGAAATTCAAGGTGTAAGAATGCCTGATGATGAATCCGACAAAAAGGTATGGAGAAACGCTAGAGTTGTCAATGGTGAACTGCTGCCCTATCCCGGAGGATATACACCACCAAAAGCAATTCCTGAAGCTGATGTCTACCCAGCTGATGCTACATCTACCGATCCTGCTCAGAATTTCGGTCCTTTCACCAAAGAAGATAATTTCGAACACAAAGACGGACCTTTCACTAAGTTCGACAACCTGAAATTCGATACCGGTGACGTTATCGAACCCTACATACCACACGACAGCCCTGCATTTATGTTCAAACACAAAAAAGATAACTATTATGTCAAGTCCGGGTACGGTCCTTTCACCAAAGCCGATAATTCGAAAGTTGCCAATTCCAAGCTCATTGAATATATTAAACAAATTAACGAGCAGGAGGCGAAACGCGATTACTTCAGCGGGCGAAGTTCCAGAGCTCATAATGGGGACATGGATTATTCTGAGAGTCATATTCAAAGACGTATGCTTCAACATCCTGGAGAAGTTAGCTTTCCTAACTCTCTCATGTATACTCCAAAAAGTGCTCAGCCTAGTTTCGACGAAAGCGTAAGGAATCCTGTTCTTCAATATGCTCACCCAGAACTAGGAGTTCAGCCAGCGAAAGCGACAAATAACGATTACGAAAACAAAGATCGAAAGGTGAAATACTACACGACTAACGTACCGAAAAGTGCCCATCCATATCCCATGGAACCAATCAACGGTTACGGCCAGCAACGCTCGCAGAGCACAAGTACCTCCGCGAACAGATTTTACGAAGACGAATACAACAAGTTCTCTTATTACGACCACAGTAACCACGCTCCAAACAACTACGCTCCCAGCAGCCACGCTCCCAGCAACCACGCTACCAGCCCTACAAAATACCCTTACTATCGCTACGTAAAAAGAGTACCTGAGCCTTCTTTGTGGTCTCGACTCACTAACTCCATGAAGGACACTATCAATACTGCTAGCCAAACAGTTCAATCATTCACAAGACCAATAATTGATCCCATTGCCAAAGTAACTCAACCTGTTTTGGAACCGATTGTTGAAGCAACGCATAAAATTTCGCATAACCTTGGATTGTACCCTGCGTCATCTATACAAAGTCAGAGATATGCCCAGGATAAGATCGGCGTAGTTACAGCTGCAGCAGGCACACCCGCTGTATTGCCAGCCATAGGCCTAATGGCGGGAGGTGCTGCATTAGGCCTTGGAGCGATGGCTGTTGGTAGATTTTTGGATGTCAACTTGATGCGCACTGGTATGTTAGGCGAGGAAGAACAAGAAGAACTGGATAAGGAACATAAACGCTCCTTTATCGACACGCCGTATGATATCGACAGCAAAATCATAAGCAAAAAAAAAGTTTACGATGACAACTATAAAATGCCAAGTGAGAATGTTTATGTGGTGATGTCTCCTGATGGCGAAAGTGCGCGTGCAAAGCGTGATTTATTCAGTTTATATGAACCAGTTCATCAAAGCAGTCATAGGGTTAGGCGGCGTATAACGAGGGCGCTTACTGAATACATTCCTGACGATCTACAGCACCTTGATGGAAACCCAATGTCATCGTCACTGACCACAGCGGCAATGGATATGGTAAAGCAGACTGACTGGCGAGACACGCAGTGCGCCAAGTTCACATTCTGCAAAGTATTGACATCACAGCACCCAGATTCCATATTTGCGATGGAAAAGAAAATGGAGTCGTTACTTAAACTGTAAGTACCAAGAATTGCTCTATACTAAATAATATCGCCTTTAGCATATCATGATAGCGGAAAGACTTAGTATTCTATCTTATAATATTCATATGCAACATTTATAATGTTCAAAAATACTCTGCTACTAAAACCTCACGTACGTAAAACAAACAATCACAATACCTTAATTTAACGTATACGAGAGAACGTAAAATATAATATGTAGAGGGCCAGCTTGATCTAGAATGATACTCGCTAGTCGCCAGCGCAGTTGTAGGAAAGATATATATTATTGTAAAACAAACATATAATATCCATCTATACGTTCATCAATTCTGATCCACACAAATCAAAATTATTAATACTGAAACAATCAATCTAACTCAAATCTGTCACAAAAATGCACAAAGTAAGCCCACTTTCTAACAATTTGCACAGGTCATAGAAAAATCCACATGTCGCAAAGATAATGCCACATTACACATTATACAACACTACTAATGTCGCGAACACATTGCATAAACCGAAGCCCAGCAAGAGTGAGTGGCGATTTTATAAACAGAAACGGAACCAACGGTGAAAGCGATTATGACTATTCACGTCATTTAATACATGCTTTACGATAGACAGTAATAATATGTAATTAATGTTAAAACGTGCTTCTACAACATTTGCGAATTAATGACGCAAAACTATTGAAATTGATTATCTTCTTGCATGGTTGCGAATCGCGTGTGAAACTTTGCGCTAAATCATAAATTAATTACTTCAAAAAGATTTGAAACAAATGGATTAAAGTTGTTTAACGACAACTTACGTTTTAATGTATCAAAGATGTATATAGTCAAACATAAATTAGCAGCATGAAATTTACATATCTACACCTTTCGTGCTTAGTATCAAATGTCACCGTTATGAAGTGTAGGGTACGAATGGATCATTTTCTGGTAGACCAAAAGCGTATCGTGTTTTATTTAACCCTTAAGCATAGCCGATTTAATTTTTTCCATGATTCCTTTGTGAACTGTAAACTTTAAATGAGCGCAAGTTACAAACTACTAATTAATTAAAAAACCTACTATAACAATAACATACAAATGATACTGCAAAAAAATTAAATAAAATTACAGAAACAAACAACAATGTAAACTAATTTCTATTCGAAGAAACGCGAGCGTAATGTACATAAGCCTCACGTGCGCGGGCGCATCAGGAAGGATTACTATTACCTGCCGGCCAATTGTATCGCAGGAAACATGGACACACTTGCCGTTATCACCCGATTATAGCACGTTAACAATCGATGCGTTTCATAACGATTGTTAATGACCGCTTCTTTTACACGTTTGGTTTTTATACAATCATTATACTGGTTTGTTTGTTACCTTTTTGCTTTTTATTTTTCTTATTTGTTTTTCTTAATGACTTTTTTGTAGACGTTTTTGATAGTAAAATGCTTTCTTTCTCTAATGTTTTACTTACGGAGAGGTAAACGCCTTATACGCGAGTCTAGATTTTAGAATGTCAGGTGTCGGGAGCGCCACACGCGCGTCCCACAAACCGCACGCAAATATGATTAAGTAAGAACAAACCAAAGATATCGTTGGAACAAACGAAGAAAATTTCACACAGATCCGACGCAGCGTGTCGGTAAACCGCTAAGCAATTTTCAAGTTTTGGGATAATAGGAATTTAATACCTACTTTATAAGCCCTATAGGCTTCAGTTGAAAACTAAAATTTTGCAGGTTCTCTGTAGTGTTTAAAGAGAAATATCTCCACATAAAAATTACGTGCAAAGCTAGACGATTACTTTATTCGTAAATAATTAATTTCAGAATTTTATTTTAGCCTATTTTCGGGATTTTATATGATCGAGTAAAGTACATCCTATCGTTTAACAAAGTTTGTAAGACCATATTTAAATATCCGAAACATTTTGATCTAGTAAAACAGTTTCTCCGGCTTCTCTTAAGATGACTCGCCTTAATAAATCCTTTCCTCGTGTTTATCATACTTGTGTATTTTAGATGTATTTAAAACAGCTAAATTTTCATTGCACAATTTCCATGTCGGTGTGCCTGGTGTGTCTGTTGGCTCAGTTAATTGGGTTACGATTCATAAACAATTAATGATGGCAGGGTCACCAGCACTCTCCAATAGCACTGGAGACAAAAAACAATTTTTAAGATGGATACGTTTCAAGAAAATTTGGAGAACATCCCAATGATATAATAAATAATGGAAGAAGAAAGTAAAGTTAGGCCTTGGCATATGCATAACAATGGACCAGTAGCTTGCTAAGTCTCCTTCAAAACACATCAACAACAACACCATAAATTTAATCATAATTATTATCTGTATAATGTATACCTTTTAAACTTTTGTTCTAATATCGCCTCCAATGCACGGAACAAGATCCGTCAATGTGTAGCTTGATGTGCTGTCGTCTGTACTACTTCTTTACATATCCATTCATCCATCTTTGTTTAGGTGAACAAAAAGGTACATTGTAATGTGAAAGTTTCCGTGACTCTACAATAAACAAGACTAGCCTGAAATAAGATGTAAAAACCATGACTACACTGAACAACAACTCTAGCCCAAAATATGATATAAAAAACTGACGTACTATAACAGTCTGTAGTCGCTGCGACACAAAATACACAGAAAGTAAGAAACTTACTGGTTCAGTGTTAAAGCCCTTTTTAAAACCTACACATCATGCGTGGATAATATCATTAATGCAACTGTCGTATTCAACGTCCACATGTGCACACAGATTAATATAGACTAGGGTTGTCGCAGATGTCTGCTTCCGCATCCGACATCTGCATCGATCGATGCAGAGTTTTTGCGGATACGGATGTTTTGCAGGTCACGAGAAGATAGTCGGGAGAATGTCTTACTTTGATTTTAAACACATCCACATCTACATCCGCGTCTGCAGAGTTCGACAACGAAAAATTCTCATCTGCGTCCACATCTGCAGATATTGTCATATAAATACATAAATAACGCACACACTCAACATAGCCCCGCACTAGGAAAACCCTGTGTCGCGGGTGCCATGGACACACACATAGACAACCACAAATTACATCCAAACTCACGACAGAAATAATTGTAGGCCATACAACTATTTCTCCCGGCGGCCCGGGAATCGAACCTGGGACCTCTGCGTGGCAGTCCGGCATGATAACCGTTCAGTCACGGAGGCAGTCATACCCCACATCTGCGGTATTACTGATCTAAATGACTGTAAATGATCAACAAAGTCGACATTTTGCACCTTAAGGGTTTTGTTTGGCGTGTAGGCAACGGTCGGTAGCGACCACCCGCAGTTTGCGTGTTCTTGTCAACCAATAGCGTTAAGGGTAGAACGTATTTTTAATATAAACTAAAGATTTTCACAAAAAAAGGTAAAAAAATAAGGAACAATCGTTACCTGCAAACAAGGCCATTTTGAAATAATAATATTTATTTATTCAAATTGGTGTAGCTTCAACTTTGCTAACAGTACGTATTATATATTATCCCATATGATCGTTCGTTTAACGCCCATGCAAACGCGACGTGATAACAACACGTCACGTGCGCAGCGAAAGTGTCGGTAAACGCTGCGTCCGCACCGCCGCCGGCGGTCGTGCCGGGTTAACGGATGACCGCCAACGTGAAAAAAGTGTTTATTTATATAACGAGTAATAATAACTATGGCATCAAAAAAATGGCAAGGAATGCCTTTTATGTACAGAATCGGGATTCTAAACTTTCTGTCATTTTGTTTTGCTTTTATTTATAATACCTAGTGACTATTTTACTGTAATTATTTTGTAATGTATTTTGTAATTATTTGTTTACTTCTTTATAAGCACGAGTATGAAATGAAATAGATTCCGTACTACATTTCGCAGCCTTGGCGTAAGAAGGTGACATCTGCAAAATGGCAACTTTTATGGAAAGAGGTTTAAAGATTCTACAAACGAAATTAGTCGATAACATGTTTAAGCTTGAATAGTAGAATTCTACAATTTCAATAAGTATCTATATTGTGATCACACATGGCTTTATTATACCAACGGTACGATTTCACATAAAATCGTTTAAGAAGGGTATATGTAGTTAGTAAGGGTATATGTACATATAACTGCTACACTATAGCTAACAAAAACATGCTAAGTGGTCCACCAATTCACTTCCAATTTATTGTATATTTATGAACTGCCCTCTTCTGCTTCTCCTCTGCTTACTTTACAATATTTGGATTATTTTAGCTGCCTCCGTGGCCAAACGGTTACCATGCCGGACTGCCACGAAGTCCTACGTTCGATTCCCGGGCAGGGAGAAATATTGTGGTTGTTTGTGTGTGTGTCCATGGCACCCGCGACACAGGGTTTCCCTAGTGCGGGGCTATGTTGAGTATGTGCGTTATTATTATTATTGTTGTTTGAAACTGAATCCTCTAAGGGTCGTATTCCAGAACTCTACTCAATGCTCAAGTCAAGATCTGAGTATGATTTCAAGCACTGGAAATACGACCCTAATGGCAGGGACTTGAGTATGATTTCGAGTGCTTTAAACCATACTCAAATCCTGACTTAAGCATTGAGTAGAGTTTTAGAATACGACCCTAAGATTCTTAGTACACAGATAGCTACAGATATGATTCACGTCGCATCCCAAAATCGAGAGAAAACGCAACCTCAATTTGAAATTCAATTTATTCCGAGCTGTGTGTATTGTTGCATCACGCCGATTTTTCTCCACTGGCCACAGACTGCTTGCCGCCAAAAAAACGTGTTCAGGTGGTGCGTTCATAACCTCCTAGTCGTTTTACCTTCTTACGTAAGGTGCGTTCGGAAGCGTAGTGAAAGTGACCGGGCGGCATTCCATGTGAAGTTGTCGATATTATGTTGACATATGTTTTTGCCACTTTGCCGACGGTGATAATATGATAACTGAAGTGTATGAACTACGCATTTCGAAGTATGTAGTTAAAATGACCACCCACGTGCCATAAGTTTACTAAAGTTAATTTCCCAGCACTAGCATCGATCATTGGTAAGGATTACAAGACTTGTGATAGATAGATTTCCCTTTTTCAACCCAAGAATCTTTGAGGCTGGGTTGCTCTGAAGGTTTGTAACTCTCACGGTTGATGCGTGATGGTGGGACGAAAAACTAATCACGAAAACGGTGAATAAGGGTGTCCAAGGCCACCCCCTTGTACGTCGCTGTTCCTCCTCAAAGATCACGCCAACGTGTCCCCAAGGTCATCAGAATTACTCCGGCGGTTACGTGATATGCATGATGGAGGAGCGAATTATTTTATTACTCATGAAGACACTGGATAAATAATCATTTTATTCATAATTTTGTTGAGCAACGTATACTTGATTGAATAATAACCTCAAAACGTGTGTCACTAACTCTTTTAAAACTTGTAGTAGTTGAACTAATGAAATATTAAAAGAAATTCACATTGTTAAAATTATTTTTCAAATTGTAAGTAGAGTGAGTTGTAAGTACTGACCGGCTAGTACAGTCACCAGTCAAAATTTTTAATGTTACTGGTCTGAGTTAATGTTAGCTAAAATAGCAGTCTTTGGACTGATTACTAGTCTTACACAATTGCTGAAACCAATCCGAAATACTGTAAGGTTTAAAATGCCCCTACACGGACTGACAGGCAGAAAGGCTCAATATATTTATTGTCTTCATATGGTACATAAAGTCTTAAAATTACAATAAAGTTACACCTTGTCTTAGGGATAACAACAAGAGCAGAGGCAGGTCGAGGCTTATTAGATTAGTCACTTAATTGTTCACTATCAATATATTTATAATAAAAGTATGTCAGTGAGAAAATGCCGATTTAATTAAATTACAATAATATGAATGTATAAAAAAACATAATTCAAGTTGAATTATTAGGTATTAATTTAATTATTAAAATTTATTACAATATTACATTTTGTCATTAAAGTATTCACTTAAATTGTAGTAACATTTATTAATTAGGTATAATATCAATTTATTAAGAAAGAGTGAATACTTTTTCTCGTTCTTAATGATGGCGGAAGACCGTTGAATATTTTTAGCGACATTAAGTGGGGACCTGATATGTATTACTATCCCATTCTAATAGAACATTATATGCATGTAGAAATAGGGTTGTTTGCACTAAATATTAGACATAACTGGTTGATGACTTTACCATCTCAGTCAGTAATCATGGGACCCCGTGTAAAGATCCCGAAACGTTCGCATGTTCGAAAAAAATAGGCGACTTAGATCCGATAAAACAGTGTCATTAATGATGATACGAATGCGTAGTAACCGCAAAATTTGAAGAACTCGATAATGAAATCGCGCGCTTGTTAGTGTAATTAGGCCACATCTGAAAAATGACATTTCTAAAAAGAGTTTTATAGACGAAATTAATCGATAACTGCACACATCAGAAGTCTCTACAGATCAAGATTTTTTTCACATTATTTGATTACCCCATTGACTTACAAATAAATGGACGAAGGGTCTAATACGAAAACCACGAAAAAAATGTCCCAAGTCAACCTATTCGAAATTTAAATTGTAATGTCATCGCAGTATCGCGCTGTCAGTAGAACAAATGAAGACTAAAGCGGAGTGTCGCGCTCTGTATACGATTTTAGCGCCTTACAAGTGCGGACACTTTTTAGCGCGGACCCGACGTCCATATAATTGTAAGTCAATGGATTACCCTGTTAAATTAAATTTTTATTGAATTGATATTCAATTATTTTCTGTGAAATTACTCCACTAGTTTGTTATAATTATTAATACAAAAATCGAACACTCAGAAAAAACACTCAGAAAAAATTCCTTCGATCCGGTCGGATTCGAACCGACGTCTTCTTGCATACCGTGCCAGACGCTATACCAACTAAGCCACGGAACGAACCAACGGACCTCACGAATTTTTCTATGTGCTTGCGTCGTGTCTTTGTACGTGGTTTTTCAACGACTTTTTAGTCGTAGCGCCATCTATGAGAAATCTTTGACAGATTTATCACCCAGTTAGTACCTTTACAGCTACCAGTCCTGGCGAGAGATGTCGCTATTCACTGTATTAATTAATACCCTGTTAAAGTTAATTAAAAATACACTATACACATTTATTAAATTATTTATGAAATTGACCAAAAAAACCATTGGTGTTAAAAAATATTAAAACCTGATTTTCAGTAAGTAAGTAATTGGTAAAAACGTGATCCCTAGACACTCTTGATATGTATATTTTATGCTTAAATAGGTTTTTTTATACAACGGCAAGATCGTGCGCCTGATTGTAAGGTACACGCCTGTCCATAACAGTTACAACGCCACTCAGAGCTTTAAATCGCAAAGATCTGAGGGGCACTTCCACTGCGCCCGTTACCCTGAGACATAATTGACAAGTCCCATGTGCCTGTAATTTCACCAGCACCCTTACCCTTCAAAACCGGAATACAGTAATGTTCACATTACTGCTTGGCGGTAGAAATAGGTAGTGTGGCTGTAGATACTACCCTGGACGAACGCTTTCACAAGGAGCTCTACCGCTACTAAAAATTTAAGCATAAATTGTTTTGACAGCAATGGTTTTTTTTGGTCAATATAAATTCACATACATAATACAACTATAAAATTTCACACATATGTATATAGAGCAATAAAACTTCACATACCTATACATAATGAGTTTCGTGTATATCGTTTTGTTTTTCTGATTTTCATGCTTTAAAAGCACTTTCGACTAAAGATCACGAGGCTTTTTTATACCAAAGGGTACGAAATATTGCTCAATTCCCCTATAGATGATGATTACATTAAGTTTATTTATAGATTACGCGGCTCACATTATTGTTCATTACTTATATGTTATGTTATGGACCTTCTTCTCTGTTTTGTAGAATAACATATATTCCGTAATAGACATCGGAATGGACCTAATTCCCCTCTTCTCCTATTCTCAGACTTTCCCGCGGCAGCGACGGCGCAATGGCAGCGACAGTGGCACACCAGCTTGGCGACGTGATGGCTGCGAGCCGCGACCACGATTGCTCACGATTCCAATGCACAACACTGCACTGATACACCACTTCACGGTGACTAGTGGATATCATACGATTACATGTCTAAAGGAGGATCACCTGATAGTGACTTATGATGAAGATTATTTTACTATTAAGGGCATATTCGCTAGTGAATATTCGAACAGTAAAGAATATTAGAGCAGTAGAAGCATACACATAGAGATTACATTAGTCTCTGAGTAGATATAATTTTACTGCTTTTTGACGGTGCTAATTCTTAAGTGTGTATTCACCAAAGCGCCCTAAATTCTGCACGTTAACAAAATTATATCAAATACGAGTCACACTTAACACCAAGTATAGTTGTAACTCAAAAGTTGATAGAATTGAGAAGACATGATTCGAAAGTTAAAAAAAAACACTGAATGGATCTTATTGCGAATAATGTGATTATTTTTATTTATACAAAATACTTAGTTATCCATTTATAAATGAGGATATAAATTTATATTTATTCAGTAATTTTTTGAACTTTCAAATCGTGTTTTATCAATTACATAATTTTTAGTTACGACATTTATTAGGTTTTATGTGCAGAGTATTCTACCTTCTGAAGAAAGAAAGGCACAAGTAGCAAATTCTAAATTCGGAATAAATTCTTTTTAAAAATTTTTTTTTTTATAAAAAGCATAGTTACCATATATATTTTTTATATTAAATAGCTTATTTATGGCGAATATACTTAAAACCTAATTTATGCAGAAAATTACACTTTTATTATATTTTCATTAGTCGTTGTAAAAAACCTTAATTGTCATTAACTTAAATGTTACTTTTAATATTTGACTTATTATAGAACTAAAGGCAGCAATTATAGTCAGCTACGCTTTTGTGTAAATTCATAAGTCATTATTGCAATTAAACTCTATAAAATTTATTGATATTAATATTTTATAACTTAATAAGCGTTAAGTATTACTTTTTACAGTAAAAGATCTAATAGTTGTTGAGTTATGCGTTTCGAAATTACTGTAATTATTGTAAAAGATTTTTAAATTTTTACAAAAAAAATAGGTAGCTTAGCCTTTTTTCCTGATCCAAAATTAATAGGTAACTCAGTTTTGATAAAAATGTTACTTGTGCCTTTTTTGGTTTCGAAAGAAATATTGCTGTTTAAGCTTTTCTAAACAGCAAAAACGCCGTACAATATATACAATATTTATAGTTATTATATTTTGTGATGCAATAGTTTGTCTGCATGCTTGTTTTAAGTCTTTGTGTTAAACGACAATCATAAGTTATCTTATCGACAGAAACAATACAGAGTGAAACAAAAAATGTAGTTTACAATGATATTTTACGAATTAGTCAGTGTGAAAATATTCCACTGCAAAACGTATGTACTGTGTATGTATTCAATCGTTAAGTCAGGCTTAAGTTATTTTATTCGTTAACTTGAGCTTTAAGAATCATCCACGTTTCCCGGTGAAACGCCAAGTGATTGTTAAGATAATAACTATTACATAATTTATTATTATTTATTTAGTCATTAAGTAGGATTTTTAAGTTCAGGGTTGTTTTGCGAATATTTTGTAAGATGTAAATATTTTTTGCAAGGTGACACTCCCATTAAAGTGTGATGACCATGTGTAAAAAGTTTTAATGAGCAACATCTTGTAGAGTATCTTTTAATTTCATTACGTTTTCACTTTGTAAACAAAACTAAATAGTGCTAATGATAGCACTATTTAGTTTTGAATATCTTTTTTTTCACTACTCCGTTTTATTTTTATTTTAAAGTCAAATTAGACATCCACCTGTTGCAAGCACGCTTGTATGCCCGTAAAAGGCCAATGTGTAACATAACTAGCAAGTGTATCTATCCGTAGCCAGCAAATGTAAGGTAACTGGCAAGTGTATATAGTAACAGACAAGCCTGTAGCAAGTAGATGAGGTGGCATATATATATATATATATATATATATATATATACACTTAAAACCCGATGTGTAATAAGGCTAGCTTACAACTTGTATACAGGTAACAAGTATACCTGCAACAGATATAAAGCATAAAATAAATATAAATTATAGATTATAGCCGTATTTCGAAAATATTTATGAGTTATATACGTCTAACTTAACTACGAAATAATCATTTTACTTAGAAGTATATCGTGCGTAAAGTATAAGCTATCGTGACTAACGAACATGTAATTGTCAGCCATATCGACTCGTTCCTAAGGTATTATACCGGCACGAATATAGCGTCATCCTGTATCACATCGTTCATCTTATTGACCTTGTTACCAAATGATTTACGTGTTTTTCCCGTTTCTGAATATTTTATTTTATGTGTAATCATACTAGTATCGTTATATACTTTATGTTATATACAATCAAAAGCACGACAAGTGACATGCACATGTGAAGGCGTCATATTTAAAAATTATTTATTTTTATATCAAAGGCTGGTTTCAGAACAGTGCGGATTTATCTGCAGACCGTCCGCGCAGAGCACCGGAGCGGAGTAACACGTGTGGCGTTAGAACATCGTTTTACAGTGACGCGAATTGCTCCGTACGGAAAACGCTCCTCGTGAACTCCGCACAAGCCACCCGTGCATTCATTGCAGGCGATTGTCTTCCGTAAATGGATATTTATTAATTAAATTAAATTATTAAATTAAATACTCAGTTCTACGCTGGCGGACAGTCCGTACGGACCGTACGCACACCTATGAAACTAGCCTAAGCTTAACTTAGTAGTGTAACACCCGCCACCACGCCCGCGCCTGCACTCTGAACGAGCACTTAGACCTGTTCGTTTCTTCAATTTATATTAACGTACATAAACAATTTCTTAATATTTTAAAATGCATATAGTACAAGTATATTATTACATAATCCTGTTCAGCATTGACACGCATATTTGTCCTATAACGGCTTCAACTCTTCTAGATATTTATCACATTTCCTTCTTTTAATGACTATATGTTAATGTAATCTTTAGGTTCTTAATGAATTTATTTATTTTAATTTTTACTTAATTTATTGGAGAATACCGCTTAAGGTGTAAATACGCTTTGACAAATTGTAAATTATTTATTTATTTTTTTACTATTAAACTTTTCATATCAGTAGTCTTCTGGGTATTTTTTTTGCAATATTTATTGTTACCACACTAAATTACAGAAACGCACGCCCTAACAAGGCTTTAAAAGCAGACAAAATAAAAATTCGTTCAAGGCGAAATAAATTGAATTTTTTACGCGGTGGAGAAAATATTAAAAAAAGCCTCAACTGTTGAATAAGTCCAATCTTTGCGCTTTTCTTTATAATACCAAGTGACGGGACGAACAAGTCGTGTCTCGGTCCATCGCAGTTGCAGTGCAATTCAGAGCTTTAAATTGCGAAGATATAAGGGGCATTGCCACCCTTCCACACTCGTCACCTTGAGACATAAGTTAACAACTCCAATGTGACTGTAATTTCACCAGTGCCCTTACCCTTCAAAACCGGAACGCAGCATTATCTTAGTTTCAACTCAAGGGAGTTATTATTATTACAGTAAGAACTAGAAGATGTGTTGTACCTAGTTATAAAACAATTAAAATAATAAACAAAAATAATAAAAGGTAATTAAGATAACTATTTACAGCAATGAAATCATAATTTGATTAAATAACGTCTGTTTAATTAAATATGTTTAATTAAATTTGCATTACATAACAAAAAGTGTATTTGATAATTTGATATGTTCGAAGGCAAACAGTTCCACGTATATCGCACTGCTATTACAATAGGTTGTAACTCAAAACACATGAAATTCAAGATTATACTACAGCTGAATGTAAAATTTGATTCGCTTCAAGTCAATAAATCCGTCGTTGGTGTATTGCAAGAAACAATTAATATATATATATCTATTTAACTCAAAATTAGACAATTTTTTGTGAGCTGTTTCTGGACAAAACAAGTTACTAAAAAATACGAAATTATTTTTCCCTTTTATTTTTAAATATAATATTTGGAAGTAGGAAATAGTTTAAATGTCTGTAATAAACTTTAAACTATACGTAAGTTTTAACAATATTTCTCGTCAAGTGAGTAATTCGTTTTTCTTCGATTCTGAAAAAATACACTTTTTGAGTTAATACATTATAGTATTAACAGTGCGATATGTTGTATTTTGTACACTATTACGAACAATTTTGTATATTATACATTCATTAAAACGGCGTATAATTATTTTGCCCACCCCTGCATTCACTTTATTTTGAATAGACGTAACTTACAATTTTAACGGGAGAGTTATTTACATTATAAGCAGAATTCGTAAGAATCGTAGCTTTGGTATAACAAAGCCACCTCATGTGATCATACGCCTAAAGTGCATTTATTACATGAAAGTCATAAAACTAATTCGAATATACATATATAATAAATATCAAACAACCTGTAAGCATACCTTTTTTTTAGGTATATGTGATACCTCTCTTAATTAGGTATCTTTAATCCGTACATGGACAGTAGAATAGAATAGAGCAGAAATCATCTATTCCTTGAAACACATTACACATGTATTTTATAATACTAATAATAATACTGATAATAATATTAATAATAACGCTAAGGATTTTAAACTAAATGCATATACTATATAGAGTACAAAGCGTGTGTGTTGTGCTGCCAAAGAAAACGTGACCCACTCAGCTTGTTGTCGTCTCACATTCAAATGCTACGACGCTGATTTTCAGCGGATCCGGCAGTAATGGTGCGTTCCCACGGTCCATTATGTCAAATGTGTCTATTTGTACGGCCGAGCTCGTGAAATGGGCGAATCCGAGCGACCTCGGGCCGTCTCAAGTGGCAGCGCGTATTCGGGTTTATATCAGTGTGCTCTCGCACCACGCCTTTGAAGCTACTGTATATTACTGTATTGACAAAATTCAATGATTTACATTGAACAAAGAAAAGCACTGACATTTTTGCGTGCAGTACTATTGAAATAAAGTACCATGAACGGGATAAACCTCTTTTTTTAAAAGTAGTCATTTTAGTAGATGTTGCCTTATTATATTACACCGAGGTTACAAATTAGTTTTCAACAAAATTGAAAGTTTTTTGTTACAATCATAAGAGACGTCATAGTTGTATTGCTACATGGTATGTCGAACCAATTACAGTATGGCACTAGACTATGTCTTCTTGATTTCGGACTGAGAGAGCTCGATGATCGACTTCTGCATCGCCTGCTCGTGCTCCCTCAGCTCCTTGACGAGCACCGCGCGCTCCTCCGCGACAGCGTTCACTGTCGTCGCGTGGCCCTTCATTCGATACCTGGAACCAGCATATTTCCCCATGACACTCACGCAGTAAAGTTCTACAGACCAAGTACAACGCATCTCAGTTGTTCAAAAAAGTCAACTAGGTTTTTTTTTATATGAGTGTCGCGTCACATACATTCTGCCAAGCTCGTATATGCCCCGAAGACAAATACTGGTATAGTCGCCTGCACTCCCATGTTCCAACGCCCAAATAACGCCTTAAATTGGAATTTTACAGTCATTGTTCTACAGTTCTTATTAGCACCTATATTATTCTATAAATTACCGGAAAAAGAATTAATTATAGACAATTTACAATGAATTGCATAATTTGTTAGTTACTCAATGCTAATACAATATTGATGATTTTGCACTTGACAACATAAAATGTAAAATTTAACTAATGAACCCTACATTTTTTTTTATTAAATTCTAATTGTTTTTGTTCGTTTCTTATGCTCTTGTAAATTTTAAATTTAAATTTCTGCTGCATCAAAAGTAAAATGAAATATGTATACTATTCGTATGTCAGGTTTTGGAGAAATGTACAATTTAAACTATAACGCCATCATAATTATTATGTTCATCGAATAAATATCTTGTATTCATAAAACAATAAATCGTAATTTGTGCAAACAACATAGTATAACAACTTAATTTTGTCACGTGGAATTTTATAAAGCCTGGCTCAAGCCAAATATGCGATAGCCAGTATTTGTTCCTCCCCTAGCTCCATTCGGCGACAGCAATGGTTTAATTTTGGGATTTCGACAAATATCAACAACTATTCAAAGACGCAAAGATTTGACAAGTCGAATTAGCGATTGCAGTAGAGATGCGCTGTTGTTAGCCACGATTTCCATGTGACATAAAAATATGTAACAATGTAGTAGATTATTCAATTCGAACAATTAGTTCTGAAAATCCATACCCGACTTCCTCCTTCTTAAATTCATACTCTTTAATGTCGTTTTCAACACCTGACACGCCCCGTTTGCCACGCGGCTGGCTAGACATCGGCACCAGATCAGCGGCCTTCAGTGTCACCACTTGTGGGGCATCCGACATTTCTATGATTCGCACTGAACAGATAAGACATACATGACATATGGAACCCACTTTAGATCTCTATATTTAAGGATTTCTATTTAAAAATCACTTCTTTTTCCGCTACGATATGTAGTTCATAATGTAATTCATGTAATTAATTCACATCTATGAAATTTTTTAACCGTGATTCAACGGATTTCTCTCCTACAGACACAGACATCACAACATCCTTAACTTTTAATCGGACTTGGTACCAGTAGGATAAAATATTTGGCGACATGGTATCGAATCAAAAGACTGGATGCGATACTCGTAAGAAATATGGGATAAATAAAATCATGCTCATAGAAGTATCGATACTTTTGTTTTATAGGTTTTCCCCGCTTCAGGACAGAATAAAACACCTACGAATAATCGATGATTTTTAAAAAATTACTTGTTTCAATTAAAAATTGTAATATAATGTTGTTTTTTTTAATTCTATATTAATTTACTACATATCTCATCCAGCATCTATTTCCGATTCTAAACTTGAATTACTATTCGAACTATAAATGTTTACAATCTCTCGCTTCAAATAAAAAAAATCATTAGGGATGACACAGTCCTATAAATAATTAATTGCTGGTAACTTGTGTGATTTGAAACGTACATAATATTATTTATATTATATTATTAACATGACCTCAAGATTAATATAATCCATAGCCTAATTGAATTTCAGGGAAAAATATTGAAACTGTGGTAACAGTAAAACCGTCTGAGGTGAAAACAGTAAGTGACCTAACTCCTAACCCTAAGAGCTGAAAACCCTAACTGTTGCGCTAGCATGCCATTGTCGTTTGATATTTTACAATCAATTACTTCAATTGTCACATTGAGACTAAGCACAAATTATTTGAAACTATACCAAAATTTTATTTAATACGAGGCAAGTTTATTTCTATTACCTTGATCACCGCCGCCAACCATTTTCAAATGCTCTGCGTCACCTTCCACTACGCCGGGAATTTTCTCCACGTTGCACTCTTTGCAGGGCATACACTCTTCTTCTAAATTGTATAACTGGTGCATAAAATTAATTATTTAGTGAAGGTGACTCTTTAATTTTCGTTAAGTACTGGTACTGGTGGTAAATGTCTGACATACGTCATCAGACAATTACCAGACCAAATACTATTATACGCCGACGTCGCTCACCGAAATCTTCAACACACTCGGGAGGGCGTTGAGATTCTTGGAAGAGCTTGGGTGGCACGACATCATACCATACCATACTATTATATTTTCTCTTTCGCACATGCTCACCATCTATAGTGCTCTGTTTTAGCATCATTCGCTTGTCAATTAGTAATAAGACGAGGTAATTGTGAGAAGTATAATATTTCATACCCATGATGTAATAAAGCCATGTATGATCATACGTCAAAAGCTGCTTTTATTATATGAAAGTCATAAAAATAATACAACTACATGAAACAAATCATGTGTATGTGAAATTTTATAACACTTTTAATGAAGCGTGTAAAAGTTATCAACTTTAAATCTCGCTCCTAAAAAGTTTTCATTGCGATTTACTCTTTTTTTTACTAAAAAAATTACGCAGGCATTTGACCTCTAATTCACCTTATGGAAAGTGACAATGAGGTTGGCGATGGAGGATGTACACCTAAATAATGCCTATTCACTCTCGCCTTGAAAAGGTCCAAGTTATAACGATCAGGAAACAAGTCTGCAGGCAGCGAATTCCACTCCTTAGCCGTTCGCTTTATAATTGTGGAAGCGAAGCGCTTCGTGCGAATCCTAAGAATATCCACAACATAGAAGTGGAACCCCAACCTACCTACGTGTAGTCCCCCGATGATGGAAAGGGGAAGGTGGAATTAAATCGTGCAATTATGGTTATCAAAGCATATCCCTTTCTCTTTTGCATTGATGAATAATCGATCTTACAAATTATGCGAGCAAATTATCAATCAACCCAATGAAGTCCTACTGCTGACCACGGGCCTCCTTTAAGGAGAATATTCAGGCCACGTATTACCACATTAACCCAATCAGGGTTGGAAACATGACGTCTTTTAACAGACGTGACTTCATTCTACGGCTGAGCCTCGAACATCGAACATATAACCAGAAATAGAGACGAAATGTCATTTAATTTGTTTGAAAACTATTCTGCCAAATCATTACGGTGACGACTGCGCTCCGATTGGCTAGCCCGAAATCGAACCAATTGACGGGTGTTGTCAATTGACGGGTGTCGTCAATTGTTTCACTTCAAATCGACCAGTTTAGTTTGAGCTTTATTATAATGGAAGAAAATTGAAAAATTACGTATTTAATACCGAGTTCTTAGGTTTTCGCGATTGTTACACATATTGTTGACATTCAACCGTGACCATGGGACCTGTAAAGGGCCCGAAATATCGATTTCTTTGAAAAAACAAATATACGCGGATTAAATCCGCAAAAATAGTTTCATTTCCTATACATATTTAATATCTAATTAATGATGAAACGTGATTCCATTTGTTTTGTAATTAAATGTTGTGCTGTTTTCCCACACCACCGAATGGAACAGCCCCTCCTATAGTTCTAACTATGGGGGACTGTTCCATTCGGTGTCTAATGTAATATCTCTAGATATTACCTTTATTACAATAAATACAGAATATTTTTGGAATACACAGAGAGGTACTCACAGGTCAGTTGCTGGCAATGTACTAGTTCAGCTTTCTAACTTGTGATTTCAGTGCAAACGAAGAGTTAATATTTAAAAGTTATATAAGGGCCATTTGGCTGATGAGTTGCCAGGGATGGATGGCCCTTATTTTTGTCTATTTCTGGCTATCTACTCGATGGCATCGAACAATTAACTCGCTGGTTACATTTTTGGTGGTAGTGTTTGGGACTATAGTTATAAGGATTGTGTATTAATAGGTATTATGAACTACATGAAAAAAATATTCAACACAAGCGAAGCCATTTTTCACGATTTAGGCTTTACTGGGTTCGCAAAGCCAAGTTATTTACTTCCATTTTTATGGACATGGAATTTAGCAAAGTTGAATCTATCAATTCTTTGAACTGTTTTTAAACTATCGCCAACATGCAGGTTTCATAATTATCATGATTTTTGCAAAATATGCAAGTGATAAAATCAGTCATCTTAACCAGTGTTGTTTCCTTAAAATTTTTATAAATTAAAAATCCGTATCCGCATTAATCTATGCTGATATTCTGTGCAGATATTTTCTTCGTGATATTAATTTACTAACCATCCAAAAACGCTGCAAGCCCAAAAACCAGCAACCGTAGTTCTTACGAATTTTTGTGTCCTTGTTTTTCGGATTTGTATCTGGTTTTTAATAACGTTTTAGCCATATCTATGAAATGGTTCGTTAAAAACCGACTTTTTAGCCATTTCACAGATGGCGCTACGGCTAAAAAGTCGTTAAAAACCAGATACAAAGATCCGAAAAACAAGCACATACAAAAATTCGTGAGATCCGCTGGTTCGTTCCGTGGTTTAGTTGGCATAACGTCTGACACGGTTTGCTAGAAGACGTCGGTTCGAATCCAGCCGGATCGAAGAAATTTTTTATAAGTGTTCGTCTTTATATTCAATAATGGTGGTGAAACATCCTGACATTCCATAAAATACTTGCTTGTCACAAAGACATTAAAAAAAAACAGAATTACAAGAAGCTTTTTCATGTAAGTTCAATAAGGATCTATACATTTTTTATATAAAATGTGTAAAAAAATCTGCATCAGCAACAACCCTGATCTTAACTACCGATGGCATGAGACATGAACTCTGATCTCTAGCACGAATGGCAAACTTTCTATAGCAAGTATTCAATCAGAGCTTAAGTAAGTTTTAAAGTATATCTTATACACTATCCATATTACCTTGCCATCGGTGCCGGTGCCGAGGAATCGTTTGACAGGACGCATTTCTAGAGTGCACTGCGCATGCTCACGCGTCACGAACGGCGATAGCAGCGTGTGCGAACCGCCAACCCAGCGTTGGCACGCATGCACGCTGTCAAACGCATCATCGATCATTATTAGTCCAACATTAACACAATACCACCACGGCTCCCGGTAATCGTACCACTTATAGTATAACAGCTTCGGCTTCTAAGTACGGCGAAAGGCGACAGTTTTTGCACCCTAAATAGTAAAGTGACGTAAGAAACAAAAATAGTATTTTAATCGTTGCATAATAAGGGTTCTTACAGTCAAGTACAGTGACCTAAGGTAATAAGTACGAGATTTTAAGACCTAATTATGTAATAATTGCACACAATATATATACTTTTTCTACGAGTAAATTAAAATAATGGAAATAAACCAATATTTAATATTTAGTCACTTTTTCTGTACTTCTTCTTTTAAATGTTATGGCCCCATCGAAATAATCATGATTTCCCCAAAAATTTACTGGTGAATTTCGTCAGAATTCACTGAAAGGAGAATCGTCAAATCTAAAACGACAGAGAACCTACACAGACTATTACAACAGTTAGTTAACAATCCACGACAACGAACTCAAATGAAAGCCAAAGAAACGCAAGTATCCGTGATTCAATCAGGAGGCAGTAGAGCGTTTGAGTAGCATCTTAATTGATATTTTAATTACTAAAAATACTTTTTTCGTTTTAATAATTATTGTTTCAGTTCAGTAGCTTTTTTCGAGGTACTTTAATTTTCAAGTTATAATTGAAATTTGTGACCTAATGAAAAAAGTCATTGTTTATTGCACTTCAGTTTGATTCACTTTCAAGAGCTCACTCTTATTTTGGTTTGCAAATAATAAGTATGTATAATAGTCGATTTTGTTTACATGATAATTTAAATTTACGTAATTTATTTTTTGTTCGTTTGACGTGTATTTGTTCTTACATAGGGCGCACTATAAGTTTCCGGAACTGGCCACTTACATAAACAATATTTAAAAAGTAATTACAACATTTGAAAATGGAACTCTTTGGCTGTAGAATACAGTTTGTTTCATCTGACTGTCACTTGTTTTTACATTCTGGCGTCATTTTATAAATTGGTTGTCTACATCACCATAGATTTCTCGTGAAAATTTTCGTAGTATGATTTTCTACGACTTTAAATGTAATTTAACAGCTCAGCGGAGCTACGCTCGGCTTCAAACTGCTTTTGGCGATGAAGCACCATGCAAGACGACTATTTATAGCTGGTTTGCAGAATTCAAACGCGGTCGTGTGAACCTCAGTGACAAATTTCCTAATGGTCGCCCGTCCCAGTGGTCGGGCGACCACAGCAGTCAGTGAACAACAAAAAAATCGATGCTCCGTATGATCAAAACAGACAGGCGTGTGACATAACATGAGATTCAGACGTCTTTAGGCATAGCCATGAATCAAATACAATCAGAGCGTAAACGCCGTATCATCGTGCACCACGATAATGCCAGTTCTCACACGGCCAGATAGACAAATGAATTTTTGAAGGTGTTCACCTTCAACCTTTGACCTTATGAGCCATTCCGCGTACAGTCCCGACCTGGGACCTTGTGACTTTTATTTATTTCCAAAAATCAAGAACCAGTTACGCGGTCAACGATTTTCATCACCTGAAGAGGCTGTCGAATAATATGAAAAATATGTTTCAGAAATTGTCACGGATGAGTGGCATAAATATTATTTTCAAAATTAGTTCATTCGTATGAAAAAGGGCATTAACGCTAACGGAGAATATTTTGAGAAACAATCAATTCATTTCTGATCATTTATAGTATTTTTTTCTTATTCATTCCGGAAACTTATAGTGCGCCATGCGTATTTATTCTTTTTGTTTTTGAAATTTAACGCCATGTTTTGTAGAGCAGCGACATAATTATCTTAGCATAGGTATCTTACTATATGGAACTGCAGATCTACTCTACCATCCTCTATATGTCTCGCTCTACATTATCTATCATAACAATCTGTGTGACCACTATAATTACAATCAACAAATTATGAGACGACAATTTTGGTTTCAATTTAATTTAAGACAAAAAAATAAGACTAAGGAAAAATAGATAAAATTTTTTTGACCATGTATTTGGTTTTGATGATATTTAGAGTCAGTAAATTCCTTCATTCCTTCGTAGAAGACGATTCGAAATAGTGTGACTGTCCTCGGCATATAAAAAACAATAAGCTTTCCTTGCACACGACTGCAGTAATCACACATGGACACGACATTTTCATGCATTTGGTCTTGTTAAGAACTGTTACTAATCGTAGATCGTTAATATGCATGGGTAAGAAAGAATGGTTAAACACCGCGACTTTTTACATTAATACAAATGCGCGATTGCATCAATGCAATCACCTATAAATCCCAGGTATATCGATGCAGTAGCGCGCTTGCATCACTTTTGCATCGCTGCTTGAAATCGCGCGCGTGTAAAGGTAGACGATTAACGACTGCATCGCTACTGCATCGCGTTTGCATCGCTGCTAAAAGTCACCGTGTGTAACAGGTCTAAGATATCACTAATAGACTGACTCTTTGTCCGGTTCTCGTGCAGGCAACGTCCAGGTCTTGGTGCAGACGTCATCCTCAGCATCCGGTTGTGAGGGTATGGTTGTGCCAATGGTGGGCCGGAACGTGGGAAACATCGGTGGTTTGTTGGCGTTCGGATCGTGTTGTTCCATCAGCGCCGGTATGCGACACGCGACACAACGGGCGTCACGAGACAGCTGACGGGTGATCGCCGCCGCCTACAAGAAATATTATCAAGTCCAGAATAAAAAAAAGAAATATTAACTGTACGAATAAATCGTACGTGTCTGTTCTTAATTTAGGTCGTAAACATTATGCTTCCTTTACAATAAATTTTAGTGTACATCACGCACTCAGCTGAAAAAAAAAAAAAAAAAACCAAATGTAGGGGTTATTCTACATTCACTGATATAATGATAATTGATAAGAATGATGATAATCTTTGATATTTGATCGTGATATTGATGATATGATAAGGTGATAGACGGAGGTAATTAAAACGACAAACTCCGCTGAGTGCGTGATGTACACTAAAATTTATTGTAAAGGAAGCATAATGTTTACGACCTAAATTAAGAACAGACACGTACGATTTATTCGTACATTAACTATTAAACTTCTTCTTCTTCTTCTTCTTCCTGTCCTTATCCCAAGCTAGGATTTATTATTATTATGACTATATACAATTATTACATTTTCATAAAAAAAACTGACCACAAAAGTTTGTAAAATTACATCTATTTGTCAAGTTTTATTGGAATCGGTCAATGGAAAGTGAGTGAAAATCCAATAAACTGGATTCATCCCCTAATTTTCCACCCTAAGAGTGGAATATTTTCATTTAATTTGAATGGGAGCACTACTGCGACCCCCTTTACCAATAAAAAAAAAGAATCATCGAAATCAGTATGAACTCCGAGAACGAGAACAATTACTCCGAGATTTATGAAAATCTCGGAGTAATCGTGTAACATACACACAAAAAGAACCGTCGAATAAAGAACCTCCCTTTTTTAACCGTCTTCAAAAAAAGGAGGAGGTTCTCAATTCAACTGCATATTTTTTAATCAGTTGAAAAAAGGAGCGAAGATGAAGTTATCTCTAAAAGAAATCTCGTCCAGCCAACCCAAGACAATGCGAGAAATAGTCATTAGCGGGCAAGTCTAGGAAGAAATATTATAAACTAACGAATAAATTCTAAATTATCGATACTTAAATCAGTATTACAAATACATGCAATATATATTATAACATAATAAATGTTAAGAACACGAGACACTTTTTTCTGTCGTAATAGATCGCGTTCATGTCAAAAATGTAATAACATTATGCTTTTCAAGCACCAGTGTAGTGGAAGTCTGTTATTAGGATTTTCGCTTACCTTAGGGTCTCCGAGGATTTTGGCGAGCATCTGCAATCTCTTATGTAGCTCCTGCAGCTGATTTTCCGCATCATCGCGCACTCTAACCAGCTGCATCAGGTCTGCCTTGCCCTCCATGATGTCGCCAAAGTCATTCACCACTTGCTGCAAGCATATGGCTTTTAGGTCTTCGGAAATTTTAGCACCTTATGGTGTCACTATACTGTAATTTGACCACGCGGGGCACTCCTCCAGCGTGTGCTGGGCGGAAACCTGATCCCTCCCATAGTGGTGGCACTGCGTCGTCGACTTGCGGCCGATCCGATTCAGATACTCATTGAAGCATTCCTGCCCGGTGAGTACTTGCGCTGGCTCAACCAGAGTTCCAGGTTGGGCAGGATCGCGCCGACGGCGCGCTGGCGTGAGATCCACAGCTGTTCCGGCCTCTCGCGCCACTTCTCGAACGCCAGTCGGCGCAGCTTCCACCGCCTGGCGCAGACGCGCGTAAATACGCTCGTCCATCTCCGCCAGGATGTCCAGCGGGGGAAACCGTACCAGGACAGTCGCCGCGTCAAAGGATACAATGCGGTATCCTCGTGCGATCCTTACGGCCATGCAGCCCCACGCCATTGAGCATGGGTCTGCAGCGCCGGATGCCGTGAGTCGGTGTAACCCGTCTGGTGTCCCATACAGGGCCACGGATCGTACCACCACACCGCATAAACAGCGAACTCCCTCCGCAAGGCCCCCAGGTTGGGCAGCAACCGGTGCAATGGACCCGCCACCCTATCGATCCGGGGAACCAAGTGCCGGAAATGCTCCTTGAAATCCCAGCGACCGTCCAGGATGATTTAAGTATTTTCTATATAATACGGACGAGATGAACAAATTGTGCACCTGGTAGAAAGCTACTCGCCTGTCCATAATATTTGGAGTACCACTCAGAGTTTAAATCATAAAGATCTGAGGGTCACTGCCACGCCGCCCGACACCCTGAGACATAAGTTGTCAAGTATCATGTGACTGTAATTTCACCATTTCCCTTCGAAACCGGAACGCTATAACGTTCAGTACTTCCCTGGACGAACTCTGTCACAAGGAGCTCTACTACTATTCAATTACTACTAAATTGTAAACTTCAGAACTGAAATATGGTCATGGGCTTTACAAATGTTTAAGATTTCACATTTATCTCTGAACTTCAGACTGGTTTTCAATTCAGACTGTTTGACCGCAGAGGTGGTGGTGCGTAAGGAAGTCACCAAACTTATTAATGCGGAATCGTCTTAATGTGAGCGTGTTTAACCACACTTGTCGCATTCGCCGTTAACGCGGCCGTTCGCGCGCCAGTTATTTGGAACCAGGATCGGCTGTCGTCGGCTTTTGTGCGGATGCTGTAGGAAATACGTGGCAAGCAGATTCGTTACCTACCTGTGTCGAGCCGCGTTCGCACGAACCGATGCGAAACGCAGGACGTCTTTTTCGCTTTGACGTTCATGGACATAAAGCTTTTCTGTCCGGCATAATGCGATTCGGCGTTAATAAGTGTGGTGGCTCCTTAAAGCCTTCAAAGTATTTTAATACAACATCGACTACGTACCATCCAGACTTTATCTTGTCTCCGGAATTTGTCATGACAGGCTTGCAGCCGCGCTTCAAGATCCTTTCTAGCCTCTTCGAATTGCTTCTCCGTCAACAGACCAATTAGGCGAGAGTTGTCCGCCTATTGTCCATAATACATTTTAAGATTTGTTTAGCTCCGACGTACCATTGATCAGTGGTACCCAAACTTTTTTATCTTCTAGACCACATACCATATTTTTCTTTTTAAATCCTGCCTTTCTAAAAAAAATCCCTATGGATTTTTTTTAAATTCATCAACTTGAAACATGTTTTAGACAGCTGACACAATGCTTCTCACATATATTATGTTTTTATAGTAAGAAACTTTACATAATTCAGACCCGAATCTCTCAAGATGGAAACAATGCACTACTACAATTTTTTCTGACAATTTTGATTTTAGGGTTGTCAATGATTACTTTTTTTATTAATTAAGGTTTCTCAATAGTTTAATTTAAAATTCCTTCCTTTGACTTCGTGATGTTGTCTTACTTGAATTTGCATAAATCTTTTAGAATTTTGAGACTTGCAATTATAATGAAAAATAATATATTGTGTAATATGTCCAGTACATTGGACAATTTATCATTTTGTACGTGTACAGTGTGTTTTTTAAACTGGAACAATATGGGACATTAGGAACCATTCAGTCTTTTTTTGTGAAATCAATTTTGGCATAGTCCATAAAAATAAATAAACTTGATTATGTTTTTAGTACCTACTGATCGACTCGAGTTTCCTGTAAGGATCATTTCCTTGTATCGGAAGAAAAAATCGGAATAGCAAAGTCGGTCAAATTAAAGTTTTGAGCAGCAACAGCAGAAGTTGGTCAAAGTTTTTATGGAAACTGTAGAAAAAATATATAAATCTTCATAATATACAAAGTTGACACACGGGACTTCTACTCTTGGTTTGAGGATCACTTTCTTCATTAATAATAATAACGCACACACTCAAAATAGCCCCACACTAAGGAAACCCCATAGATATAGGAAAGGAAACCCTGTGTCGCGGGTGCCATGGACACACACATAGACAACCACAAATTACACCCAAACTCACAAGAGAAATAAATGTAGGGCATACAAATATTTCTCCCGGCCCGGGAATCGAACCTGGGACCTCTGCGTGGCAGTCCCGCATGGTAACAGTTCGGCCATGGAGGCAGTTGAGTTCTAGAATAGGCGAATAAAAAAAGCATGTCCGTTTTTCGCGTCAAAAACCATACTGTGAGATAACTACTGTATCCATAGTTACTATGGATACAGTAGTTAAAGTAATTATTAATGTTGATTATTACAGTTCATTATCATTTACGGTGTACAATTTATGAACATACTTACCTTGTCCTTAAGCCCGTCTAATATTTCATCGCGATCAGCTTTTTCTTCACGCATCATTTCCACGCACTCTACTAGACTCTAGGACAGTGAAAATTCATCATTTTACATTTATTTATCATCATAAATGGTCAGTTAACGGTGTTCCACATATATTCATGTATAGATATAGCTATGAGGAGTGACAGGGTTGTTAAAACCACCAAATATTAATAAATTACTTTTTTCGAATTCCGAATTTCCTGAAATGGTTTTACTGCATCATAAGACAAAACCATTGACGTATGAAGTAAAAATTGGATTTTGAATTAATTGTAATGGTGCCATGTAAAAAAATGCAGTAGATAAGTGACCTTTCACCAAAGCACAGGATAAAAAGTACGAAAATGGTCACTCGGCGCCCCTCCCTAGCTTTTGATGCCGCACCACGCCTGCGTTCTTATCGTAACTGAATAGATTTGAATAGCTTGACATGCTTTACCCTGTGCCTTTTTTTATAATATCAACTGATACACACAAAGATACCAGGCACACGAACAAGTCGTGCGCCTGGTACTAATACGCCTGTTCATAACGCTGTAGTACCGCTCAAAGCTTTAAATTGCAAAGATCTGAGGGGCACAGCCACTGCGCCCGTCGCCCTGAGACATAAGTAGTAAAAGTTCCATGTGTGTGTCACCAGACCCTTCAAAACCGAAACGTAATAATGGTCACATTAATGCTTGACGGCAGAATTATCTAAGGTGGCAGTAAACTCTTTCACATGGAAATCTACTGCTACGGCTACTAAACCTACCAACATTACTAAAGAAATATTATAATAAGTATACTAAATAAATATCGTAAATGTTAAGTGTGTACAAATGTTTATTTACAAAGGGCAACCCTTAGAGTTTCTAGCTCATTCTACTCAGGGGAATCTGCCTTATGAATGAGCCTCTGCTCATTCGCGAGGCAGATTCTAGAACTCTCTAGTTTTTAGAGTTTAATCAATAATACGATTTCAAGTGCAATTTGCTTACCTATGCAATAAAGATTATTTGACTTTAACTTTGATTACTGCTGGTAAGTTATTTAATAACCGCAAAATAGTAACGATAATATTTACTTTTCACGGTCCTACTTATTTCTGCTGTCCGTGTATAATAATTGAGGTCTTTGTTACGTGGTTTTGTGTAAATTTGTCGTCCTTTAAATACATACCCTGAGCTCATCGCTGAGTTGGCGCTGATACGCGGTGAGCCCAGAATGCAAGTAGAGGGTGCTGTCCAGCTCGGACACCAGCGCCTCGTAGTGCTCATTCAGTTCCATCACAGCTAAACAAATTAAATGATGGACATTACGATTATTTAAAACCCCTTCGTAATTTGAGTTCTTGGTCACACTCGGGTGGAAGAGAATTGAAGGTGCGAAGTTATAAGACTATAGATAGTGTGGAGATATCAAAATAACTAAAGTACCGGCACGCTATGATGGCCGTTTTGACGTTTGTCCGCTCATCATGTTTCGTATTAATTCATAACTACGTTGAAGGAGCTAATTGCTGTACATTGTTGTCAATAGTGGCGTGCAGTAAAATTTGTGAAATGTATCATTTTATGACACAACTCAGAATTTGTGTTTCGAAATTCGAAATTTTTTCAAACTAAATCTAAATCGATCGTCACTTATGGGATCGCTGGTCAGCACAACTTCTACCTCCGGCAAACTCGCGTCAAAGCTCAATGCAAATCGGAGCAATTTCGAATTAACGATATATTAAGTACAACAACAACAACATTTTTATTTTCGTTTTATTAAAATTTTTAATTAGCTTTTGCAATACTAGTTATAAATCTAAAAACTTATAGATGCGTCTCGCATTTGATTATGTTTTTTTCGATAATGAATTGAGATTTCACCTCACTATTGTAACCTGTCAAAGCGGCTATCATAGCGTTCTGGTACTGTAAGTACTATTCATCAATCATCGCTGATTGTGATTTTTATACTGATTGGATCCAGTGACGGTAGCTCCTCTATTGATATCCGCAATTAAAGCAAATAAATGTATACGCAATGAATTTCCGCAACAAAGCGGTAAATCATAATGAAAGTTGTTACTTTCAATTCAATTGTTTTTAATTTGTGTGTTTGCATATTTTTTATTGATGATAACCTCACCCGCGGTCTCGACGTTGGTGTTCACGGCGCTCAGTTGCATCAGCCCCGCGGTCAGATCGTGCCGCATTTGGTCCATCTGATCTTGGAAACCTTGAATCTGACAAAGATAGAAAATGACACGTAACTAATACATCGCTCTTGAAACCAAATACTGTCGCATGTCGTCAGTATTTGGTAAAAGTAAATAATAGCAAGAGACGAGACGAACAAGTCGTGCGCCTGATGGTAAGCTACACGCCTGTCCATTACAGTTGCAGTACCACTTAGAGTTTTAAATCCCAAGGATCTGAGGGGCACTGCCACTGCCCCCGTCACCCTGAGACATAAGTTGACAAGTCCCATGTATCTGTAATTTCACCAGTACCCTCACCCTTCAAAACCGGAACGCAGTAATACTGACATTACTGCTTTACGGTAGAAATAGATGATGTGGCAGTACTTCCCTGGGCGAACTCATTACGTAACTTTACTACAGGTTATATACTAAAATAATTTGACGGGCTCCATGGTCGAGTGGCTTGCACACCAGTTTTCATGGTGTCGCCATCACTGAGGTCCCGAGTTCGATCCCCGAACTTTTCTATATTGTCTCGGGTCTGGGTGTTTGTGGTACCGTGCGGGTACCGTCGTTGTTTCCGATTTCCATAACAAGCAAGAGCAAGTATGATGAAAATATCTACTTGCAGATAGACCAAATTATATGTATGAGCCGTAGTGTTAGTGACATGCAGTGTTTTATTGATTGACTATAGTAACGGAACTTACGAGTTTATTTGACTTTTTCTATATGATAGCGTTACTTTTAGTTCTTTTTTATTTTAACAATAACTTACATACTTAATAACAATAAATAGGTTATGTCCCAGTTATCTTTTCCTTCATTCAATTCAATTCCGGTTTTTATTCTCATTCCTTCACTGTTCATGCGGTCAGACATTGGAACGCACTTCCTATTTCTGTTCACGAAAGTACATCATTAGCTACTTTCAAATTGAGAGTTATGGGGAATTATTTATATACTGTTCCATCCATATTATATTTTGAAATACGTATTTATCTAGTTTATAATAGTTTAATGTTATTAATATTGTATTACATAGTTTTGTTTTTTATGCACGTAAGCCCGTTATTACAATTATTTTGTCCAGTATTTAGGTCTACAGGAAGAAATTTCCTATAGAAATAAGCAGTACCTTTTGTTTGTGTTTTCCTTTTATTAAATGTATTCTGTGCATTTTCCTGTGCAATAAATAATAATAAAAAAACAATAAATATTTATAATAGCATGCGGGTCGATTCCAAACCTCGGAGTTTGAGTTTCTTATTTGTTAAAAATGTTGATTGAAAACTCAACTGAAACTTGTTATAACGCAAACAACACAAATTTGATTCAAACATTTTTAACTTTGTTTATTTGAAAATAGCAATCCATAAAGTTTCTTGCTCGTTCTTCTCCGGGAAGTCAGCACAGTGAATGAACACTAACTAAAAAACGATGTTTTCAAGTGTAATTTTATTTTACCTATGGAATAAATTATTATTTGACATTTACTTTGACGCACAGACTCATAGCCCCGCACTAGGGAAACCCTGTACCTCGGACACACACATAAACAACCACGAATTATACCCAAACTCACGAGAGAATTAAATATAGGCCATACAAAGATGTCTCGGCATTCGATTCGATTGAAAGGAATTTAACTTATATCATTATTTACATTGCAGTTTCCTTACCTGTGTAGCCAGTCCGGAATCGAACCCGTGGAGCTGCTCGGAGTAGTCCTGCACCAAACTCTTCATCGTCGATACACGATTCTCTATATCCAGCACTCCTTGCAACTGTCCAGCTGAACATAATTAAGTATTATAGATGTTCCTCTTCATTAATTATATTGTTGCAACGTTTAAGACAGGTAGGAATTCTTACTCGTACAGGTACAGTTTCTTAGGATGTGTACAGATCTGGCGAATGCGTCACAAATTCGCCTGTTTGCGAAAGGCTCGCGAGCTGCCAAATTACGTAGTGCGAACTGTTCGCGTGCCGTTCGCGCGCCACATAATATTAAAGTGTATATTAACTCATCGAGTAGGTATATAACCAGAAATAAAGACGAAATAAGGGCCATCCAACCCTGGCAACTCATCAGGCAAATGGGCCTTGTGGCATTTTTAAATATTAACTCTCGTTTGCGCTGAAATCACAAATTCGAAAGCTGAAATAGTAAAGCGCCAACAACTGACCTATGTGTACGTCTCCGTATATTCCAAATATATTCTGTATTTATTGTAATAAAGATACGTACGGTGGTGTAGGAAAAACAGCAAAACATCTAATTACAAAACTAAAACAATCACATTTCATCGGTAATTAAATATGAAATATGTAATTTTACAATTTTCGTCCATTATAGCAAAGTAAATTTAAACTGGTCGTATTGAAGTGAAATAATTGACGACACCCGTCAATTGTTTCGAATTCGGGCTGGCTAATCGGAGCGCAGTTGTCACCATAATGATTTGGTAGAATAGTTTTCAAACAAATTAAATTACATTTTGTCTCTATTTCTGGTTATATACTCGATGATTTAATTGCACGCATGCAGCGCATTCGCCAGACTTGTAAGTACCCTTATGTTGTTCTTATGATATTTGGTTCTTAAAGAAAATACGAATTCACGTGCGGTAGAAGGAATACATACGTATCCATAATTTGTCACTGTCGTTCAAGTAATGATTTCCTTATTAAGCTTGTTTCTTTCCATTATATTTGGTTAATTAGTGTACCTTTTTTGTGATACCAAACGAGCAAGTCGTGTACCTAATTGTAAGCAACAAGCCTATCTATAACAGTTGCAGTGCCACTAAGAGTTTTCAATCACAAAAATGAGAGAAGCACTGTCATCGTCACCCTGAGACAAAAGTGACAAGTCCCAAGTCCCGCGTGCCTGTAATTTCACCTTGGGCAATTACTGTAGTCGTTGACCCAAATCTATATATATATATATATAATCTATCTTGTCAAATCTATATTACAGCCACGTCTCTTTCGGAGTGTAAGGCACTTTTATCTCACTTGGTGCTAAAATTACCAACCAAAATACTGCTCCATGAAACGCCTATTACACTTGCTTGGAAGTGATAGTCGTGGAAAAATTATTATAGCTAACCAAGAGCTTTGGCAGTCTTGGCGGCGTTCTCGGCGGTCTGGTTGGCTTTGTCGGCGACGCTGCCGATATTTTTCGCTAGCTCACTTCGAAGGTCATCAAGCGCCCGCCTGTTTCCAATGGTATGTACGTTTTCAGATTAATTAATATCGTAAGTTTTACTCTGTCGGCTCGCCAAGGAACAGTCGTTGCCCTAAGACCCCTCTGGCCGACCTTGTGGTTCTCAGACCTTCTTACGCAGTGTAAAGAAATTTCAGCTTTTTGGTTGAAACTTGTATTTATGAAATGTTATTAAAGATCAAATTGCCTTAAAAAGTTACTTAAAAGGTCATTCACCAATGATACAATAAGGAAGTCATACCAAAATGAATTTTACGACTCACAGGTTAAAAGTCAAATTTGTTTTTTGTTACAGAACACTGGCTGAAAGATTACGAAGTGATTAACAACATAGAAAATTTTGTAATAGTCAGTTCGTTCATAAGAAAGAGCTTAAGTAGAGGTGAACCCATGATTATTACTAAACGTAACTTAAAATTTAAAGAGCGTAAGTGATATCCTTACACACTTTAAATTTTAAGTGATAACAGATCTTTCTACTGAAGGAACTATTGAGATTTCATGTGTGGAATTGACTCAGTTTGTCGACGTCTTATGTGTATACAGGCCCCCTCTGCTAATTTTAACGAGTTTGAATTAATTATGGAAGATAGTTTAAAGCGGATTTCTCCAACCAAAAAAAACGTAGTAATATGTAGAGATTTCAATGTAAACCAGTTGGAAAACTGTTCTACTTCTGTAAGACTCATTAATTTATTTAAAAGTTTTAACTTGATTAATCTTTCCTTAGAACCAACTGGCATCACTGCCTCCTCTTATACTTGTATTGATAACGTCTTTTGTAACACAGACGCAGTGTCTAAATCAATAATAAATTGCTTAAGATCAGACCACAGCGGCCAATTGGCTTCTTTTAATCGTAAAATGAGCAAGAAGGTAGACCAATTTCTCTGCAGACCGATTACCACAGAACGAATCATTAGATTTCAAAATAATATCGGCAATGGTTTAAATTTCCTACCCCATATACCGGAGGTTCCAAATACTTTATATAGCACAATATTTGGTTTAACTAAAAATGAATTTGATAATGTATTTACATCGAAAACTTTAACTTTCCATGGAGAGACTAAATTCAACGATTGGGCAACAGTAGGTATTAAGTCTCGTTTGAAAGAGCTATATGCTATGAAAACTTATAATACTAATTCCAATTTCATTGAATAGGTTAGAAATTTTTCAAAAATATTTAAAAAAGTATATGTAGCTGCTAAAGTTAAGTTTCACAGCGACAAAATTAGACAATCGATAAATAAATCTAAAACAGCTTGGAGTAGCCCAAGCTTTTGAATCGTTCTTTTCAGAAATTGCTGTGAACACTACAGAATCATTAAATTCCTCCCCTTCTCTTGCTATTGATCTCCTAAAGGAAAATGTTAACGTTTGTGGCAGTTTATTTAATTTCCGTCATGTTAATCCACAACACATCATAAAAGCTTTTAAATCAATACATGTTAAAAAAACGGAAGATCTGTGGGGTATATCAACTAGTGTTATAGACACAGTTATTGATCTAATTTCCCCACATTTAGCTGTAGCTTTCAATAGGTGCGTTGACGAAGGTGTTTTTCCCGATTTAATGAAATACAGCAAGGTTATTCCCTTATTCAAAAGCGGCAGGAAAGTTCATCCTAGCAACTATAGGCCCATTTCAATTTTACCAGCTTTAAGTAAAATATTCGAAAAGGTTATGCTGACTCAATTACTGTCCTATTTTTGAAGGAATCATATTTTTCACAGTGAACAATACGGGTTTACTAGTGGTAGATCGACTAGCGATGCGGGGGTAGCGTTACTAAAACACATCTTTGATGCTTGGGAAAGGTCCCAGAACGCTATTGGTGTTTTCTGTGACCTCTCAAAGGCATTTGATTGCATTGATCATATTACTCTTATTAGGAAGCTGGAACATTACGGTGTAAATGGCAAGGCGTCGAAACTTGTCTCGTCATATCAGTAGAATTCAGAAAGTAGACATAAATGGAGTGACTTCTTTAGGTTCTCCAGTAAAAATAGGTGTTCTGCAGGGCTCAATACTTGGACCTTTCTTATTTCTGATTTATATTAATGATCTGCCATTCTTTGTTAAGGACCATTGCGAAATAGTATTGTTTGCTGATGACACATACTTGATTTTTAAAACAGACAGACATGACATTAACTATGACCATATTAATGATAATAATCTAAGGTAGTTTATTGGTTTAATGCTAACAATTTATTGCTTAATACCATGAAGACAAAATGTGTTAAATTCGAATTACCTAACGTAAAATCGATTAGTCCAAGCATAGAAATAAACGGAGAAAAGTTAGACCTTGTTAATAAAGCAGTCTTCTTGGGAGTGACCTTAGATAGTAAACTTCAATGGTTTCCACGTATATCTTCCCTGGCCTTTGATCTTGACTTGACTTTGATTTGTTAAACACCTTTTTTTACACTGATCTACTCAAAACCAAATAGATAATTAGGAGATTAAGTATCTTAGGGCATTGACTGTATTATCTACCGTAGGTAGGTACCTGCACGACTGACATAAACGTCTATGTATATTTTCATAGATATTTTTAATAAAACCTTTTTGCTTTTTATTTTTAATAAAAGCTTCTTGAAAAATAGGCGCCTTGACGTCGAATTGCGGACACCAGCCGGTTACACCAAGTACCAAGTACTCTTCTTGAAATATTCACATATCTGACGCATCGTAGAATAATACCTACTTTCACCAATGATACACTAGCGGGTAAAATTGTTAGGAAAAAATTAAAATCGCTCACATTAATTCGCCATAAGTGATTTTTTCATTCTTGAGCAAAGAATCCTTTTGTTGAGTAGACTTAGGCTTGGTATCGGAGGAGATGGACTGTTCCGCGACTTTTGGGGGACCGTGTAATCCTCCTGTGACCATCCCACCTACGGCGCACAATGTTTTGTAAAACCCAATTCCATGATATTCCCTTTTTGTTCAAAATTCCTATAGTTTGATTTAATGGAGATACGTATAGTTTCGGAAAAGAAAAAACAGATAAGAAGTTTTCGTCCGAATAAACATAAAAACAATCATGTTTCAATTTATGTTTGAAAATTATTATTATAAAAAAGTCGTTTGTGGCCACTTTCACCGCCTTCCAAGTAGAATGCGTGTGTTTAAATACGCACGCAGCCTCCGATTTTTCTGGAATTTATGTGCGAAATTCTGACTCGGAAGACGCGTGAATTTCCCAACCAGAATCGGGCCTGCGTGGCGGACTATATCCTAAACCTACGGCTGAGAGGAGATTCGTACCCAGCAGTGGAAAGTATAAATGGGTTGATGATAATGAAAATGATTAGCAAAATGACTTAGTTATTAGATAACACCATAAATGGCAGCATTTCAAAGCTACCTGTTTCTCCAGGTCTAAACATGACCCCGGCCACGGCCGCTGAAGGAATCTTAGCATCGGGAGCATCGGCAAGCTCCCAAGCAGGTGATTGTGGAGTTTTCTGATGGGAGACACGTTAGTATTACTAGTAATACGAGCCTCGATGCAAAAGAGTTCGTCTACTAAGCTAAATTTAAGACACTACGTTTCAAAATGAAATTTAGATCAGAAATTTATAGTTCTGTGCCTAGAAAATAAACTGTACATTCTATAACTAAATATAGCTTATTTTTTGAACAATTTAAAAATATTTAAAAATAATGAATTCTTCCACCAACATCAACGCATAAAAGTTCAGCCATCGCGGTAAAACAAGCAAAACAGTTCGTCTACCACTTGATTGTGTCTCTTTTACTCTCAATAACGGCCTTAATCCTAAGTGCCATTGTCACTACCCACTCTTTACATTCTTCTGTAAGGCTAGCACGACAGATACTGCATACTGGTTTCCAATATGTTTTGCTATTTCACTTCATTAACATTCCCCTCTACAAAATGCAGACGACCCTCACCTTGAGTCGACATGCAACCCCATATAATTACAGACCCAGGCAACTTCACTTTTCTCTTTATGCAATCTTTATGGAATGCTTCATCTTTATTTCGAATAACTTAACGGAAAACTGTTCGTCACTAACAGTCACTTCAAATTTTGATTCATCCCTCGTCACTCCATATTATTTGACGCCACTAAGTCCAGTTCAAGTAATCGGGAGCGAATTTCCGTCTTTTCTTTTTCTGCAATGGAGTGAGTAACGGTTTCTCTTTAGCGGTGTAAAAGACATAACCCTTTCTCTTCGGGACCCTTTTGCAAGTATCGACTGAGACATCTTTCTGAATCACATCACGCCGTTCCACGGTAAGTTCTTCTGCACGGGCACGACGGTTTTTCTTGATAATTTTCTTTAAGATTTGATTTTCATTTGTAATTCGTGGGCGGCTCGGTTTCTTCAAACACGAAACTGTGCCGTTTTTCTTGTGATGTTGGATGGTTGTCTGGATAGTACTTCTTGGCAGTAATAGATCTTTAGCCATTTGGTATGCAGATTTTCCATTATTACTGCTGGTTATTATAATATTTCGAACTTTTTCGGTGACACCGCGACACATATTGGTCAAAATAATTAGTGAAAATAATGAAGAAATAGGGGAGAGCGGGGCTGAAATTGCCGGAGGCAAGTTGTGCCGTAACAAAAATCTCAAAAACGGAAAGAGATAGCCATATGTTCATATTACGTCTTGAAATGCCGAGCAATCTGGCAGTCTAGCGCATGCACGACGGCCAATTTCGTTGCTTCAGGGACGCGCACGGAACGGTAGTAAGTGTATGGGTCCTCCAGGGCCACGTGAGTAAATGTTTTCGTTTTCACACTTTTTGGTCTCAAGTCAGCATTTCTGGTGCTATGGATATGGGAGTTATACTAATACATTTGTAATTTGTCCAATAATGTTAATTTATGCAATTTTAACACTTTTTGTACATTATTTTTTGCCATATGATAAAATGTTAATGTCATCCAAACGGGGTGTGTCCAAAAGTTCCTATCATTCGGGGTCAATTGTGCCGCGGCACAACCAACCACCACCAAACTTTGTTAACCTTTATTATTTTGTTTGATAGAATGAGAAAATACCGGCGAAAAACACAGAGAGGGAACTACTTCTCAGGACCTGTTACAAGGGGCTGCTGGTGCGGTCATTAAGGACGGGTGCAAATTAAAAACCGTTGCGCGTGAATTGAAGATTTGTCACACAACGCTGCAATGGTATATCAAGAAAATAAATAGTGATCTTTCTTCTTCGGTTGGATACAACCAAGACTGGTTTTTAATGATGAACAACAGACGTCATTGAGTCATATATCCGAAAAAACTCTTCTATCTACTTCGGCCTTTTAAAATAATAAGTTAGACAACTTGCATACCAGTGTGCGGTGAAATTTGGTGTCGAGAAGATTCCACAGTTGAAATCGACCTGGTTTGATGTAACAGATCTCATTTACATTAAAATTAAGTACAAATTATTAATATACATATATTATAACATACTTTGAATTTGCCGTATCACGAAGAACTTATGTTTAGTTAAAAACTGCTCAAATATAAAAACATGTTTTGATGATTTTTTTTAATTTATTAGGAATAAGGGTATCAAATTGTATGGTTTCTTATTTCTAAATCCATATCGCATCTATATTACAGGCCAAATATTATGCACGGCACAACCGACCTCAGCTACGGCACAACTTGCCCCAAAGAGGGATCAGTAGTGCCCTACCACCGCTGTTCATAAAAACAATCATCTATAAAAAGCTATTCAAAGTGCACAAAAACTTCATATAAATTTAAGCTATAATGAAATTTTACATAAGATAGATTAGAATTACTAACCGTAGCATTGGTTTCAGCCGATTTATTAAAATCGGCACTTTCAGCCCCGTTCTCCTTGGATCATACCTTTTTATACCCTTTGACATCTTAAATGACGATCGTATTCTATTTTTAATTTGAATTTTATATATTTTTTGTAAAACAATATAATGAGCCTGAACGCTCAGCGTACACGAAATATTTTGCATCAATTAAGAACTAGACGAAATACAAATAACAATTTAGAAACATATATTTTTCCTTAATAGTGCCAAAGTGACCCTTTTAATGGAGTAGTACTACATTGTATTACATGTTTGTTGCTAGTGCCCACATGACATGCACATGAAAAAAAAATCGGCGTAATGTATGACTAGACCTAGACGAACTCTTTTACATCGGGGTTCGTAATCATATATATAAATTATACAATACGAATTTACTACGATTAAACGTTCAATTGATAAATCAAATAAAAACATTTCTTTTATTTATTTGTTTGTAATGCATTTCGAATCACTATGATCCGCCCTGCGGCTTACAATATTTTCATACATTTTACGTAATTTTCATGCAATTATAATAAAGCTGTCCAACTTAATCACGACCTAATAATAACAATAATATAGTATAATAATATTAAGAAATCGAATAAGTTTGTCAAGATTAAAAAATGAAAACACGTGAAATGTAAATTTATAAGAAATCTTCAAAAGAGTTTATCGCTATTTTGTTTGACATTATTATTAACCAAGTGTGTAGTTTGTGTAGTTCGTTATTCGATTAGATTAGATTTTTTTTGTGCCAGACTACCAAGTCTAGTCTAATATAGCCAGTCTAGAATAACATGCCAATTTTTGGAGTCGATATGTTGAAGAGCAGCACTAGCAAAATAGCAATGTTTGTGATAAATAAACCATTTATCTATCTATCTACCGATCAATGACGCGAATTGTGGTTCGATGTTGGCAGTTGTAGTGCATTGCACTCACGCGCTCTGCATACCGGACAGGAGGCCTACCACAACCTCTTAAAACAATATTACTTTAACCTTACATTGACTTTTCGTACCATAACGCGCTTAAAGTAAGCTTATTGTAATGTTAAAACTATGATATTTTATTGGCAGCTTTGTGACTATTCATTCACTCAGTACGTACTACGACGCGACTTTAACGTTAAAGTAATATTGCACTTATGTCAAATTTAGCAATCTTAAAATTGTTACACGGATGCAATGGAAACAATATTATTTTCAGTTTTATTGTCTTAATATTGATTTGTAATGATTAAAAGTTATGTTGAACTTATTTATTTACATATATCTCTTCAATATTTTGTTTATTTTTTATTTAATAGCACATAGTAAATAATTTTTCATAATTATTAATACAAAGATCGAACACTCAGAAAAAACACTCAGAAA
>NW_020653383.1:3429563-3457652 GCF_003589595.1 Hyposmocoma kahamanoa
TAAAAAATGCATACAGCAGATTCGATTTTACTTATGCACAGGCCACACAGGGAATTAAGCTAACTAAACTAACCCATGATCCCGCTAGCTATGTTGCCCTTCCGCCGCCCTTCACCCCCGCACATATCTATAATAATCCCTATTTTACCGTTTGTGAACCGATTTTGAAGATTCTTTTTTTGTTGGAAAGAGGGTACCTCAGATGTGGTCCGATTCAAATTTGAATAAAATATTCTACCTCTAAGGGTGGGAAACTAGGGGATGAATGAATTTTGAGGTCAGTTTTTTAGTACTCTGTACTGTGATTATCCTAAGATAATAACATAACTAATAACACAATATGATGTTAACATAGCTTTACATGCAACTCTTTAGAGGATGGAAAAAAGATGCAAGATTGGTTGCATGCAACTACGTGAGCCAAACTAAGTTAGTTTGTTCGTTCACGTTGTGGCCTGCGCGTCAATTTTTTTTAATAGAATAATAATCGTAAAAATAATATAAGTTACTTACTTATTCTGGATTCGAGGTAGGTCCACCATTTTGTTATATAAATTACGCTACAAAAAGTAAACAATGATTTCAAAAACGCTGCTTTGATAAATTACATAAAATAACAATAAATGCTTCGTATTTGAACACAAGTTATCTTCAATGCTCTTTGAATAAAATCTTGAAAGGCAATGCTGCATAGATATTATACTAAATTCAATACAATGTTCGATTATTGATGCAGCATTTTTTTAAATGCCAAAGGTATATTCATCTAGGAATGCCAATTTGTATCAAAACGAGGAGGTATAAGAAGAATTCAGAACAAGAAGTTTTCATCGCTTTACATTTTAGTTCAAAAACAAAAACTATGTAGAGATCACGGAATTATGTGGTCTGTGGTAGAGATCATTAGTTTTTTTTATAGCGGCCTTTGTATTTCTTCAAGACAATGTCTTTAAATGTTTTATATTTTAAGCGAGATTGTACAATCAAGCAAATTTGCCTCCAAGGTGTTAATTCTGACATGATGCTGACTATAAATAAATCTCTCGCCAGGACTGGTAGCTGTAGATATTTATTACATTTGTCATATATTTTTTATGTTTAGGTACGTATTTTTATGTAACCTTAATCGCACTTCCCCGACCCTTTCTTCCAAATTATTTTTCCTTTCCATTGCTTTCCGTAAATAAATTTCCCCGTTTTGCAGTAGCACAAACGCAAACCGCAGAGGTGCCAGAATCAAAAGAATAAAATATATAACCACCATTACTATAATTGTAAGTCAATGACCATTACCAACAATTCCTATTGGTGAAGTCTAAATAGTAATCTGTGGTCATATCAGTATGACATGCTAGTATGACCACCAATAAACGGCCGCGCAACTGATGTGACCGGGTAATTTTCAGTCTAATTTCGGTAGCAATTTCTATTATTGAAATATTCTAGAATATTAGACTGAAGTACCATTAGAATGAAGTATTATTTAATATTCGAAAGCGGTATCCTGAAATATTATTTAAACGATAAAATATTCGAATACTTAAATAACAATAATTACCACCAAAATCATGTAGAGACAATGATCTTATATGCGTAGAGAAAACTAATTTGAAAATTACAACAACTTTTTTTCTACAATATTACTATATATATATTATATAAAAATAACATCCCAATATAAAATACCTACTTCAGTATCATTTAATTTTTAATTGCCCCAACACCTGCACCTGCTTGAAGATTTAATGGCGGCTGCTAGTGACGCGCTCAGCGTGGGCGAGTTCTGGGCCACTATAGTATAATGTATGTCATTGATACGATAAGAAGTATCATTTAAAGTAATGCTGTAGAAAAACAAAATGAATGTAAAAAAACTTTTGTGATGATGGCCTCATTTGTAACGCGCCTACTATTAAAAACTTTATATTCTAAATAGGATTTCAAATAACAAGTCCAAATGTAGTTTACATCTTTTATTGTTTATAACTCTCGTCTTTAACATTTAAGGTTCACGGCTCGAACAGCGAGAATGTTGCGAATAACATAGTTATTTGTACACGCCTTAGCATTACCGAACACTTATTATTATTACTACTTTTAGGCGAGCGATTCAAGTGCAACGAAATTAATACTGAAATCACAAATATCATGAAATGCCACCAAGGGGCAACAAAAGGTTAAAACTTCAATAAAAAGCAATAATTAAAAAACTCTGATTCATTGAACACTCTAATACTCTAAAAAATAACGTGGAATGCAAAGAGGGTTCCATTTTTGATCATAAAATCACGCAAAAAAAATATCAATGGGCAAATAAATTGTTTGATGTATATAAATAGTATATTCTTTTAATTATTAATATAAATAACAACTAAGTAACGGCGCCGCTGGGCCACATAGACAGGTGGAGTATGTACAAGGGACGCCCAACGCCGCATATTTGAAATTCAACAATAGCTTGGAATCACGATATTGATTGAAATACGAATAATATATCCTATGCACTTTCTACATAGATTTAACACGTAAAATTATGTCTAAAATTGTAACAATCTCGGTGTTGCCAACGCTTAAATTTCCACTTTATTATCCTTACCCTATTATTACATGGTCTCATTAACGGACAGCTATTAAACATTTAAATTCCGAACAATAAATATCTTAATTTCCAACCAATAACGAACAAAGATTTTAAATGGCACACTACCATTGGTGGTATTTACTTCGGGGTTGCCAATTAACAGTTAACGAGTTAATAAGTTTTTTATTTTTATTTTAAGAACTTGATCTTCGGAACTGTATTCAGCTTGTCGTTGTTTGTTTTACAATAGTGGCTACCCCCATGGGGTGAGTTGACAACACCGCGGTGTGCGCTATGGTGGGGAGCTAGTTTAGTCCTCCAGGTTACGGAAGGCAGCCGACATGTCCTCTAGTATTTGGTCGAAGTCCGCCTTGATCTTAGCCTCGCCTTCTTTCACTGGGTCCTGTTGACAATACCACAATATCTATTGATAAAGAAACAATAACATTTGGCAAACTGTCTTGAACATTAACATTTTGTATTCTTGGCTGACAGCTTTGACCACGGGACCTGAAAAGAGTCCGAAATATTGTTGTTATGTTTGAAAAGAAAACAACAACAATAAAAGTAAGTAACGCCACCATGCTAACTGCCTCTGTGGCCAAACGGTTACCATACTGGTCTGCCACGCGGAGGTATCGGGTTTACATTTGTTTCTCTCGTGGGTTTTGGTGTATTTGAGGTTGTCTATGTGTGTCCATGGCACCCGCGATTCAGGGTTTCCCTAGTGCGGGGCTATGAGTGTACGATATTATTGTTATGTTGAAATGCGTTAAATGGACTCTCATTTATTACGCTTATTAGCGGCGTTACATAGACGTAGTAAAGGCTAAGGCTTGTAATTAGCCATACTGTCAGATCTTAGATTATAACTTCTTCGTGGTAACCTACCACAAACTCGAATTTTTTTTCCGAAATAACGTTTGTTCGAATTTTCTTTACACCGAAAACCGAAACGAAAGCAAAGACACGATTAGGTTCGGTTAAGTTAGGTTTAAAAGAAAAAACATTTTCCTCTCAAAATTACTTTCGAGGTTATGACAATTCCAGCAAACTTTATTTCTGGAAAAGATCATTTCGGACTACTGATAGGTAACCCTTTTTCGTCAATCGTTTACTTTTCGGACATTTCTTCGGGGTAAATCGTTATGTATTGTTCCGAAAAAAGCAGAAATACGTGTACACTGTTCGGTCATTTTGTCTGAAGTCCGTCGCATAGACAGTCCCCGCGAGTCGACCTTATAAAAAATGTTCGGCTCTGGAAATAACTCATTGCGCTAACGGCACATTTGTTCAACAGTTTAAAAAGAACACAAATATCGAGTTTTAAACTTTGGTACACATAGAAAATGGTTTTTTTTCTAAGTTTGAAAAGAAAGAAAAAAAGGCGATAGAAATATTTATGTTCTTTTTATATTTCATATGAAATGAACTATAGTTGTTCAGCTATTTTTGATTACTGTACGTGTGGGTGCTACATGCCTTGAACTTCATGGAGGAAAGCTGGTAAAGCACGTTGCCCATGGCGTCGCGAATGACGTTCCACGTCACCTTGTTGTCGGACTGCGCCGTGGACTCAACCGCGTGTCGCGCCATGTCGTAGAACGCGATGATGTTCTTGAGCATACCCACAGTCTTGTAGAATGGGCAGAAACGGTCGTACGCCGAGTAACTGGGAAAATTCGTTTAGGTATCGTTATTTTCTTTTACTTATAATATATATGATATATAGATATATAGGGCAGAAAAGCCCTCACCACCTGGTTCCATCATCCCTCAAGAGCAACTACCACCAGATCTGCCCTCCATGTCATTAACTTAACTTTCTAGATATTGGCACCTAAAGTTCTTTTTTGCTAATAGAAAATGACAATTACGCTGCCTTAATTAATTAATTTTTAATAATTTAATTAATTTTGCTTAACAATAAAACCGATTAGACGGGGTTGTAGATCTCGTTCCGCCGATCCCAGATGTGTCAATAACTCAATTTCACTAAGAATGTCGATTATGGTACTAATGATAGAGGGCGATTGCGATGTGCGGTGGCCAGTGCGGAAGTTCTTGAATCGACTTCACACCAAGGTGTGTTGTAGAGAGACAATATGTGTAAATGGGGATTCAGGGATGCTAGTCTAACCCGATGTGACTGCGGTGCCCCAACACAGTCCATGCAACACTTGCTCATGCTCCCCATGCTCTAATACCTGTACAAGAGGAGATCTCTACGCGGCCACGGATAGCACCGTAAAGATAGTTTTCCACTGGCGAGGCAAGACGAGACGAGACGAGGAGAGTGAAATCTCGCCGGCCTATTTCCACCAAAAATTGCCTAAGAGCTCGCGGGAAATAGTGTTCCCGTTACAGAGTGTATACTCTATTTTGGCATAAATACGGTTCAATGTAATATCAACAAATATTTAAATTTTCGCCTCGCCCATTTTCGTCAATACAGACTATTTCCGCTGAAGATGGGCTAGGAAAGAGTTGAAATTTTGTCACACAAATTTCAAATCTCGTCTTGTCTCGTCTCGCCTCGCCGGTGGAAAATCACCTTAAAGGTGGTAACAACAATTCATAGTCAATGTAGTCCTTAAATAAAAGAAGCATCGTCACTATAAGAAGAAGAATGTATATAGTCCGCTCCTAGTTGATACATCCGATATTTTATAGTAAATAAGGTCTCGTTCATATTTTAAAAAAAAATGTGCGTATTTGACCTCCATTTCACCTGATGGAAAGTGACGGTGAGGTCGGCGATAGAGCATACACACCTAAATAGGAGCAAACACACCTAATAATGTCTATTCACTCTCGCCTTGAAAAGATCCAAGTTATAACGTTCACTGAATAAGTTTCCAGCCAGGGTATTCCAGTCCGTAGCCATTCAACATATAAATGTGGAAGCGAAACGTGCGAATCCTTGACATATCCACAACAGGGATCTAGTAGATGACCCCGATTACCCCGATGGAAAAGCAAAATTAAATTATACAATTCCACCGCACGCTCTCCGTGATAAATCCTGTAGAATAGCTATCAAAAGCGAAAATCGTCGAATATCTACAATTCATTGACAGAATTCATTTAAGAAATTAAATTCTTTTTTTCGGATTTATACCGCGTTTACTTGTTTTTTCAAACAAACCAACGTTTCGGGCCCTTTACAGGTCCCGTGATCACGGATGACGAAACGTTGGTTTGCTTGAAAAAACAAATATACGCAATTTTAATCCGGAAAAATAGTTCTTTCCCATGTGTAACAATCGCAACTCGATAGAATTCATTTAACACCGAAAACACGTTGGCCTGAAAAATTTGTCTAATGCTAGTTATGAAAGTTAGTCCAGAAGGTAAGATACTTTGTAAACTGGATTTTGTGTGTACCTGTTCTGCTGCAAGAAGTCGTCCTTGAGAAGCTTAGCAACCTCGAGCGTGATCTTGTCGGTCTCGGCCAAGGACGCTTTGCCTACCAGCTGCACGATTTCGGACAGGTCCTCTTCTTCCTGCATGATCTCCTTCACCTGAGGTTACCATATGTTTGCTTAATGGGCTTTAATTATATATATCGTATAATATAAGTTGTACTGCCGGTCACTGGGCCTTTGTAGACTGGGAACTTCTTATGTCCTCTGAACTGCATACGAATCAAAACTACTCAGTGGCCAAACTCCAATTCGCAACCTACTGCATGGAAAGCAAGCTTTCTCCCAACAAGATTATTAACTTAGCCCACTATTTGCTAGCATGTACAGCATCCGATCACCTCGATACTTCCAATGAACACTACGCCAACAGTATTTTTTGGTCAGTTTCTGATATTTTTATATACAGCCATATTTATTTACTAATATTATGCTCCCCGAATTTTGTGGAAAAAAAAGGAACACAAAAAAAATCGAAAAAAAAATGGAATTTTGTCAAAAAAAGAAAAAACAAAATAAAAACAGAACAGGTCCAAAAACTCGTTGGTATAGTGTACATTGGAGGTATCGACATGGCTATAGGAATTTCAAATTGACTTACAAATTCGTGGCTTTACATTCAAACTCACCAATCTCACATACCGTTATAAGAATTACTTACTAAACACTAGACCGATGTTTAGTCGGCATTAACTCGTAATATCAAGCAACAATACTAATATATATGTAAAATGTCACTCCTTTTATATTGCAGCGAAGTCGCTAAAGGCGCTGGACTTTTTACTAAACAAAAATAACAAATATTTCGGCCAGCGACAACTCGCTGTAAACTCCTAGTAGAGGCTGCTAGAGATATAAACGGCTTTTTAATCGACTTCAAAAAAGGAGGAGGTTCTCAATTCGACTGTATTTCTTTTTGTATGTATGTTATGCGATTAGATTTGTGCACCGATTTTGAAGATTCTTTTTTATTGGAAAGATGGTACCTCAGTATAGGTCCTATTTATATTTGAAAATAATATTCTACCTCTAAGAGTAGCAAACTAGGGGATGAATCCGGTTTCACGCACTTTCCAGTAACCGATTACAATAAAATAGATGTAATTCCACGAACTTTTGATGCCGGTTTTTTTTATAAAAGAGTTGTAATTAATTAATTTATCCTCACCTTAGTTCTAAGCGGCACGAAATCGGCGTAGTTCTTGTCATAAAAGTCGTCCAGAGCGCGCATGTATTTACTGAAATTAATGATAATTTTGTTTACAGAACAATAGCGGACACACTCATAGCCAGGGAAATCCTGTATCGCGGATGCCATGGACGCACTATAAACAGCCACAATTACACCTAAACTCACGAGAGAAATAAATGTAGGTCACAAATATTTCTCCCGGCCCAGGTATCGAACCCGGGGCCTCTGCGTGGCAGACCAGTATGGCAACCGCTCGGCCACGAAGGCAGTTACATTTACAAGTGTTCTTGACCTAAGAGCCACTAGATGTTTGATAATATTGTTGTCGTCTTTAACAGCAGAATATTCATTCCGAAATGTGTTCGCGTTTTATATTTCTATTTCATACTTTGATATTTATTCAACTAACATGGTACATATGTCTACAAAATATCAACAAGCTCTAGATACCTGTAGGAGATGAGCCAGTTGATGGAGGGGAAGTGCTTTCTCTGGGCCAATTTCTTATCGAGACCCCAGAACACCTGGACGATACCCAGGGTAGCGGCAGTTACGGGATCGGAGAAGTCACCACCGGGAGGTGACACGGCTCCGACGATGGACACGGATCCTGCGTTGGGGTTAAACGAATATAAAACGCCCATAAAAAGATCTTGTAGCCGATTTGATTAAAACTTTTTACAATAGAATGCTAGTCGTTATCCTCAAATAAGTAATCATGATTTATAAAGACATGGACATCGATAATTTACATTATTACATTTAAATTACATTCGTAGTAATAGAGTCCCTTGTGAAAGAATTTGTACAGGGAACTACTGCCACCTTACCTATTTCTGCCGCCAAGCAGTAATGTCAGCATTACTATGTTCGTGTTTTGAAGGGCAAGGGTGTAGGTGAAATTACAGGCACATGGGACTTGTCAACTTATGTCAGTGGCAGCGCCCTTTAGATCTTTGCAATTAAAAGCTCTGAGTGGCACTGCAACTATGGACAGGCGTGCACGACTTGTTCGTCCTGTCACTTGATATTATAAAAAACAAAAAATAACATTAACGATATATTAGGAAATCTAGAGTTTAAAGGTACCAGTAATCTTACGTCATTATATTTAGTGGTTTCTGTCTCCTAGAACGACACACTCTGAACCGAATAGGCTAATTCGTAGTTTGAAATAAATCGACGAGGAATGACTGGTTCCCACCTTCCCTGTCAGGATTTCCCAGGCACTTGACGCGGCCGGCGCGCTCGTAGAAGGAGGCCAGGCGAGCACCCAAGTAGGCCGGGTAGCCCGAATCGGCAGGCATTTCAGCCAGACGACCCGAAATCTCACGCAAGGCCTCGGCCCAACGCGACGTCGAGTCAGCCATCATGGACACGTTGTAGCCCATGTCTCGGAAGTACTCGGATATGGTGATACCTGCGGGCCAAATGATTCTGCTAGTACAGTAAACGTAATGACTCAAATATGTGAGAAAACTCATAATAAAAAATACTTTCCCGATTGGAAATTATCAAGATTTTTTTTTTTAATAATTATCATAATAATTATCGGATATATATACAGTAATTACCTACACTAAATAAAAACGAACTACATAAAAACTAAAACTAAATAAGCACGATGAAAATTCTTTGAGCAAACTATTTGGTGGGGACTTTTTTTGAGATTGACATTTGACATCTTTGGTTACGTCTCGAATACAAACACATGGCACGACATTGCTAATGGTAGCATTCTGTTGTTCCAATTAATTGTATAAATTTCAAAATAATTATCACAAAAATTATCACTTCAAACTCTGCTTTCCCGTTTTCACGTCAAATTTAAAGCTCGTGTTTTCGTGTACAAAGTAATGTAAGCAATGACTACAGCACGAGCACAGAGGTTCTGTGTACTATACTTTAAATTTTATGTAACGCAGGGACAGAGTACTTTCTCGTATTTCAGAGGATTTTCGTTAGATACAAATATTTTTTTTTTAAATACTGTATTGGAAATTGACAAAAGTGTCATTTCTGAACGTCATACCGGTATAAATAGAGGCCTCTCGGGCGGCGACAGGCATGTTGGAGGTGTTGGCGACGAGGGCTGTTCGCTTCATGATGGACTCCGTCACGCCTTCGATCTCCACCGTCAGCTCAGGGAAGTCACGCAGTACTTCAGACATCTCGTTACCTGCACACACGATTCAATAAATAAGGGCCTTTTTTCTATCGACCTGGGTTACCCACCGATAGGTATTTGCTCCGCTTGCGAGTCATCCAATATCAGATAAATATCAGAGTATATTCATATATTTAAAATCACATTGATCAAGGAACAAAAAGTTCTAAATATTATATTCAACACCTGTACCTCAAGCACGAACATTGGACTAGCACATCAAGGTTTCATTAGTGCTTTGAACACGCACAAAGGTAAGATACCATCCCCAACAACTAGTACATTAAAAAAGTTCGTTTCCTAGTTCTGCCGGGTATCGCATTAATAAATAACAAGAAAAATAAGCATTGTTTATTTAAACGTACAAACGACTTATAAAAATTCCACTCACAATATTTTTTTAATTATTACGTGTCGCCAATTAAATAAAAATGGTAGTACATTATTAATAGACAAGATACATCCCACTTCTGATATTTTGATACTACACAAAATAGTAGAAAAAATAATTAAAATTACGTACCACGCTCTCCACAACCGACGTAGACGATGACGTCAGAGTTGGAGTACTTAGACAGGGCCTGCGAGATGACAGTCTTGCCGCAACCAAAGGCGCCGGGGATAGCCGTGGTACCACCCTGGACGCATCTGTAGGCCACAGCAAGTGAATTACAATTACAAAGGCTTCAGTTACTATTATTGTTGCACTGCGTCATGAATCTTTTTATCGTAACGAGGAGTTAATATATTACGAATACCGTAAAATACTCACGGGAAAAGTGAATCCAACACACGCTGTCCAGTAAGCAAAGGGTGGTTAGCGGGCAGCTTCTCGGTGACAGGGCGCGGTTGGCGCACAGGCCACACTTGCAACATGGTGTATGAAGTCTTCTCACCATCAAACTCTGTCTCCAGCACTTTGTCCTGTCCAACAATGATTAATGTCACTTATTCAATAAAATCTCTGTAATTTATAAAAAAGCAAAGTACACAGTGAAAAACGAATGATGTAACCTAAGATTAATTCTTAGTTCAATGTCGTAAAACATTGTATGATGAAAATAACATAATGTACATACATAAGAAAATGCAGCATATATGGCAAAAGTACAATTAAAAAGTTGTATTCATCTCAAACAGGTTTGTTTAATCACCTGTTTTAAAACCGTAATTTATTTGAAATATAAATTAGATAAACTTTCACATTAGTTAAGTACACTAATGTGAAAGTTTATGCAACCTTTCAAACATAGAGAAAATTACAAAGGAAATTAAGTCATTCATTTATATAATTTTATCTGCGTTTACATGACAGTCAAGTATTTTTTACACACTAAAAATCATTCATTTTTTGTTGGTAATGGTTTTTTTATAATTTCAAGTGACGGGACGAACAAGTCGTGCGCCTAATGGTAAGCTACACGCCTGTCCATAACAGCTTTAAATTGCAAAGATCTGAGGGGCACTACCACTGCGCACGTCACCCTGAGACGCAACTTAACAAGTCCCATGTGCCTGTAATTTCACCAGCACCCTTACCCTTCAAAAGTAATGCTGACATTACTGCTTAGCGGCAGCAATAAGTAAGGTGGCAGTACTACCCTGGACGAACTCTTTCACAAGGAGCTCTAAAACATATACACATATGTATGACAATATACATACGGTGACTTTGTAGTTCCCGGCAGGCGCGATGTAAGTGACAGTACCCTTCCCGCGCGGCGGCATAATCATGCGATGCTTCACCAAAGTATTCTCGTGTACAATACCGTACAGGTCTCCGCCAGTGATGTGTGATCCCAACTGACAGAAAGATAATAAAAGCTTAAATTAACAAATCATCTTTATTTCATAGGTAAGGAAATTATACTTAAAATCGTCATATTGATTAAACTCTACTGCTCATTCGTAAGGCAGACTCCCCAGAGAAGAATGTTTGAACTTGTTTATGGAAAAATCTCTAGGGATTGCTCTACATTTGAATACATTTATCATTTAGAATATTTTTTTCAAACATCTTAGATCGAGAATACCTGCTAGACCTAAACAGGTCACTAGCACGGAATTTTGTCATACAAGTATGCCGAAGCTGTATAATAACCTTCAGGGTAAAGTTTTTGTTTCACTATAGTTTTAAACCTTGTAAATGGCAAATTTTGAATATCATCCGGAATTTTATAGAAGCGTATACATTCCCCTTAAATGAATTTTTACAAAGTCTAAACACGACGATGACTACCAAGACCATCTACTTTAAAAACACAAATAAGGGCAAATACCAATATAAAATGAAATCACGTGGTCATACCCAGTATTCATTTCGCGAATAACTCCGAGTAGGATTGAAACAATGACAGAAACCACCAATATTAGAATTCTATTTAAATTTAACGCTGCAGCCAGAGGTCTGAATTCTCGGACTACCCCATTTGGAGATAACCCGTATGTTCTAACTAGTATAAATCTATACAAACCTTAACATTCTGGGGCATGAACTCCCAACTGACTTCTCTGGCAAGGCAGGGCACATTCACACCCTTAGGGATGTAAATGGACTGCGTCAGCTCGTTGATATCCTTAAGCGGACGCTGAATACCGTCAAAAATGGAGCCGAGGATCCCAGGGCCCAGTTCGACGGAAAGTGGCTTGCCCGTACGAAGTACGGGATCTCCGACTGTTACGCCTGATGTTTCTTCGTATACCTGAATGTTTGAGTGTTTGAGTGCTTATATTTCTTTTAATTTATTTCGAAACCTTTCGGGTTCACGTAATCGGGAAGAAAACACTGTCAACGAATCTCAATTTTATGGTACGTCCTGGGGCGAAAGGTTAACATATATTTGGTCTGCTTAAAAGTAAAACCAAATAAATGATATTTTTCACAAAAAGTTTCTAAAAATCTACACTGGTAAATTCTAAATTTATAGCTTTTTGTTAATAATACTTTATAGCTTTTTTATTACCGATTTTCACCTTCAGAAAGATCCTAACTTTCTTACCATGGCTATAGTTATACAATTTTGTGTCAAACATCACTTCCGTGATTTTACCTATCAGCAGACGATTTTGGTCTCAGTCATAGCACGGTGACGGTAAGACTACATGATTTTACGAGTTAAGTGAAGTGTTCTCACACAGAGACGCCTGCCGCGACGACACACAGATGACGCTCTAACACAGAGATACTCAGACTTGTTTTCTCATAGATCATTTTCAAAATTTTGCTGGTTCCGGTGGACCCCCTGCAGCTACATACCATATTCCATATCCAAATTATTTTTTGTCACGCCAACGTAGACCCCCGTCGAGTCTCCCGTGGACCCCTGGGGGTCCATCTGGACCACTTTGGGTACTAAGGCTCTAACAGAATCATCAAATTTGCAATTATTCACAATCGTATTTTAATTCTGCGACCAACTCCATAAAAACCAATGACAGTTAAGTGTTGCGTGTCGGAAACATGTAGGAAACATATAAACAAAAAGCATTCTCACCTGGATGGTGGCCATGTCACCCTCTAGACGGATGATTTCGCCTACCAGTTCATTGTACCCCACACGCACCAACTCGTACATAGCCGACCCGGACATCTTTTCCGCCGTCACGACTGTACCACAACAAACACTATTATATCAACTATGCGATACAGCCGCGTAGGAGAACAGCTTGTGTAATAATTTAGAAGATTATTTTAACGGTTTCTATTTTAGCATTTAGAACAATAATTGCTCGAATTTCTTGCTCATTGTTCTCGAATAAACTTCAATTTGGCTATTTTAAGTGTAAGTTAATTTAGCTCATATGAAATAGAAATTTTGATTTTGTGTTTCATTAATTTCTTAATTAACATCAAGATGATGTACATATCGACGATAAAGTGACAATAACTAATATACAGTCTGGACTCCGGATTATCATTAAAATAGTTTATTTATAATTATTATTCGCCTCTCCTAGGGACTAGGGCATGAGCTCATGTTTGTATGTATTATTAGTCTTTATAGTAAAGTTATGGAGCAAAACAGGTTATCATTCATATGGATATACCATTTCTGCTACAGCCTGTATACCAGGGAATGTGTACCGATACACTTATCAATCCTTGCAGTGATCAAATTTGCGCTAAAAGCGGTAGAAGGTGCAACTAAAAAACCTTACATCATCAATATGTTACGATGTCTTGTCACTTGTCCGTCCATCCGTTATTTAGATACAATATTATTTTTAGATCAGGTGGTTATTTTGCTATGAATCTGTGTTGACATAAGCTACTATGACTCGTATTTACACACTAGCTCATGAATTCGTGAACGTGATCCGATGTACTTCAATATTTGTTGTTCAAAATTTAAATAACTTCTGACTTTAGTGCATTTACCATTATTAAAGAGGAATAGTGTGGCGTTCCTTACACGAGTGCCGAGACTGATGATGATGAGATGAGATGATTTTGGTTGCAAGTACTCACTAACATGTAGTCAAAAACTGAGTTCAAACGCAAGTGAACTAGCAACCAAGATGAACCCTGATCAAAATGTTCCGACTTTGGAAATGATCTCCAAAGTTCATGACAAGGTTTTGGCAGTTAGATGATTGAAATTATCTGAAATAGCCGATAATGCAAGCAATGCTAAAGCACTCACCGGGCCCGGATACAGCGAATACATAACCGAACATCTCCTCTTTTTCTTCATCGGCAATCGTCTTCAGCCCCGCTGTCTTCGCCATCTTGAATTCCTTTGTATTCTGTTCCCTGTCAAAAGCAAAAAATTCTAAATGAGTTATGATTATAATACAATAAATGATGTAATATTTTATTCTTGTACTGAAAATGTGAACATTAAGTGTCAAATATTATATGCCAAAATTGGTATCATCGTTTCAAAGTAACTTGTAAACTGTACGTTTTTGCTGAATTTTGCTTCATTAAAAATGCCCATTAGTTAACTACATTTTTCATCAACCTATCAAATAAGTAAAAAGAAAAATAAAAAATCACAAACTAACTAAATACTAAGAATAGCCAGTATACTATAGAAAGAATCCTATAAAACTAGCACACACCATATTCCTTCTTTTAAAAAAAAATTACATACAACATGCTCTAGTTAACATGAGTAAGTAAAACAGAATAGATAGGAAGAAGAGAAAAACTAACAACAGAAGTCAAGTCTTGTAAACAGACCTGATAAAAATCAAGGCAATTAGGTATTTATAATTAATTACAAATATAAAGAACATGAAACTTATTTATACAGAAATGTATATGCTATGTGAGGAGAAAAGCAAATTTATGTCACCTGACTGTCTACTTGAAGTTAGCAACATACACTGATAAGGAATATCAATCACTGTCAATACTGCCTAACATATCGGCGGTATTTCGAGTACAAGGCGTAAGCGACATTCTGGAGAATTTTCAGTTTTAACTAAAGTTGTGTTTTAACATTTCAGTTAAATCAAGTAATGAAACTATTTTTCCGGATTTAAATAGCGTATATTTGTTTTTTCAAACAAACCAACATTTCGGGCCCTTTGCAGGTCCCATGGTCACGGTTGACTGAGGCGGAAGTCATCAATCAAATCTAATATTAATGCAAACCACCCAATTTTTTCACTAGAGTTTATCTGGAAAAATTGTTTCATTTCCTATGTGTAACAATAGTGAAAACCTAAGAACTCGATAAATCAAGTAAGTTTAAGTTTTAAAATTGAATTTTAAAGCAGTTGTTAAACCTAAAACAAATTCACTGAAGAATCTACGAAATGTCTCTTACGCCCTTTCTACAAAACACCGACAATATCAAGTTGTGAAATTTTATTCGAATTTTTTTGTGGTAATGCAGTCATTTGAGACAGACTTTTTTTCATGCAAGAATATTTTTATTCCACATACACAATTTACAGTCAAATATTTCTGTAAAGTATACCTACATATTTGGATTTTTAGTACTTAGGTCATTGCTAAATGTGACAAATTGGAAACTTTTTACACATGACCTAAATTACTATTTTCTAAAGTCCAAGCTGCAGTTACGCAGAAGTTGACAATTGCATTGTTAATCTAATTCATTGGTTATTTTATTGAACATTATTACTGTATGTAGTACTGTATGTTATGTTAATTAAGACTATTTCATGTATTGTTTTCTGATAAAACGACAATCGAGTCAACTTTTATGGACTTTGTTGTATTACGTGACCATTCAGCCAACATCAGAGTTAGAACACTTGGTGTTATGTTGAGACAAATTGACAGTTTTTGAGAGGTTTTTGTGGTTGTTAAGAGGGCTATGATGTGACAAATAGAAGGTTATTGGAAAATGTTTGCATTTACTTTTTATATTTAGTTGGAATAAAATGTGTGGTCAGTATAAAGCAATTAATTACCGGTTACAGTTTTATGTTATCGTTTTAGACATTTATACAAAGCAAATATTAGTGGGGTGTAGGCATTGGCTAAGAAATAATGTTATAACAATAGATAATAAAAATTAATATACTGACACCAAAAAACTTTGTTTCTCACACCAACATTATCATTAATTATTAATACGTAATTATTATGGAAAGTGAAAAGTTGATCACTTAGAAAGTAAAAAAAACTTACATCATATAGATACACTATGTTATGTTGTATTAAACTTCACAAGTTAATACTTGTAAAATGTAAATTGTATATTAATAGACAACTTTAAGTGCTTTTACATGCCGGGTGTTACATATAAGCAACATAAGAAGGTATATTAGGTGGATACTGAAGATATTTTCTTACATGAAGTTTAATAAAAATGAAAATGCTAAACAAATTATTGGATAATTAGTTCTATCATAATACATAAAATTACAGATTTCATTGACATTGCTGACAAATTCTTCAATTAGCTCTAATTTAGGTTCTAGTTAGGAGGCAGTCACATGATACAAGGGAGGAACCTACCAGTGAATAACTTCACGAAAAAAACATATTTTACCCCAAGCACAGTAGCGAAAAATGCAATTAAAGACTTCTTTATCACTCCAATGCTTCAATAAACCAAGTAGAATGTCTAACTTTACAAGAAAAAACACCGTTTTGGCAAATTTTTGACATTGGCAGAAACGCAGAATTCAGCATTAGCTTACACAAATTCAGGATAAATTATAAAGTATCCACGTTGAATAACACAAACACCAGTGAAAAATAATCAATTATTATCCAAATTTATAGTAAAATTATCGAAATTTAACTCACGGGACGAGAAAGACGGAAAAGACGATCCGAGAATGGCGGAGAATCACAACTTATCACAAGACCAATGATAAAAGTGGAGTCAGCTGACCTAACTCTATGCCCCGATTGTCTACGGTGGTCATTTCATTGATTTTTTGGTAGAATTATTTGCTATCTTTGCTTCACGCGTAGAATTTTCAACCGGCTATCCTGTTGTCAAAATTAATGTTGCCAATTGAAGTATTATTTGAATTACTATTTAATAATTGATCAGTTTCTGGGTTCCAAATACACAAAAATATTGATAAACTAATTGAAATTTACATTTAATTACGGTTTAAATTAGTATGTATGAAATAAAAATCAATTTTATAAAATATTTCTCATGCATGTCAGCAGGATAGCTACAAAGCAACATCAACGACAAGTACAGCTAGACAAGAATATATAGTGTATCCATGGCTCTATTTTTTTATTTAAAAAACTAATAGTGAGGCAATTTCAGAGGTATTCATAACAAAATAGTAAATAAACAGTCTTATTTACTAGTTACTACAAATACTACGCAGTATTTATTTACAAAAAATAAAATAGTGTTACAAAAACTTCTTCCAAAAAACTAATATTCAAATTTTTATTGAATTGATATTCAATTATTTTATGTGAAATTACTCCACTAGTTTGTTATAATTAATTAATAATTACAACAAACAATATTATTGAAGTCCTTACATTGTCCTTACAGTATTAAATCGTTAATACGTGGATCGCACTTCAAGTTTCCGGAATAAATAAGATAAAATACTATAAATGGTCAGAAATGAATTTATTGTATTTCAAAATATTCTCCGTTAGCGTTAATGCACTTTTTCACACGAATGAACCAATTTTGAAAACATTTTTGCCACTCCTCCGTGACAATCTCTGAAACATATTTTTCGTACTTTTCGACAGCCTCTTCACGTGATGAAAATCGTTGACCGCGTAACTGGTTCTTAACTTTTGGAAATAAATAAAAGTCAAAAGGTGCTAGATCGGGACTGGATGGCTCATAAGGTCAACGTTGTTCGACTTTATATTAAATGTTAGTAATAAATAACTAACAAAATATTGTTGTATTCGTTTTACTGTTTGGAGTTATCAATCAGAAGTCCGAAAATACATTTATCCGAAGTAATATTTGCTCAAATTTTGTAATCCCAAATGTACTTTTTTAGGTTATTTTAGGAATATTACAAAACAAACTAACTTAATCTTTTCTTTGTAATAAGCAACCAAAATCCCCTGAAAGCATAACGGTTTTGTTATAAATCGGTTTTCGAGATCATGAAACTTTGAGTTTACTTCTAGTTGGAATCTAGAAATTCAAACCATCAAAACATTTCTTACAGCACGTCATAACTACCAACAGAGAGACACAGCTATTTTCACATTTACAATATTTGTATGTACTATACTATATATTTGCACAACTCTTATTACTCAAGTAATAAGAGTTGTGCACTTCAAAGTGATTTCGTATACAATTCAACATAAAAATAAAATTAATTAACATTGACATTAAGATTAAGACCACTCCATCACTCTTGTGTTGAAGTAGTTTTCACTAGAAGCTAAATATGATACATTTTGTCATTTCCAGTTATGTTTCCAGTAGAAGCTGATGTGGATAGTTTTTGGACCTTTAAATTGTGGCAAACAAAATTAAGCAATACTGTTATGACTACAGTTTAAATTAAATGTTTTAGTTTTTTAAAATATTTCTATACATGTCACTACGTTTGTAGAGGTTCACTCCGGCCATGCTTGTCATTGGGTCCAACGCTGACCGTAAAAGCTATAAACTGAAAAAAAAACTCCGGACATTTTTTCGCGGTTTTTGGATTAGACTTTGGTTATTGTCATCTATTTATTGGTAAGTCAATGGGCAATCTCCTCTGGCAAATACAAGTAAAACAATACCACTAACACTACACACAAAATTGGAAAAAGAAATTCACTACATCCAGTCTAGCCAAGGGTGGAATTACATTTTTCATATTATACATGATTAACCAGTACGTAATACAATCGACACCATCACGTCGATAATTTCCGTCTCTAGTATATTCATGAGAATCGATTTATTTTCATAGGCCTATTTTGTGTACAGACATGACATGAATGTGTGTTTTATCTGTGTATTTGTAAAAATAAGCTAGTGTTGTAGACTTTTGTTTGTGTGAGACCATAGTGACACAATTCAATTTTGCATTTGAGTGCACCTGTAGTACTACCCCCGCCCCTCAAAAAGTGGCAGAAAGTTTTGTTTGAGAAATAACGCTAATAGCGCCTCCCGTCCTATATGCTCTAAGGAATATTGTAAGAAACCATGAAAATATATCTACTTAACCCAGAATGAGACAAACGGCTTGTAGCTAGTTACTTGTAGTTAGTTTTACTTTTATTTTCAAACTGGAGTTGTTTAGATGTGTAATAAATATTAACTTATACATAAACTATAATAATCTTTCACGGGGACTGAGTAATTAGTTTTTCAGCTATTCTGAATAAATTCACTTTTTTACTTAATACACTATTGTATTAGCAGTGCGATATGTGCGCATGTATGTTGCATGTAAATTAGGCGAACGATATGTTTCAAAATTGTAGCAAGTGGACTAGTGGAAAGTTATTGTCTCTGCTTACCGCGATGGGAAAAGGGTGAAATGTATTATGTAAAACCGTTCATTAATAAAATGTTTTTCAGTAGAAGTACCTACACTCTCATTCCACATTTTCAAATACCAGTCTATAATAATAAATCTATAATGTAACTTTTTATTTCCTTAATTAATTAAATATTAGCGCTTAGAATAATAACGCGTAGAGTGATAGTTTCATATCAAACGAACTGTCACAAGTGAGGCAAAAATCAAATTCATGTAGGCTAGTTTTAGTAGTAGGTTAATTTTCGGTTTTAGTGAATATTTATATAAAAATACAAGTTGAAACGTGTTACTTCCTTGTGGAATGTGATGTTAGTATCTATTTTATGTTTGTCTGACGTATTTTTACACCCATTTACCGCACATTTCGTCATTTTTAGCTAAAATTCTTGATCTGTTCGCGGTGCAAGTTGACATTGAGCACTGAAGGCCCGCCCGCACGTGTAAATTTCAAAAAACAATATATCACAAAATAATCCTCTACATAGGATGTGTGGGTATTATAATGAAATATGTACTAATTGTGATATCTTTAACTGCAGTGTCCCAGCATTTAAGAGGGAGGTCACTGCTAGCATTAATGTAAAGTGAATAGCATATTCTCATTCTCTCTATTTTTTATTTCTCTCGATTTTTTTTTATGATTGATTTAGTGTCTGTTTAAGTATACAGGGTGTAACAGCAAGGTGTAGTCATATTTGAAGGTCGGATTCAGTTAATGGTATGAAACTATTTAGCAAAGTTGTTTTAGTACAAACTACGTTATTTATGGAAATTTCGCCATGAACAGTTTCGATCAGCTGATGTCATTTAACGAAAATAAATAGTCACATCACATCTCTATTGAGTATCATAATACAACCAAATTACGTAACTTGAAAAAATTGTGAAATTCAGGCATGTTATTGTAAATGATAAAGTACTTAATGCCATATTCTTATTACTATGTTATAATTTACTAAATTTATTATTATTTTATTCATGTAATATGCGTGTGAACATTTAATGAAAAATAAATATTATCGATTACTTTGCCAAAATACACTAGTTCATAATAAAACTATTATTTAAAACTTAGTACATAATAACGTAATATGGTTTCGTTAACTTCATATCTTCAAACATACAAAATACACAAATTTCCATTTAATATCCATTAATAAAACTAATGTCCTCTAAAAAACACATATTTAAAGTTATCTCTGTTTCTTTTTACCATACGCATTCATCTATTGTATTTTAATGAATGAAATTTGTCTCTTTCTATCCGTCGGTACTGTTCTAACGCATGGCGGCTATATGTTTCTTCTAACGCATGACGCAATATGACGCAATTATCCGACTAATACTTCGCACCCTTACAATGAAAGCGACCCAAATCAAAAAATTAAAAAATGAGTTTATACCGTAAAACCATCTTAAAAAAATATTTTGTTACATTAGTCACACTGTGGTGAAGATGAAATTGTGCAATTAAAGCTCGAATAGCACTGATTCATAAAGGTCCCTTTCATTTTGTTCTTTCAGTTTAAAAATTCTACTCCCGCGTCGAAATATTAACGCCGCATTTATTGTTGAATCTGCATTTGCAAAGACAACACGCTGCCACTGACGGATTAGCATTTGAGCCATTTTCGTTCCGAAAATCATATTCAAAAATCACTAGTAGCAGTAGAGCTCCTTGTGAGTTCGTCCAGGGTAGTACTGCCACATTACCGTGTTACAGTTTTGAAGGGTAAGGGTGCTGGTGAAATTACAGGCACATGGGACTTGTCAACTATGTCTCAGAGAGATGGACGCCGTAGCAGTAGCCTTCGAGCGGCAGTGCTACTGTTATGGACAGGCGTGACGCTTTCCACCGGGTACACGACTTGTTCGACCCGTCGCTTAAAATTTAAAAAAAAAAAATTTTTTTAGTAACTTACTTTTTAAAGGGACTTACTTTTTTGTTTCGTGGACTTTCTTCTTTTTTAATTGTGAAACAGGGACCACAAAACAATATCAAGGGTTATGACATCTTGCTTAGCTGATGAACATTAAAAAGACTTAATTCTTAATACGTTAAATGATAACAAAAAATCGTTAAAAAAAAGACCTATTGGCGACTAGTTTTTGTAAATTATGTTTTTAAATTGTTGAACATTAAAATGATCAGAAACAATTTTCAGTTGTAAAGTTCCATTTTTCCTCATTATTTTCAAAGACTAATAAGGCCATCACCTTTAGTACTTCAAGAGTAGGTAATAAATAAAATAATATGAAAATATGAAAAAACTTGAAATCTTATTTTCTTTTTTATTCCCAAAAAGTTGAAATTTTGTATTGGGACACTTTCATCGTAAAGGTGCAACCTGAAGGTCGGTAAACGTCAAGAAATTAGTTTTGATCGTTGACCACGAATTAATTATTGTAATTTTAATTTAATTTAATTTTTTTTTTATGATTGATTTAGTGTCTGTTTAAGTATATCTAAATGTTTTAAAATGAATGTTGAGCACAGTAATAATTGGGCACAGATATGCCTGTTGTATTAATTTTTAAGTGTTTTTATTTTCCTCACTTTCTGTATCTGATGTCTGTACATTGTGTTATAAATAAAAAATAAAAAATAAAAATAAAATAAATTTTCATCACTTGCTTGGAAATGTAAATATCGTGAGAAAACTTGGATTTCGGAGATAATTGCCGAAATCTTCAAAGATGCGAGAATGTCAAGTTTCCAACCAGTACTTACTATGCAAGTGCAGTGGACTAAACCTTGTGCAAAAAATAGTACTTTACTAACTTACATACGTCTATTGCTGAGCGCACGTTTCTAACAACAGGCTTACGCTTAATTTGACTTATCTACACACGACAACTTTCTGGGTATGGGTTTATTACATGGTGAAATTGAAATAATTAATATCCGTTGAACCTATTAAGGTTCTTACTTCCTAATAATATCTAAAGAAATATTTTAGAATAGTTTAAATTAGCAATAGTGTAAAACCATAAAAAATCTTACCTAAATAAACAAAGTATCAAGATTAGTCGCCTTGCGTACGCGATACGTAATCGTAGCGAAGTCGCAAGCCTTTGGCGGCAACTTTGGCGGCAAAAATATCACCTTTGATTTTCGCCGCCAGCATTTGATTTTATACATGGTGATGTGGATTAGTGGTTAATGTTAGACTCGTTTCGGAGGTCGTGGATTCGATTCTCATAGTTGACTGGCTCTATGGGGTAGTTGTTAGAGTGTTAGGTTTTCTTTGCGGATGTCGTAGATTTGATTCCCATAGTCGACTGCCTCCATAGTCTAGTGGTTAGAGCGTTAGGCTTTCTTTTCGGAAGTCGTGGATTTGATTCCCATAGTCGACTGCCTCTATGGTGTAGTGGTTAGAGTGTTAGGCTTTCGTTTCGGCGGTTGTGGATTTGATTCCCATAGTCGACTGCCTCCATGGTGTAGTGGTTAGTGTTAGGCTTTGTTTTCGGAGGTCGTGGATTTGATTCCTATAGTCGACTGCCTCCATGGTGTAGTGGTTAGAGTGTTAGGCTTTCGTTTCGGAGGTCGTGGATTTGATTCCTATAGTCGACTGCCTCCATGGTGTAGTCGTTAGTGTGTTAGGCTTTCGTTTCGGACGTCGTGAGTTTCCGATGAGTGACTGCCTCCTTAGTGTAGTATATCCGTAATCACTCAGTCAGTTCTTGCATTATGTGGAAGTGGTACGGGTGATGGTCAGAGCTTGTTTACAAACAAAGGCGTATGCAGTGCAACTTTGAAGGTCGTAGACGTAGGATATAGGTATTCGTTTAATGTGTATGTAATGATGTAATTTGTATCAGGAGAAGGGTCTTATTTCAAAAGGATGGTAATAATTTTAATTTCACCCTGTAGGTACATTATGAAAACGTTACCCTATATTCCAAAATTTGCGTTTCAGTCGGCGTCCTTTGATGTGCCGCCGCTGAGGCAGAGGTGCTATTTTTTAATTTTTTGTAACAGTCTGTAATTGCCGTTTGCGTTGTGAGGACTAAATAGGTGTCATCGTTTTGTTTGTGTCTTGTTTTTGTGTTTATTTAAACTATGTCACGCTTAAGCAATAGTGATTACTAAGAGATGATGTTGTGCGTAGGCGCAGCCGATGGGAGCTTGCGCCAGCCTCGCCAAATTTATTGGGCAAAGTTTATTGATGGCGTCCCAGAAAATCGACGTCGACCATTTCCTGCTGTGGAATGCTTCAGGAAAATGGTTATGAGACTTCATAATAGTGGATCGTTCCGTGGTTCCAGTTCTGAAGGCCGGCCGAGTTCACGAGACCCAGAATTCGAGGCAGATGTTTTGGAACATTTTCTCGGCAATCCAAAGACAAGTACTCGTCGTGCTGCGGCAGCCTTTGGTGGTGTGAACCATATGAGTGTGTGGCGTGTGCTACGGGATGATGGCCAGCACCCATACCATTTTCAAAGAACGCAGGAGCTGTTACAAGCGGACTATGATCTACGTTTGGCATTTTGCCGCTGGTACCTACCGCGACCAGGTTGGGAGGTCTCCCGACTTCGCTTCGTCGGTACTGTGGACAGACGAGGCGTCATTTACGCGTGCGGGCATTATCAATATGCATAATGAACATTTTTGGACTCATTTGAATCCCCGCGTATCAAGGGAATCAAATTTTCAACACCAGTGGCGGATTAACGTGTGGGCTGGTATAATAGGTTGTGCCGTCATCGGTCCAGTGTTTTTGCCGGCAAGTCTGAATGGGGCCAATTATTTAAGATTCCTAACAGAAGACTTGGATGACGTTCTGATGGCCCTGCCAGTGACACAATACGTGAGACTCGTGATGGAACACGGGATGACTTTCTAGCACGATGGAGCACCCGCACATTTTGCTCGAAATGTACGTTCCCATCTGAACGACCGTCTCCCGCAGTGGATTGGGCGGGGAGGTCCTGTACCCTGGCCAGCGTGGCCCCAGACTTGACACCGCTCGATTTTTTTTGTGGGGTCATATAAAAATATTGTTTATGCGGAGTCCTGTGAAAGCGCAGAAGAAAGGAGGCAGCGAATCGAAATGGCGTTTAGTCAAATCACTCGGCAGATGCTTCAAAGAGTAGAGCAGTCTCTGTACCGACGCACGGAAATATGCATATTGCATGGAGGTCGGCATTTTGAACCTTACCTGTAAATGTGTGAAATGTGCCAGCAGTGCGTGTAGTGATTGTACTTATTATTCAAAATTATCGTAAACAAGTCAATATTTCGTACATTGTACAACAGTGAATTACAATTCGTAGGAAATTCATTAAAACGTGTATGAATTGCACAGTAGGTAAGTACCAATTAAAAAAATATCCACTATTGTAAAATTGTCGTAAATAAATGTATTAATACAAAATTATGTAGAATGTGTATACGATGAAGGCGTGCGTAACTACGGGCTTAATAAGTAAATAAATATCCTTTAAATTGTATGTAAATAAGTACGTACCTAGGTATGGCATAAAATAATATTGTTAGAAATAATTCGATTTTTCTAGGTATTTAAAGATTTTGTTACTTAATATTAACGTGTTATCAACATATTCAAATCATGTTTTTACAGTGGCATTTCAATTGTAGTCAGCTGTTCTTTCGCCCCGCTTGCGGCCGCCCAGGTTTCATTAATGAATTTGTGAAGTCGTAGTAACGTTACTAGCAATAGAGTTGTGACGCAGTGGTTGTTTCGGACAATCACTATTTATACAAACATAATTAAAGTTATATCAACATTAAAAGTCACTTATTTTTATTTGATATTTTGCACAGAGGGTCTAGATCAAGTATAGGTTTGGCTCCTTTAATATGACTACACCTTGCGGTTACACCCTGTATATAAATGTTTTAAAATGAATGTTGAGCACAGTAATAATTGGGCACAGATATGCCTGTTGTATTAATTTTTAAGTGTTTTTATTTTCCTCACTTTCTGTATCTGATGTCTGTACATTGTGCCATAAATAAAAAATAAAAAATAAAATAAATAAGCCCTTTGGGCGCACTTCAATTTGCCTCACTTAGCGTGTGCGGACTAGGTTTCTATGCGTTATTATTCTAAGTATTAGCGCTTATTAATTTGTAACGAGACTATTTAACATGTATTTCATTATTTATGTTAAGAAATTTGAAAAGCGTCGTCATTTGCATACTCTGAATGAACAAATTTTTGAACTGAAAATAAGGGAATCTTAAAAACTTACGTTTTTGTTTGATCGTCATATCACAACACTCGTACTCGCTATAGGGATGTGCGATTTTTGCTTTGAATCGATTTTTTGGATCGTAATGGATCTTAATATGCCTTTGAATCGATTCACAGATCAGATCTTTCTCTCTTAAATCGATCTCAGAAAAATCGTATAAAAAAAAAACAGCCTTTTTATGGCTTCAGTGGGTTACAATTTTAATTTAGAGTGGCTAGTAGCCAAGTGAGGAAAGACGTTCAAACGGCACGAAAGTAGCGACTATCGCCAATAATAGTAAACTTATTGTATTACATACTTAGATGTTGCCAAGCTGCTTTTCTTGCTGGCAAAAATAAAGGTTCAGTCAGAGACTGTTTCGTTTAAATTAAACGTTTCGATTCGCTTTAATGTTGAGTCGATTTATTTAAAAATCGCATTGAAATGAATCGGTACAAAAAATCGCTAGATCGCCGATCGTATACACTTGAATCGATCTTCATAAAAATCGAATCGTAAAATGTGCATCCCTAGTACTCGATGCAAGCCGTCTTTGTTTTCCAAGCGCTAGTAAATTTTATTTGTTTATTTCAACTGGTTTGATATATTTGTACCTGCAGGTTGCAGGTGTATCTATTTAACAAAGCAAAAGACAAATGTTTTTATGTTTTGCCTTCGTCAGCATTTTGGATGTGCGTGTGGTTGAAATTTGTAATCTGAGTCGGGGCAATCGGCCAATCGCAGTGGTGTTTTGACTTCGTGGTGTTTTTACAGGAGCAGCCAGGACGCACAATTAAGTAAGGCATTGTCGTGGCTGTTGCGCCACGGGGCACTCAAGGAAGGTTTCTCTCTGAGGTACGTTTTTTCAAAATACTTATAACCTAAAATTTGAAGGTCACAAAATAATAGCAATTTTACGGACGTAGTGCTGGAACAATGTTTTTAATAAACTTTAAATCTATAAATAACAAATTTAAATCCTGTTTTCGTTGACCTTTTTTATCCAGTCCAACCTATAAATTTTTTAATGTTGATTAAATTACCATATCTGTCTTTAACTATTCTTAATGGTTATTATCCCATTTAAATTTTACCATACCAAATTTTCGCTATATCGTTATTTCATTTTTCTTGAGCTGGAAATCAAAGTTGATTTTGCTTAAAAATTATCCCCCTGTATTATTGCACCTGTTGATAGTGTTGCTAATAAAATATAATTTCCTATTTGTATTGCAAAGGACAGGAAATGTTCGTTTTTGTGATTTTCCAATGTTTTCATTCATAACTACTTGACCCAATGGTGAAAACCTTTGATTGAAACCTTATAAGGTAGAAGGAAAATGTTCGTATAATGTTTTTTCTTTCTTTAAAATGTTATGGTTCTTTAATGTGTAGAGTCCGTGAATTGGTTCTAGTAAGTGCTATATCAAGGAGAGTTTTAGTTTTTGTTAACATTCGCCATGACTGCTTTAAGCATTTTTCGCCGTTGTTTCGGTTTTGGCATTTACGCCCTTATCGAAAAATTTACGTGATCGTGGGACCTGTAAAGGGCCCAAAACGTTAGTTTCTTTAAACAAATAAATGTACGCCTTTTAGTTTCGAAAAAATAGTTTCATTTCCTATGTGTAACAATCGCAAACACATAATAAAAGAACTCTATAAAAAACTTTACTTGTCTGTGCATGGTCAAATAGATTCAACAATCAAACATGTTGAATATTTATTATTACCTTTAACTAACTCAAAACACTGATAAAATCCATACAGGTATTGAGTTGCACATCTTATTTGCAGTCCTGAAGGCTACCTACCTGTGGCACAGATACTTCAGCATAAATCCTTTCGTGGCTACACATCCTTGGATATTGAGCGAGTAGTATCCAATAACAACAAGCAGAGGTTCAAACTCCGTACACATCCGGAGACTAAAATATTAGAGATAAAGGCCACACAAGGACATAGTTTAGATGTCAGTGATTCTGAACTAATTCCTCTTTCAGAGGTATGTTTCCATGTATTATAGTGTACAGACAGCAGCTCATCAAGCTACACATTGACGGATTTTGTTCTGTTGCACTAGAGATAATATTCAAAATTCTATAGCCTGTTGTGCTGTTGCTGTTGACTGTACAATATAAACTGACAAATGTCATATTACAGGTTGAATAGATGTGTTGTCTAAACTCAATCTAAATCCAACAAAATATTGATTTACCTTTACAGATTTAACACCACAACATGCATTTTTAATTTCTTTTTTCTTTTTTTTTTTATAATACCAAGTAACGTGGTGAATGTTTAATCTTAAATAGATTAAGTAAGTATGTAGATAATGGTAATGGTACAATTAGTAGAACCAATAGTATTTTTGTATTCTTTATCAATGTTTCGGCATACTGTAATGTGTGAGTACTTGTGTGTTTTAGTAGGTAAGCTCATAAAGCATTGATTTTGTAATAGGCAGCGTTTGTGATATTTGAAGTGTGGTATATTATGTGAATATTTAATCAATATTAAATTATTACATGTATTAGTACAGTACAAGTTACATCCATCATGCATGCAAAGGGTAATACAGTGTGGTGTGTTAAATGAAGTC